>NC_057728.1:62382496-62427902 GCF_004010195.1 Chiloscyllium plagiosum | reverse complement strand
GGTGATGGAACAGAGCAAGGAACACAAAGTTACAGCTGCAAAGAAGGAAGATCAACATCAGATTTGAAATTTGAGAGGCCCATGCAGGAGTCTAATACGAAGAAGAAGCTGTTCTTGAATCTGTTGGCATGTGTGTTTAAGCTTTTGTATTTTTTGCCTGATGGGAGAGATTGGAAGAGATTATAACTGGGGTGAGAGGAGTCTTTGATGATGTTGGTTGCCTTTCCACAGCAACGAGAGGTGTAGATGGAGTCAATGGATGGGAGGTTGGCTTGTGTGATGGTCTGGGCTGTGTTTTATCAACTGTACAATAATTTACCATTGATTTTGTCTTTTTTTTAAAAAAGTGAGTTTATTTTTGACTGGGGCTGAAAATGTGTTGCTGGAAAAGCGCAGCAGGTCAGGCAGCATCCGAGGAGCAGGAGAATCGACGTTTCGGGCATAAGCCCTTCTTCAGCATCTGCAGTCCTCACATTCTCCTTATTTTTGACTGGGCGGACTCTTGCTTAAAGCCAACAGAACAAGAGTTACAAGTTTGTCCCATCCATTCCAGTGTGTTATAGCAGTGGTCCTGCCTTCCCCTTTGATTATGATTGTTTAATGCTGGAGTGAACAGGCAAGCTGTGAATCACCACAACCACTCAAACAGCAGTAAGGTGGCAGCAGAGTAGGACACTCCTGCTGGAACCCCTCTGCTCTGTCTGTTCTTTTCCTTTCTTTCGTACTCTGTCTTTTTTCCTTCTTCCCTCCCCTTAGCACTGGAGGCAAATCCGAGACCAGCAACAGGCAGAGCAGTGTGTGAGCTGCGAGACCCAGAACAGTGAGTGGGGAAGCAGCCCCGGAGCAGTGCACAGACAGCCATTCCGGGCGGAGACCGGCCAGGGAGACAGTCCTGGAATTTACCTCGCAAGAATTCTTTTAGGTATATAAAGGGCAAAAGAGAGGCAAAAGTGGACATTGGACTGATGGAAAAGGCTGCTGGAAAGATAGTAATGAGGAATAAGGAAATGGCTTAGGAGCTGAACAAGTACTTTATGTCAGCCTTCATGGCGGAAAACGTGAGTAATATCCCAAAAATTCAAGAGAGTCGGGCGGGGGTGGGGTGCAGAGAGGGGGGCCATCACCAAGGAGAAGGTGCTAGAAAAACTGAAAGGTCTGAAAATGGATAAATCATTAATGATTAATCATCTAATTAGATTGGATTGCTTACAGTATGGAAACAGACCCTTCGGCCCAACAAATCCACACTGACCCTCCGAAGAGTAGCCCACCCAGACCCATTTCCATCTGACTAATGGGCAATTTAGCTTGGCCAATTCACCTAACCTGCACATCTCTGGACTGTGGGAGGAAGCTGGAGCACCCAGAGGAAACCCACGCAGACACGGGGAGAATGTGCAAACTCCACACAGTCGCCCAAGGCTGAATTGAACCTAGGGCGCTGGTGCTGTGAGGCAGCAGTGCTAACCAATGAGCCACCATGCCGCCCCTAATGGGTCTGGGTGGGTTACTCTTGCCTGTGGACTTGGCGGGCCAAATGGCCTGCTTCCACACTGTAGGGAATCTAATCTACCACCAACAGGACACAGATAGCATCAAGCAAAATTGGCTTCTCCTTTAACTACAGCAACATCCCAACATTTTGGATTTCTGCAGATCAAGTTTTATTGCTTCCTCTGTACTAACTTTCTTATGCAAGTTTTCCCATTGAATAGTCTGATTAAAGGCTGGGAGGATGGACTGTGAATATTTAGGAATACAAGAGAAGAGTGAGGCAATCATCCCTCAGTTGCTCTGCACCTCAAGATCACGTTTTTGTCTATGTCATGTCTTTAACATAATCTAAAGCATTTTATGTAAAGCATAATCTACCACATTTCATCTAAATCCCTTATCAAATTTGATCAAAACTACATGAAGAGACATTGTAACAGAAGCATAGTCAATGAGGAATGTTTTAAAAGAGTACTGAGACTGAAAAGGCTCAATGAAAAAACTAAATAAATTTAAGGAGGCGATAGACAGGTTTTTAATTGGTAACAAGTTTGAAATAACTCCACGGTGGCAGGTATCCCATCACCAAATGAGCCTTTATTTCCATGTGCACAGTTCACAGACTGTGACCAGCTAGCTCCGAGCCAGTCCCTAGAGTGAGGAGAACCCCTGAGCCCAGACTAACAGCTCCAATCAGGGATCTCGTACTCATTGAGCTCCACCTGGCTAACCTCATTCCAAATTAACTACAAGGTTAAAGGGTTATGAAGGGCAGGCAGGAAAGTGGAGGTGAGGCTGTGATGAGATCAGCCATGATTGTATTGACAATCATGGTGGAGCAAGGTCGAGGGGTTGAACAGACTACACCCGCTCTAGGGCAGAGAGGAAGGCGATGTGGCTGTGGTGGCGAGTCGTAGCCATGTCCTGAAGCAGACTCGCTACTTACACCTGCTCCTGGTTCCTGTGTTGCCAAATTTCTGTATTCTTAAGAGAATTCCAGATGTTGATTACGTTTTGTGTGGAAAGTGCTACTTCAGTTTCTCTTCCATCATCCAGCTTTGATTTTAAAATGATATACCCTTGTTCCTGAATAACTCATGATAGGAAACATATTCTCTGTCACTACCTATCTAATCCATTTACAATTGTAAAATTATTTTTTGTAAAATTATTGGAGCACGACATCCAGAAAATGGACTGCAAAACGATTTTAGTTTAGAAACATGTCATCTGTCGATTTGGTCGATTGAAGGGCCTGTTCCTGTGCTGTACTGTTCTTTGTTCTAATACTTCAAATGTAAAATGCATGGTTCATTATTCTGCTTGCCATCCCCTTTGCTTATAAACATAAATAATGGAAAGGTATGAGTTGATCTTATTTACCTTTTGCATAATTCACATTGAAAATCAAATACATCTCCTGTAAGGTTAAAATTATATTCTCGACTGCCGGAGTTGGAAACAGGTCAAATAAAGCTGAACATTGACGGATTGTATCAATAAATCAGTCACTCTGTTGAAAAATGACTCTACTATCACACTTCTGTAATTAGGTTGTAACATATGCTGAACGCACAGTTTTCCGCCAATCTGTGATTAACAATAACAGCGTTAAAATTCTTTCCAACATATCCCAAATTGAACTCAGTCAATAAGCTGCAATATGTTGTTTTCATGACACAAGCCATTAGACTGTTAATTACATCAACTTACAGCTCCAAGGCAGAATAAGAACAGTAAAAGTCGCTAAACTAGAAATTTTGCCAGATTTTGCAATGTTGTTATGTAGTTCTGATTGAGCCTTAATTGTTCCTGTAAAAGACTTAATTTTAGCAATAATGTTTACTGGGAGCAAGATATTGACGGTGTTGGTGACGTAGATATTCCATGGATGAACAAGATGAAACAAATAAGACCATAGGAAATAGGAACAGGAGTAGGCCATTCAGCCCCTCTATCCTGCTGCTCCATACAATAGGATTATGGCTGACTGTGTGAAGATTCTGTTGCCATTTTAGAAACTTCTCCAGGCCCTTGTCAGAAGGTCACCTGCTTTTTACCTTCTCCTCTCTTATTTAAAATTCTCATTCTCGACAATGATTTTCCTGCCCTCAAAAGTTAACGTTCCATAGCCCGATCAGACCGTTGGGCAGGTCTCTGGTGGTGGTTTCACCTGGGCATCACCATACCTCAGGAAAGGAGTGTGGTTAGAAGATGTGACCTTTATGGTTACCTCAGCCGATAGAGGAGTTGAACCCATGCTGCTGGACCCCCAACCTTAGCAGTCAGGCTTCTCACCCTCAGGGATTTCAATTTCCATCCCAAATCATCAACTTCTCCTTACTCATTGAAGGAATGTGAGTGTTCCTGGTCGAGCAACCATTCACTGTCCATCCCTAATTGTCCCTTCAGAAGGTAGTAGTGAGCTGCCTTCTTGAACCCCTGCAGTGCATGTGCTGTAGGTTCACCCTCAATGCTGTTAAAGGAGGGAGTTCCCAAGGTTTGGACTGGGGAGATCTGGCAGGTGGTGGTGATGACAAAGAGGCGCAGAACGGTGAACAGCTCCTTCAAGGAGGCTACCATCTGTCCCACACTGGTCACCACGCTGCCTTCCCCACCTCCTCATCCAGGGTCACAGCATCTGGTGGCATGTCCTTCAGCCTCCCGGAAGGACAATGTGTGTGGGCTAGAGAGGGCAGAGGTGAAAGCATAAAAAATAGGGGCAGGTGTAGGCCATTCAGCCCTTCAAACCTGTTCCATCATTCAATGAGATCATGGCTGCTCAATGGCCTAACTCCATATGCCTGCCTTGGGCCTATATCCCTTGATATCTTTCCTAATAAAAATGTGTCTGTCTCAGATTTAAATTTAACAATTGAATCGGCTACCATTTGAAAAGGAGAGTTCCAAACCACTACTATTAGATTACATTACAGTGTGGAAATAGGCCCTTCAGCCCAACAAGTCCACACCGACCTGCCGAAGCGCAACCCACCCATACCCCTACATTTACCCCTTACCTAACACTACGGGCAATTTAGCATGGCCAATTCACCTGACCTGCACATCTTTGGACTGTGGGAGGAAACCGGAGCACCCGGAGGAAACCCACGCAGACACGGGGAGAACGTGCAAACTCCACACAGTCAGTCGCCTGAGGCGGGAATTGAACCCGGGTCTCTGGAGCTGTGAGGCAGCAGTGCTAACCACTGTGCCACCCACTATTCTTTGTGTGTTGACGTGCTTTCTAACATGGAGAAAGTGAGGACTGCAGATGCTGGAGATCAGAGTCGAGAATGTGTTGCTGGAAAAGCAAAGCAGGTCAGGCAGCATCCGAGGAGCAGGAGAATCGACGTTTCGGGCATAAGCCCTTCATCAGGAATGAGGCTAGTGGACCTGGGCTGAGAGATAAATGGGACGGGGTGGGGGGTGGGTGGTTGGGAAAGGTTGCTGGGAAAGCGATAGGTGGATGAAGGTGAGGGAGAAGGTGATACATCAGAGGGGGCAGTGATGGATGGGTCTGGAAGGCAGTACCGAGTTAGAGGCTTGGGATTGGGATAATGTGGGGGGAGGGGAGATGGGGAAACTGTTGAAATCCACATTTATTCCGTGCGGTTGCAGGGCCCCAAGGTGGAATATGAGGTGTTCTTCCACCAGGCATCGGGTGGTAACGGTTTGGCGGTGGAGGAGGCCCAGGACCTGCATGTCCTTGATGGAGTGAGAGGGGGAGTTGAAGTGTTCAGCCTCAGGGGTGGTGGGGTTGGTGGGTGTGGGTGTCCCAGAGATGTTCTCTGAAATGATCTGCAAGAAGGTGTCCTGTGTCCCTGATGTAGAGGAGACCACACCAGGTACAACGGATACAGTAGATGACATTGGGAGAGGTGCAGGTAAATTTCTGATGCATGTAAGTATCCATTGGGGCCTTGTATGGAGGTGAGGGGAGTGGTGTGGGCATGGGTTTTGCACTTTCTGCGGTGGCAGGGAAAGGTGCCAGAAGTGGGGTGTGGGCTGGTGGGGGATGTGGACCTGACGAGGGAGTTGCAGATGGAATGGTCTTTTTTGAATGCTAATAAGAGTGGGGAGGGAAATAAATCTCTGGTGGTGTGGTCCATTTGGAGGTGGTGGATGTGGTGGAGGATGATGCAATGCATGCGGAGGTTGGTGGGGTGGAAGGTGAGGACCAGAGTGGTTCAGTCCTTGTTGCATTGGGAGGGCTGGGGTTGAAGGGCGGTGGTGTGTGAAGTGGAGGAGATGCACTGGAGGGCATGCAGTGGTGCGTGAAGTCGAGCAGATGAGCTGGAGGGCATCGTCAACCACATGGGAAAGGAAGTTGTGATCATGGAAGAAGGAGGCAATCTGGGACTTTCTGAGGTGGCATTGGTCATCCAGAGGCGGAGGAAGTGGGAACAAGGAATGGCGTTTTTACACAAGGTAGGGTGGGAGGAGGTGTAGTCTAGGTAGCTGTGGGAGTTGGTGTGCTTGTAGTATATGTCTGTGGTTAGTCAGTCACCAGAGATGGTGATGGAGAGGTCCCGGAAGGGGAGGGAGGTGTCTGAGATGGTCCAGGTGAATTTGAGGTCGGGCTGGAATGTGTTGGTAAAGTTGATGAACTGTTCAACTCCTCGTGGGAGCACGAGGCAGCGCTGATACAGTCATCGGAGGAACAGGTGTGGGGTGGTGCCGGTGTAACTGCGGAAGATGAACTTTCCGACAAACAGGCAGGCATAGCTGGGCTCCATGCAGGTACCTATAGCTGACCCTTTGGTTTGGAGGAAGTGGGAGGATTGGAAGGAGAAGTTGTTGAGGGTGAGGACCAGTTCAGCCAGGCCAGTGAGGGTGTTGGTGTAAGGGATGACATGAGAGGAAGAAATGGAGGAAATACTTTCTGACATCTCTCCTGAATGGCCTGGCCCTAACTCCTACTTCACGCCCCTGATTCTCGAATTTTCAGTTGGTGGAAATAGTTTATCTACCCTGTTTTTTTCTTGTTAATTTCTTCTGGACCTCAATTAGATCACCCCAGGTATGAAGGGCCTATCTCATGAGGAGAGGTTGAGTTGGTTGGGCCTGTACCCATTGGAGTTTAGAAGAGTGAGAGATAACCTTATTGAAACATAAAAGGTTCTTAGAGGACTTGGCACTGTAAATACGGGCAGGTTGTTTCCCCTTGTGGGGCAATCTAAGACCAGAGCGTATAATCTCAGAATAAGGAGCTGCACATTTATCACAGAGATGAAGAGTAACTTCTTCTGTCAGGCGATAGTGAATCTGTTGAATTCTTTACTTGTAGAGGGCTGTCAAGGCTTCGTCATTAAATATACTCAGGGTCAAGACTTTTAATCAGCTAGGGAATCAAAAGTAATGGAGAAAAAGCAAGACAATTGGGTTGATGGTATCTGACCAACTGTGATCTCAATGAACAGCTGAGAGATTCGATGGGCCAAATTGCTTACTTCCGCTCTGACACCTTATGGTCTCTGCTAAATTCATGCTGATTGTTGTTTCTCCTACCTTATAACAATGATTGTACTCCATAAAATTCTTAAATGGTCGTAAAGGACTTTACAAATCTTCACAAAAACCTTGAAGATCTCTGAACATCATGGAAGGTTTTCTATAAATCAAAATCTTCCATTATGAATTAAAGTGAATTTAAACCAGAAAGAACAATACCAAATCTTTCCCCCAATTTATATCCTATTTCAAAAAAAAATGCTGAACAAGAGAGGAGGCATTGATGGCATTTAAGGAACTATCAACCTGTACTCCACAACTCTCGCTGCCCCTCCACATTGATATTGGATCTTTATTCTCTTGGACAGAAATCATATATTTTTTTTGTTCAACACCAGGTAAATGACCTCTTCCCAACCTTTGCTTGAACCTACATGCTGCTTTTAGAGACATAGAGTCATACCGCACAGAAACAGACCCTTCGGTCCAATCAGTCCATGCTGACCATGTTCCCAAACTAAACCAGTCCCACCTGCCTGTGCTTGGCCCATATCCCTCCAACCCTTTCCTATCCATGTACTTATCCAAATGTCTTCTTCCTTTGAGATTAAGATCCATGCTGCTCCAGAATGCCTCTCCAGTATCCACACCTTTCTGAATTCCACGGATGGATCTTAAATGCTGCCAGATCTGCTGAGTTTTCCCAGGAAGTTTTGTTTTTGTAGCTGTCGTGAACTGTGCAATGAGCCAAAGTCTCCAATAAAACATTGCTTAATGGAAATTCTAATGGTTAATTGATAGTTAGACATGGACATTAGAGATATCCCAGGGTATTGTAACAATATAGATGCCTATGAAGCCAGGCAGTGAAAGACCCAGAATAAGGACGGAAGTTGCTGGAAATACTCAGAGAGTCAGCAAACCCCTGTGGAGAGAGAAACAGAGTGTGCGTTTCAGGTCGATGATTTTTTTGACAGAACCAGGAGAAGTGAAAGCATGAATCTGCTCACAAACATAGAAGTGGAATTAGGATTCCTCTCCATTCCTCTTCACAAACAACTCTGTCATTTTCTCTCCAAGACATTTATTAAATGTTCATGATGTTTTACGTTCACTCACTTGTGATAATTATTGCATTATATCCATTCTCCAATCCTTCAAGTGAGTTTTGTCTCTAGGGACCCTGTATTTTCTAGTTCATAGTGCCATCCTGTCAGCAAATATTACATTTAATTGGTAACCCACCTGTGAAGATATTTCTAACTTCAGCCTTAATTTGCCGGTAATCATCACAGGCATCCCCTTGTTATAGATTCACAAGTCCAATTTTACATTATTGTCTACCTTTAACAATTATTATCCCAACATATTGCTCACATTGGTGAAACGCCTATATTTCATGATGAGGTGATGGTCCCTGTCAAAAGTAGGCTTTTTAAGAAAATGATTTGTGGGAAAGCTCCTTGCTTCCAACAAGGACCAAGACGGTGCTGGAGATAGACTGTAGCAAAGCAAAGGAGTTAATCATAGAGGGTGTAGATTATAGGCTGAAGCTTATTTTTTTTTTGGCGAAGTGTGAGTTAAATCAAGTTTTTTGGAGGGGTTTTCACTGGGAGGCCTAGCAGGATTTCCCACTGCTTCTTACCAAATGCACCTCATAAATGACCTACCCTTCCCTGATAAAAGTAAATTACTGCGGATGCTGGAATCTGAAACCAAAAGAGAAAATGCTGGAAAATCTCAACAGGTCTGGCAGCATCTGTAAGGAGAGAAAAGAGTTGACGTTTCGAGTCTGACTGACCCTTTGTCAAAGTTTTGACAAAGACTCGAAACGTCAGCTCTTTTCTCTCCTTACAGATGCTGCCAGACCTGCTGAGATTTTCCAGCATTTTCTCTTTTGGTTACCCTTCCCTGATGGTATTCTTCATGTCCATCTCTATTGCCATCTGAATACATGCTGTTCCTAGAACAACTTACCCCTCACTGGATATATTCTGGATACCCCTCACCATCTTTGAACGGCCTGAATACCTCAGACAAATGTTAGCAATCTGATGTTGCTCTTCACCGCCAATGGTATGGTACACTAGATACAAAGCCACATTGCCTACAACACAGAGCTGGTATGGCTGACACTCCCTCACACACTCACACACAATCACTTCCGTTCACCCTAGTTACTGTTTAACCAGCAGGTCACATAGTTTAACCTGCCCTTAACTACATCCTGTCCAAACTCCCTCTCTCAGCCACCACAATCCGTCCCCAATGCCCACTGACACCTGCATCTTGTTATTGCCCGGGAGGGGAACATCACAGACAGGCCACCAATTCCAAACACCCACTTTTAGTTCCAGCCACAGGAAACAAACACCAACAAATCAAACAGAGGCTGAAGCTCACCCTCACAATACAAACCAAACACTGGCTCCTTCGGCAACAGCAGTACACTCCATGATGGTTCACAGCTCCTGGTGCAGCTGATTTCTATCGTCCACATGGAGGGATTCCTCAGACAACTGCTCCCCAACCACCCAGTTCCTCAGCATCATGTACATGCTCCGATTGTGCAGGGAGACAAGGTGACATCACTGAGATGCCAAAGTTCAATTAGCAAGGACCAATGGCCCTGGTGCAAATCACCAGATGTACAATGTGCAAACAGACCCTTTGGTCCAACTCATCCATGCCGACAAGATATCCTAAATTAATCTGGTCTCGTTTGCCAGCACTTGGCTCATATTCCTCTAAGGTGAAAGTGGGTACTGCAGATGCTGGAGATTAGAGTCAAGATTAGTGTAGTGCTGGAAAAGCACAGCAGGTCAGGTAGCATCTGAGGAGCAGGAAAATCGAGGTTTCGGGCCAAAGCCGTTCATCATCACCATTCCTAATGAAGGGCTTTGGCCTGAAACATCAATTTTCCTGCTTCTCGGATGCTGCCTGACCTGCTGTCCTTTTCCAGCACAACTCTAATCTTGACTCATATCCCTCTAAATCCTTCCCATTCATCCAGGTGCCTTTTAACTGTTGTGATTGTACCAGCCTCCATCATTTCTTTTGGCAGCTCATTCCATACACGTACCACTCTCTGTGGTAAAATGTTGCCTCTTAAGTACCTTTTAAATCTTTCCCCTCTCACTTTAAACTTATACCTTCTAGATCTGGACTCCTCTACCCTGGGGAAAATACCTTGTCTATTTACCCTATCCATGTCCCTCATGATTTTATAACTCCCTATAAGGTCACCCCTCAGTCTCTCACACTCCTGGGAAAATAGCTCCAGCCTATTTAGCCTCTCCCCATAGCTCAAACCGTTCAACCCTAGTAACATGCTTGTAAATCCTTTCTGAATCTTTTCAAGTTCCACAACATCCTTCCTAACACCGGGGGACCAGAATTGAATGCAGTATTCCAAAAGTGACCAACCATGACTCCAACTCCTACACTCAATGCACTGACCAAAAAGGACTAGCATAATCAAATTCCTTCTTCACTATCCTGTCTACCTGAGACTCCACTTTCAAGGAACTATGAACCTGCATTTCAATGACTCCAGGACCTTACCATTAAGTGTATAAGTCCTGCCCTGATTTGCCTTTCCAAAATGCAACACCTCACATTTATCTAAATTAAACTCCATCTGCCACTCCTCAGCCCATTGGCCCATCTGATCAAGATCCCATTGTATTCTAAGGAGATTTTCTTCACTGTCCACTACACTTCCAACTTTGGTGTCATCTGCAAACTTATTAACTATATCTCCTATGTTCACATTCAAATCATTTATAAGCAGTGAACCCAACACCAATCCTTGTGACATACCACTGATCACAGGTCCCCAGTCTGAAAAGTAACTTTCCACTGACACCCTCTGTCTCCTACCTTTGAGCCAGTTCTTTGTCCAATCCATTTACTGCATTATTTTTTTCTCTCCCTGTCATGAACTATTAATGCCTCATAAGTTCCTCCCTGGAGGATTCAGAAAAGGTGTACAAGGATGTTGCCAGGGTTGGAGGATTTGAGCTATAGGGAGAGGCTGAACAGGCTGGGGCTGTTTTCCCTGGAGCATCAGAGGCTGAGGGGTGACTTTATAGAGGTTTACAAAATTATGAGGGGCATGGATAGAGTAAATAGGCAAAGTCTTTTTCCTGGGGTCAGGGAGTCCAGAGCGAGAGGGCATAGGTTTAGGGTGAGAGGGGAAAGATATAAAAGAGACCGAAGGGGCAACTTTTTCACGCAGAGGGTGGTACGTGTATGGAATGAGCTGCCAGAGGATGTGGTGGAGGCTGGTACAATTGCAACATTTAAGAGGCATTTGGATGGGTATATGAATAGGAAGGTTTGGAGGGATATGGGCCGGGTGCTGGCAGGTGAGACTAGATTGGGTTGGGATATCGGGTCGGCATGGACAGGTTGGACCAAAGGGTCTATTTCCATGCTATACATCTCTATGACTCTATGACTCTAATTATGTATTGCTTTTGAATCTTTTAAGTTGCTTTGGATATGCAAAATATAGTAGGGTAGTATAGTGCCATAGTGCCATAATATCACTCGGCTATTCATTCAGAATGGCAGGTTAATGTTGTGTGGACATGTGGTGAAATCTGAGTTCAATGAGAAATGATGTGGAGGAGCCATTGTTAGACTGGAGTGGACAAGGTTAAAAATCACACGGCACCAGGTTATAGTCTAACAGGTTTACTTGGAAGCACTAGCTTTTGGAGTGCTGCTCCTATGGTATCATAAGACACATTATATGAAAGACTTAACAAAAATCTAGGTTTGTTCAATATATAATTTCAGTTGTATGACACTATAATCTTTTCCTATAAATTCTGTGTCTTATGATCCCGTTCCACAGCTATCTGATGAAGGAGCAGCGCTCTGAAAGCTAGTGCATCCAAATAAACCTGTTGGACTATAACCTGGTGTTGTGTGATTTTTAACTTCAATGAGAAACTTAGCCTGATGGTAACCATTGTCATAAAATGCTTCACTAATATCCTTTAAGAATGGAAAATCTGCCATTCTTACTGTGGTCTGTCCTCCATATGATTCCAGCCCCACTGTGGGTGAAATTTGGATTATTAGGGATGGACGATAAATGCTGGCCTCGATGTTATGCTTGTAAACAAATCAATTGGATGTATAGTAAAGTTACTTGTTTTGCCTGGTTTAATTATGGGGAGGCGATGGTGCTCATGAAAATCACTGTAGTTAATCACCACTTTGGGGTTTGGTCGAGAATGACCCAGGAAAGAGGGCAGAGAGGGACTTGGTTTAGGTGGCACTATCAACACTGAAGCGTCATCACAGATTCTTTTCACTCTGCAGTGAGCTTTGATTCCACAACTTTCCGACTTACAGTGTAACCAACAGGGCAATGGCTAGCATCGGAGGAAAAAATAAGAACGTGAGAACATAAAAACTCAGAGCAGGAGTAGGCCATCTGGCCCCTTTAACCTGCTCCGCCATTCAATAAGATTTTGACTGATCTTTTGTTGGCCTCAGTTCCACTTACCCACCCTCTCACCGAATCCCTTAATTCCATCATTGCTCAAAAAAAAACTACCTAGGCTTTAAAATCATTTACTGAAGTAGCACCAACCAGTTCACTGGGCAGGGAATTCCATAGATTCACAACCCCCTGGGTGAAGAAGTTCCTTCTTAATTCAGTCCTAAATCTGCAGCCCCTAATTTTGAGGCTATGCCCCCTTGTCCTAAAATGTGTTTGACTGAGAGTAGGAGAAGGCAGCATAATATTTGAAAGATAAACTCACCTGGCATGAGCAGACTGAGCAGCGATCATTTTCTAAAACCCAGATCTGTCCGTTGTGCTTTATTTTGCCTTCATGAACACAGTCCCCTGTACAGTTTTTCCCGTGAGGACATCTACAATCATAACCTCCTTCCAGGTTAAAGCAAACAGTGTCATTCGTGCAAGTATGTCTCCTGGTTCCACATTCGTCAATATCTGTGAAAAAACACTCACACATTTGTTTTTTCGAGCATTTTCAATTAAAATAAATCTCTACAGTGCGGAAACAGGCCATTCAGCCCAACAAGTCCACACTGACCCTCCAAAGAGTAACCCACCCAGACCCATTCCCCGACCACTGTCCATTTGCCTCTGACTAATGCATCGAATCTACACATCTTTGGATTGTGGGAGGAAACTAGAGCACCTGGAGGAAACCCACACAGACAAGAGGGGAAATTACACACAGTCACCCAAGGCTGCAATCGAACCCGGGCCCTGGTGCTGTGAGGCAGCAGTGCTAATCACGAAGCCACCATGCTTCCTCTGCAGAAGAAATCAATAATTCTCCCTCATAAAAGCTTCCAAATTTTAAATTAATTCACCCCACAATATTCAATCCCCTAAACACTCCAACGAAACGTGTAATTGATTCTGAGACAGTGAGATCTTTAACATGGAATTAACCTTTTTTAAAGGCAACAATGGTTTCCCTTATTATGATTACACTTTGATGTAATTACAGCTTCAATACAGTACAATAAAAGCAATTGTAAACTGACATCTATCCAGTGCATTTCACATTATTAGAGTGTCCATGCCACAATGCTTTGTGATTACTAAATGATTCACTTTGACTAATATAGCTGCTAAATTGCTAATAACAATTGTAATGCAATAGCTTTCAGAAATATTCTGCCACCATAGAGCTCTGTCCATTAGAGATTTTGCTCCATTTCCTTCAACTTAATGGATGGTGGAAGTTCTCTGGTGAGAACTAGTAAAATTAGAAGCTTTTTTTAAATACACTGACCTTCACATGTCTCTCCATTTGCGGCAAACAGACCATTGTCATGGTATCCGTCCCTGCATTCACAATGGTACCATCCAGGAAGGTTGATGCAATTAGCACGGCTGTCACAGTGAACAAAGCCCTCTGCACATTCATCAATGTCTATACAAAACCCGAAAAGAAAACAGAATAAAAAATTGTCACTCAAAGTTCAGTCATACTGAATATCCAATACACGAACACAAAATCTGTAGTTGGAGCCAAAATAAAGGACACTGTATTGTATGCATGATTTGGAGATGCTGGTGTTGGACTAGGGTGTACAAAGTTAAAATCACACAATACCAGGTTATAGTCCAACAGGTTTATTTCTCCCCACTCCACCCTCCTCTCATTTATCTCTCCACCCTGCAGGCATTCTGCCTCTATTCCTGAAGGGCTTTTGCCCGAAACGTCGATTTTCCTGCTCCTCGGATGCTGGCTGAACTGCTGTGCTTTTCCAGCACCACTAATCCAGAATCTGGTTTCCAGCATCTGCAGTCCTTGTTTTTACCAGGTTTATTTGGAAGCCTAGCTTTCAGAGAACTGCTCCTTCATCAGGTGGCTCACAATCATCTGATGAAGGAGCAGCGCTCCGAAAGCTAATGCTTCCAATTGAACCTGTTGGACTATAACCTGGTGTTGTGTGATTTTAACTTTGTATTGCATGCAATCAGCTTGCAGACCGGCCCCGCAACTAATATTTTCAATTTCTCACAGTAACATAGAAAGCAGGAGCAGGAGTAGGTCATCAGCCCTTCAGACCTGTTCTGCCATTCAATATGATCAGAGTACTGCAGAAGGGTTATAGCCGAACATTGACTTCTGCACCACTTGATGCTTCCTTGATTGCTGTGTCCTTCCAGCCTCCTGCCTGTCTACTCAATGTGATCCTGGCTGATCAGCCAATTCAGTCCCCTGATCCTGCTTTCTCCCCCAGTACCCTTTGATACCTTTGGCCCGAAGAATTATATTTAACTCCTTCCTGAAAACACCCAATGTTTTGGACTCAACTGCTCTCTATGTCACAGACATCCAAAGGCTCAACATCCTCTGGGTGAAGAAATTTCTTCTCATCTTATTTCCAAACATCTTTTTTTCTATTCATTCATGGGACATGGATATCACAGGCTGGCAATGTTTATCACTTGTCCCTAATTGTCCTGGAGAAGGTGGTGGTGAGCTGCCTCTTGAATTGCTGTAGCTCACTTGGTGCAGGTTGGCTCACAATGCCCTCAGAAAGTGAATTCTTGAATGTTCTTGTAGCTGTACCCATCCAGGCTCAAGGATGACTTATGCCTTGGAGATGGTGGATTGGCTTTGGGGATGAGGAAGTGAGTTACTCTCCACAGTATTCCTAGCCTCTGACCTACTCTTCTAACTACTGTATTTATGTGGTAATTCCCCTAGTTCAGTTTCTGGTCAATAGTAACCCCAAGGATGTTGATAGTGGGGTATTCAGTGATGGTAACACTGTTGAATGTTAAGGGATGTTGGTTAGATTGTCTCTTATTGTAGATGGGCATAGCCTGGCAGAATATTTCACAATGTGACACAAATGTTATTTGCCAATTGTCAGCCTAAGTTTGGATACTGTGCAGATCTTTCAATTGAACATGGACTGCTTCAGTATCTGAGGCATCATGAATGGTGCTGAACATTATTCAATCATCAGCGAACATCCCCACTTCTGACCTTATGATGGAGGCAAGGTGATTGATGAAGCAGCTGAAGATGGTTGGGCCTAGGACACTACCCTGAGGAACTCCTGCAGAGATGTCCTGGAGCTGAGATGACTGACCACTACCATCACAGCCATCTTTCGTTGTGCCAGGTATAACCCCAACCACTGGAACGTTTTCTCCAAAACCCATTGATTCCAGTCTTGATCAGGTTCCTTGATGTCACACTCGGTCAAACGCAGCCTTGATGTCAAGGGCTGTCACTCTCAACTCCCCTTTGGAATTCAGCTCTTTTGTCCATGTCTGGACCAAGGATATAATGAGGTCAGGAGCTGAGTGGAACCCAAACTGGGCATCACTCAGCAGGTTATTGCTGAGTAGGTGTTGCTTGATAGCATTGTTGATGACACCTTCCATCACTTTACTGATGATCACTAGTCCATTTTCCCACTATCACCTGTGCTCACAGTATAATATTCAACTGACTACTGGAATGGGAAGATAAGACAAATGAATGAATGTCTGGGGAAAAGGTGCAGGAGGGCAGGCATTAGAGTTTTGGGACAATGGGACTGGCTCTGGGGAGATAGAACCTGTACTAAATGAATGGGTTGCATCTGAACTGCAATAAGATTGAGTTTGTTGTGGGCCATTTCACTAATGTGGTTGGGGAAGGTTTGTACTAACTCATTGGGGTGATGAGAAGCAGGCAAGATAATCAGAAAGTAATACCAGATGCTCAAATGCTTGGAGAGTCAGATTACTGCCAACATAAAGAATGGAAAGTTAACAGATAGAGTCAGAAAGAAATAAAATCTAAATTAGGGTTATTTTTATGGTATGTGTCTGCACAAAGTAAAGTTAATAATATTTGAGAGTTACAAACACAGACTGACATTTAACTATATTGATGTTGCTGTAATATTGGAGAGCCGGTTTAAGGAACGGCAAATCTGGAATAAAATATTCTCAATTGCATGGTGTTCAGAAGTAAAACAAAGTTCTAATATAACCTAATTTTGTTAAAAAATAACTTTCTAAAACCAGCACCCTACTTGCATCTAATGGTTGACTATTCATCCCATAAGCTAAATAGACTCAAAGCAAATTTACCTAATTCTGTAAGTATTGATTTATGAACCGTGACATTGGCTGGAGAGCTGTTTCATGAGACAATTTTTTTTTCGAGTCAAACAAGAGTCAGGATTTCCTGTCTAGTGGAATAGAAATTGCATTATCCTACACCCACTAGGATGATCCCTAGTATGGAGGGATTGTTTTAACAGCAAAGGTTAAATGGATTGGGACTCATTGGAAACAAAAACAGAAATTGCTGAAAAGGTTCAACAGGTCTGGTAGCATCTGTGGAAAGAAATCAGAGTTACCATTTCAGATCCAGTGACCCTTCCTCAGAACTGACGGTAGCTAGGAAAAGGTTGTTTTTTATGCAGACAATCAGGTGGGGGAAGGATGTAAGGAATAAATGATAGGTGAAGATAGAGCCCAAAGAGAGAGAAGAACAGCTAGACAGATAAAAAAGTAAATAATGGTCAGTCCAGAATGAATAGCTGTTAATGGGGACTATTAGTGGTTAACAATGGATTGTGTGTAATAGCAGACCATGTGATAACAAAGCCTAATGTGTAGGGACTGGGGGAAGGACATGGGAGAAGGTGCCTCAAGTTGTTGAACTCAATATTGAGTCCAGAAGGCTGCAGGGTCACCACGTGGAATATAAGGTGCTGTTCTTCCAGCTTGCACTGAGCTTCAATGGAACACTGCAGCAAGCCTGAGACAGAGATGTGAGACAAAAACAAACTGCAGATGCTGGAATCCATGGTAGACAGCAAGAGGCTGGGAGATCGCAGCAAACCAGGCAGCATCAGGAGGTGGAGTAGTCAACGTTGACTTCTCCACCTACTGGTGCTGCTTGGCTTGCTGAGTTCTCCCAGCCTCCTGCTTGCCTTCCTGAGACAGAGATGTTGGCCAGGGAACATTGTGATGTGTTGAAGTGGCAGGCAACTGGAAGCTCAGGATCTTTTTTGAGAATAGAACATAGATATTCTGTGAAGTGGTCACCTAGTCTGCGATGGTCGTGGAGCTGGCGTCTTTCTGCTTCCTGATGAAGGGCTTTTGCCTGAAACGTCGACTCTCCTGCTCCTCAGATGCTGCCTGACCTGCTGTGCTTCTCCAGCACCACACTCTCGACCCAGTCTAAGCTTTGTTTCCCCAATGTAAAGGAGACCACATTGTGAGCAGCGAATGCAGTAGAATAGATTGTGTGAAGTGCAGGTAAAGCGCTGCGTCATCTGGAAGATATGTTTGGGCTCTTGGGTACTGAGGAGGGAGGACATAAATGGGCAGGTGTTACACCTTCTGCAGCTAGAGGGGAAGGTTCTGTGGGAATATAGGATGTGCTTTTGGGAGTGAAGGAGGAGTGGACCAGCGTGTCCCAGAGGGAGAGGTCCCTGCAGAAGGTTCACTGGTGATGGCATTCTGCTGGAGGTGGTGGAAATGGCGGCCAATGATCCTAATAGGATTCAATGGAGTTTCAAAGAATAAGAGGTAGTCGCATTGAAACAGGTAGGATTCTTAAGGGGTGTAAGAAGTTAAATGTTGAGAGGATGTTTCCTCTCATGGGCAAGGCTAGGACCAGAGAACATAGTATCAAAATTAAGGGCTCCAATTTAAAACTGAGATGAGGAAGAATTTCTTCTCTCAGAGGATTGTGAGTCTTTGGAACTCCTTCCCACAGAGAGCTGGGAGGGATGGGCAGAGTCCTTGTGTAGATTTAAGGCTGAGATCGATAGATTCTTGATCGGTCGGGGAATCAAGGGTTATGGGGAAAGGGCAGGATGGCAGACATGAAAAATGTCAGATCAGCCATGATCCAATTGGAGGTGGGGCAGGCTTAAGGGGCCGAATGGCCTCATCCTGCTCCTACTTCTTATGGTCTTAGATAATATATTGATGATGTTGTGCCTTAATTCCACCCAGGCAGTGAAGCTGGAAATTTACTCCTTGAAGTAACTCTTTATAAAGTTTAAATCATCAAATAGAATATAATATTTCCAGTAAGTGTTAACTCATCATGACACCAGCAAGCTCACTATGCTCGATGAGATCATCAACCATTATGCAAGAAGAGTGCAAAGGCTTAGAGTTCAGTGGATCTTTTGTGCACAATGGTATTTGCTAAAGCATTTTCCTCACCTTATTTCATCGATCTGGAATCAAAACATAGATTTGATAAATAGGGCTTGATTTTACTCTTAGATTATTCCATTAGAACATAAGACGTAAGAAGCGTAACCAACAGTCTGCTCCACCATTCAATGAGATCACGGCTGCTCTGATAATCCTCAATTCTACTCTCCTTCCTTTTCCCCCAAACCTTTGATTCCCTTCCTGATTAAAAACCTGTCTATTTCAGCCTTGAATATACCTAATGACCCAACATCCCTCTGTGGTAAAGAATTCCTCAGGTTGATTATCCTCCGAGAGATGAAATTCTTCTTTATCTATATTGTAAATGGATGACCTCTAATTCTGAGATGATGCCCTCTGGTCCTACACTCTCCCAGAAGGGAAAACAGCCTTTCAGCACCCACTGTGACAAATCCCTTCAGCATCTTGTCCGTTTCAATATGGTCTTCTCTGGTTCTTCTAGATTCCATTGAGTATAGGCCAACCTACTCAACCTCTCCTCAAAAGACCTCTCCTACACCTAATATTAGTCTAGAGAACATTCTCTGGACTGTTTCCAATGCTAGTATGTCATTTCCTTGGTAAGGGGCCCAAAACTGCTCACAGTAAGCCAGCTGTGGTCTGATTAGTGCCTTGTACAATTTTAGCAAGACCTCCCAACTTTCATATTCTATTCCTTTTGAAATAAAGGCCAACATTCCATTTGTTGTTCCTATTACTCGGTGAACTTGGGTGTGATTCATGTGTGAATTTAAAGCAGTTCATTGATGGTGAAAATAGCAGGAACAGCATTCTGTCAGGTACAAGTCTAATACCATGAAATATGCTGATAAAAGCACTGTTGCAGCTTTGAAGAATGTCAAAAATGATAGACTCCATGCATTATTTTCTCCCAATACTGCAGACTGTGGAAGAAAGACTATATGTAATTGTTGAACACATATCTTTTCTTCTTGAACTAAAATGTAACGATATGCTCTAAAGTGACAGCAAAGTTATGATTTGAAATATGACTAGCAGACTTGAGGTTGCTGAGTCTGTACAAAAGGGATATCAGCATTTCATTTTAAACACACTAAATTTACTTTCTGCCTTTCGAAAAAGAAAATTACTGTCCAAGGTTCTTTGCCATCTTGGTGCCAAGCAGTCAGTTTATTTGGCCATCATGCCCAGTGTGAGCCAACCTTAGACAGACAGAAAATCATATCCCGAGAGGTTCAGTTTGCATGTGCTGTTGTGGTCAGAAATGAGAACTGAATGGGGCCTGAAAATTCTGTGTAGCTATTCCTGCACTGAGAGGCCAGCAGCCATTCTGAATAGACAGAGAGCCTGCTCCTGTAAAACTCCTAAAACTTGTTCTGTATTGGGGCTGGCCTGGGATTCAGAAACAATCCCAACTCTGTTGCCCATGCCCTCCCGCCAGAAGCAGAACTTCTGCCCTGGTTATATGTCCACCCTTTTGGGCTTCCCACACATTTTCACAGGAAGCAGGCCATTCAGCCCGCACAAACCCTCTGAACAGCATCCTACCCAGACTCATCCCTTTACTACTGAAAATGTGTTGCTGGAACAGCGCAGCAGGTCAGGTAGCATCCAAGGAACAGGAGAATCGACGTTTCGGGCATAAGCCCTTCTTCAGGAAGGGCTTATGCCTGAAACGTCGATTCTCCTGTTCCTTGGATGCTGCCTGACCTGCTGCGCTATTCCAGCAACACATTTTCAGCTCTGATCTCCAGCATCTGCAGTCCTCACTTTCTCCTCATCCCTTTACTATACCCATCCCTGTAACCCTGCATTTCCCATGGCCAGTCCACCTAACTTGCACATGATTGGACTTTGGGAGGAAACCGGAGCACCCGGAAGAAACCCACGCAGACACACGGAAAACTCCACACAGATAGTTGCCTGGTAGTTAGTGTGGCAGCACTAACTACTGAACCATCATGCCACTCTTTCTCACACCTAAGTGAGCATGTGAGGCAAAACCATATTGAATCTTTCAAAAACAACCTCAAAGTGATGTTGTAGAACCTGGTCATTTTGGTTTCATTCATAGGCTATGACCAAAACTGATTTGCTCACCATGTATTGCCCACCCCAAATGGCCCAGAGGACAGTTTAGAGTCAACCACATTACTGTGGATCAGGAGTCACATGTAGGGCAGCAGTTCCTCTTCCGAAAGGAAGTGAACCAGATGGGCTTTTCCAACAACAGTTTCATGTTCATCATTAGACTCTTAATTCCAGATTGTTATTGAATTCAAATTCCACCATCTTCCATAGCAGGATTCGAACCTCCATTTATGGATTAACATTTCTTAGAGCAAAACCATTTCTTAGAGCAAAAGACAGTCAGAACTGTGCTCTTAGGAATGATGTGAGGAACAAGTCATTCAGAATTTTTGGACTGTACTTTTTGATTGGAAATATTTTATAAGACCATCTCACAATTTGCCTCGATTGGGACCCTGATTATTCCTGGGTATCTCCAATGTGTGGGTGAAGAGATACAACTAGACAAACAAATATCTGCAGTTATACTGCACATTTCATGATGCAAGACAAGATAATAAAATCACAATTAATAGCAACAGGAGTAGGCCATTTGGCCTCTCAAGTCCGCTTCATTGCTTGCTAAGATCATGGCTGATCTGATTGCTAACTGTATTTCCCTGCCTGCCTTGCCTGGATTGGTTCAGCTCCAACAACACTCAAGAAGCTTGACACCATCCAGGACAAAGCTGCCCGCTTGATTGGCATCACTTCCACAAGTATCGACTCCCTCCACCACCAATGCTTTGTAGCAGCAGTGTGCACCATCTGCAAGATACACCGCAGAAATTTGCCAAAGATCCCTGGAGAAGACCTTCTCAACCATCCACCACTTCCATCTAGAGGGACACGGCCAGCAAATACATGGGAATATGACTACCTGCAGGTTCCCCTTCAAGCCACTCACCATCCTGACTTGGAAATATACTGCCGTTCTTTCAGTATCGCTGGGTCAAAATCCTGGAATTCCCTTTGTAATGGCATTGTGGGTCTACCTACAGCACATGGACTGCAGCGGTTCAAGAAGGCATCGTCTCAAGGGGGCAACTAGGGACGGGCAATAAATACTGACCACCAGTGACACCCATGTATATGAATAGGAAGGGTTTGGAGGGATATGGGACGGGTGCTGGCAGGTGGGACTAGATTGGGTTGGGATATCTAGTCGTCATGGAAGGGTTGGACTGAAGGGTCTGTTTCCATGCTGTACATCTCTATGACTCTATGATTCTATGTCCCAAAAAAGAATCAGAAAAAAAATTGGAGTAAAAAACAACAAGTTGTAATAGTTTGCAAGGGACTGACTGAATAGCTGGTGGAGACTGACAATTGGCCTCTAACCATCGAAACTGTCATTGCTCACAATCATTCATTGGTGACAGACTGACAGCGATTTCTGACATCGACTTATGCACAATTAAATGCAAAATATCCCGAGGTGGCAAACAGAGATTCTTCACTCTTCCACAGGGCGTGCTGCTGAGGTGTTTGCAAAATCAAAATCAATTGTAAAGCACTGAACTGACATGAGCTTCCACTTTTCAAACTCCATTCTTGATGAAAGTAAGTCTCTTTGGAGTGTTATGTCTTTTTGAATGAGGTGAAACTGGACTTCTAATGGCACGCTAGATAATAATTACTGCTGTACAATCTGTTTATCCTTAACTTTATACTTGTGCAGCATTTATTTACTCAAAGCTTGGGGGTTGGTTAGCTCAGTTGCTTGACCAGCTGGACACCAACAGCACAGGTTCAATCCTGCACCAGCTGAGCTCACTCTGAACCTTTGTCAACCTTTCCCCTTGCCTGAGGCATGGTGACCCACAGGTTCAACTCATCATCAGTTATCTCTCTCTGATGAGACAACAGCCCGATGGGATCCTGATGACTTTACCCTATAACCTACACTCTACATGAAACCACTGTGGGTAGTATCTTTTCGGGATCGGAGTGATATGGGCTATGGTAACACATGTGGCCGAATCAGGTAGTAAGTGCAAATGAGGTCCATCTTGATCATCTCCTTCTATCTTTTAAGCTTTTTGTAAATGCCATGACGAGACTCTGTCTGAACAGCTCATATAAACCCAACAAAGGCATGTTGAGCCGAAAATAAAAAAAAACAGAACTTAATAAAGCATTTAGACACTTGGTTGAGTTTTGCACCTTTTCAGCAGATCATATTGGTTTTTAGATCCAGCTGAACTGCAATATCTGAACCAAGACTAGTTCATCAATTTCTGATAGCAATCATGCAGGGGATTCCAAGGCACTGACCCAAGTGTAAGAATAGATGTAACATCATGATTCACAAGGCTGAATCTTCACCCATCGATAAATGTTGGTATACAATATGGCTAGTAACTCATACCAGCGCAGAGATTATTTCAGGGATTTGAAAAACATTGAAGTTCATAAATCAGTTGGACAGAAAATTGGGATGGGATGGGAAGCAAACAAAAAAGATCAAATGTCATCCAGAAATTGTAGCTGAAAAGACAGCATTATCCATCTCATGCTCAGCTTTCTATTGTTTTGTTGCTTAATCCAAATGAGGCTCAAGTGGTTTATAAATTTTTGATAATTCTTGTAATTGTTTTGCAGCTTTTAAAACATCCACCCCCTTCCTCCAACTAACATCATTTTAGGATATTTTACAGTTGCATTAGCTAAAACATTTAAATCTTTTCATACAATTGGGTCTGAGCTGAGGACTACTATGAGAAACTTAACTCTGATGTCACACCAATGCTTTTAAGATATGATGAGAATGTTGGATTAATAGTTTTTTAAATGAACAAACTGTATGGACATATCACAATGAAATATAGTTGAAAATAACTCAACTGCAAATTATAGCAAATGCATTCAGAATAAAGATTTAAAACTGCAAGCCTGTTCTGATTTTAAAAGCTAAACAAAACTTTGAAATTACCATTCTTTGTATCTTAAAACCATTGTTTTTGAGAATGGAGACTTCACATGAGATTTGAGTGCTTTATCTGGTTAGAATTGAGCAGAGGAGACTGGGGTTGAGGGGGCATGAATAGAATCTGTACAGTGTGGAAGCAGTCCACAGCAACCATCCAAAGAACATCCTACCCAGACCCACTCCCATCCCCAGCCCTGTAACCCCTGCATTTCCCATGGCCAACTCATCTAACCCACACATCTTTGGACTGTGGGGCGGAAACAGGAGCACCCGGATGAAGCCCACGCAGACATGGGGAGAATGTGCAAACTGCATACAGACAGCTGCCCGAGGGTGGAATCAGACCTGGGTTCCCGGCTCTGTGAGGCAGCAGTGCTAACCACTGAGCCACCATGGGGCAGAGAAAGGTTGGACTGAACGTTTCTCCTTGGGGGAGGGATCATTGACCAGGGAGGCTTAGATTTAAGGGACAGATTTAAGGAGATGTGAGGAATACATTCTCACCCACAGGGTGACAGGAATCTGTCACTCATTGCCTGTAAGGGTGGGAGAGGTAGAAACCCTCATTAAATATAAGAAGTATTTAGACGGGCATTTGCCACACAAAGGTATACAAGGCAATGGACCAAGTGCTGGAAAATGGGTATGGTATTTGGTTTATGTTTGGTTACTGACTTGATGGGCTAGAGACCCTTTTCTATGCTGGAACACTCTCTGATTAGTTCTCAAGTTTGATGCTTTGAACAAGAGAGATTGCAGTGCTACTGTGGGTAAAATCTCTCTCAACAAAGAGAGATAACAGCTGGCAATTTAAACTGTGGGTCAGCACACCTTGGATAGGGTTGCGAAGGTGAATTCTTCGTGGTGACTGCAGCTGGTGCTAGAATTGAGCCCACGTCTGGCATTAAATCCACACTGCAAACCATCTGCCCAGCCAACTGAGCTAACTAACCCCCACTGGGGGAATGGGTTACTTGGGTAATTCTTCAATTGGGGTAGAACGATGTGCTTTGGTGCTGCAAAATTCTATGTCAATTCAGAAATATTCAAGTTTCTTTATAGGCGTCTCTACATTTTGGAAATAACTGAAATTACCGGTCATCCGTAATCCATGCTTTATGCAGAACACAATGCATGAGTTTAAGATGGGAATCAATCTGAATGGGACTGAGTAAGATTGATTCAGAATCAGAATCTCCTCCCTCAGCAAGTTTGGTGGCATTTAATCAGATGGGAGTGTGAGAATTATCCTACCTTCCCATCTCCACTCTAATATGTCCATGCCAATCTGTTGTCACTGACCATAGCATTATCAGAGGAAGCACAACAGGCAAACCATGTTAGGGTTGTCAGAGTTGAGGGTAAAGACCTTTTCAAAAGCACTGAGTGCCAGATCAAAATACCCAGCATCTTGGGTGCCCTCTGAGAACCATTCCCACTACTTAGAGTCATAGAAATGTACACCAACAGGCCCTTCGGTCCAACCCATCGATCCCAACCAGATATCCGAAACTAATCTAGTCCCATTTGCCAGCACTTGGCCCATATCCCTCAAAACCCTTCCTATTCATATACCCATGCAGATGCCTTTTAAATGCTGTAATTGTACCACCCTCCACCACTTCCACTGTCACCTTACTCTGTGACCCCATTTCACAATCTACCCCCCCCCACCCCACCATCCACCAATACCTTGAGCTCTTGGTGATCCTAGGTCTCAGAAGAGTGTCATGTTGGCAGCTAATGGCTCTACTATTGAATAGAGCTGCAGGCTTCTGACTGGCTGTCAGCTCATGGTCAGAGAGACCTCCATCCTTGGATCCATAATCCTGGGAAGGTAGTGCACTGCCTAATTACAGCTAAGGAAATTCGGCAAGTCCACAATAACTCTTATCAATTTTTATAGATGCACCATGGAAAGCATCCTATCTGAAGCATCACAGCTTGGTACAGCAACTGCTCTGCCCAAGACCACAAGAAACTACAGGGAGTACGAACGCAGCCCAGCTCATTACAAAAACAGCCTTCCATCCACTGACTCTGCCTATACTTTACAATGCCTCAGGAAAGTAACCAACTAATCGAAGAGCCCTCCCACCCTCTTCCAGTGAGCAGAAAATACAAAGGTTTCTAAACACATGCCAACAGGTTCAAGAACAGCTTCTTCCTCACTGTTATCAGACTTATCATATATATCGAGTTGATCTTTCTCTGCACCCTCTCTATAGCTGGAACACTATACAGTATTCTACATTCTGTTTTGTTACCCTGATGTACTTATGTTAGGTATGATTTGCTTGAATTGCATGCAAAACAACATTTTTCATTGTGTCTCAGTGCATGTGACAATAATAAATCAAATCAAAAATTCATAAGTGGCACTTAATTGGGCAGGCCTGTCCAAGGAGATGTGATACAGAGCTCTCTCTGGTGTCTCAGTCAGCCACAGAGACTCCTGTTGTCTCTAGTACACACTGTCTCAATTTTTTGGGTACAAATGTATAATACTGCAGATGCTGGGAATCTGAGAGACAAACAGAGAATGCCTGAATTACTCAGCTGGAGAGAGAAACAGTCGGTGTTTCAGATTGATGACTATTCTGACAATTGGCCAATTATATTTTTCTCTTCATAGAGATGCCTCATGTGTTGAGTATATCTGAGATTTTCTATTTTGAGTCCCATTTTCTTGATTTCCATCTTATATTTTGCATATTATGGTTTTATGCACATAAAATATTACCAAACCCAGTTGTATGCTCCACAAACACAATCCACACTTCACAGGAAAAATGTGACACAAATAGATCTTTCTAACTTAATCTGAACAAAGACAGCTATAATCATTTGACTTTACTTTGCGTTTTGTTTATTTTTGTCCACTTAATACTGAGTCAAATGTTTTGTCAATGCAAAACGTCCTTTCTGAGCTCAGCCTCGTCAAATTACCAGTGTCCTGGGATGACATAGCAGGAGCTATATATACTGTAATCCTGACAGTTCAGTATAATTATCATCGAAGGAATGCTTCCTTGGGAGTCCGTACTGCCTTGCCGTCCCTACCCGTCACAAGCTTGTCAATTTTTATTTTATTTCGCTGAGTGCTGCGCATCTAATTTCAAAAGATTTCAATGTGAAATGTGAATGAATATCCAATTTACACACCATTCCTTAACTGAAGCTTTGGTCATGGTTCACAGGATGAATTTGTTTGAGTTGCAAAAGTATGATAACCGTGCCGTTGTAGTTGTATCTTTCATTTAATCAGGGTTCGAGATCTCCTGCTTTTTAATGCTGCCAGCTGGTGTGGTTTTTGGAAAACCAACAACAAACAAGACAATTGCTATAGAAAGATGACAGGTTTTAACTCCCCTTGGAGCTGGTGGATCTGTTGTTATACCTCACTGATGGATTACATGGCCTCAGTCCAGTTCATTAAATTGATGGATAGTTACGTCGAAGGGGTTGGGCTTATAAATTTCATTGTTTTCAACTGTTATTGAATAAGGAATCAGGCAATACTGTCGAAGGAGAAATGTTATAATGGAGACCTACCAGATGATGCCTATCCAAGTTATCTGGAAATAGATCTTAAAGCCTTTGCAACACTTCAGCAGATTCTGAATATATTTATCACTCATTTAGCAGGTTTAATGTGTTCTAGATAAAGGGAGTATGAACTGAAAATGCATTGGTTAAAATAACTTTACCCTAAACAAACATGGACTAAAAACGGATTAGACTCCTGACTTTTAATTTTTTACACTAACCAGTAATTTGAACAACTCTGGATATGAGCTGAATGGCTCATGATCTGTCTCATCAACAGAGGCTTGGAATGAGTTCTGTCTTGCCAGGAGAGAATTGTTATGGTGTAGCAGGAGTCCATTTGGTCCATCATGCCATTACTTACAGACTGCCTTATTTTGTTTCCTAGGATTTCTATTGGGGAGGGACTGCCTTAGAAAATGGACCCAATGTCCATCGCAAAACTATAGTGAGGAAAATGTATGCTGTTACCACATAAGAATATTGAAGGCAAATATTATCGATTCATTTAAAGGTCAGAAAAGAGAGAAATGATTATAGTGTCAGGGAGACATGAAGTAAATCAGTGAGAGGGGAGCTGCATGGAGCATAAACTCTAGCAGAGTGCGGTTGGGTCAAACAGCACTTTACTGTGCTGTCACTGTGGTGTAGTTGGGGCACTAAATCAGAAACAGCAAATAGCTACTTTTTAAAGAATTTATTCATACTCATTCCTAGACGTGATGGTACAGAGAACACTGAACGGAGAATTCACCACAAATGTATACAGGAAAGCCACACACACAGACCAAGTCCTGAACTATGAAAGCAACCACCCCAACTCATACAAACGAAGTTGCATCAAGACACTATTCAAAAGGGCCACAACACACTGCAAAAAGAGGAAGAGGAACACCTGTACAAGGTATTTGCCAAAAACGGATACCCGCGCAATTTCATCAACAGATGCCTAAGGGAAAGACAACGGAATGAGGACATGCCGCAACCCAAAGGACTAGCCACACTACCATACATCAGGAGCATTTCAGAACTGACAGCCAGACTACTGCGACCACTAGGACTTATACACTACCATTATAGGGCAAGCGAAACAAAGAACAGCCAGGGAATTCCTAGAAGCATGGCACTCATCCACAAACTCCATCAACAAACACATCGACCTGGACCCAATATACCGGCCACTACAGTGGACAGCTGAAACTGACAACCGGAAGCGGCAGGGACAGGCCACTATAAATGCCGGAGGAAACATCACAGAAGCGCTTCACAGGAGGCTCCCAAGCACTGAGGATGTCACCTAGACAGGGGACGAAACGTTTGCAACAAAAGTTTCCAGCTCGGCGAACAGAACCACAACATCATCCCTGGCTGCTAGTGCCCACTTTTGCAGCCTTAGAAAATATGAATGGTTGTGATTTCCCCATCTGGATTATGTATGATTTCTTTTAGGATTGACCTGTTCAAACCCATGTAATCTCCCACTTCAGTATTTATTCAATAAGAGACAAAATTTTGTAAAGCTTTTTCCCCAACTCACTACTCTTAATTCAGCTGATACTTATGACAGAGTGATTACCCAGGGTAAGGGATTGCAGTTGGGTGCTGGTGAGTACAGTAGTGTGGCAAATTAGTCCATAAGTCATAGGAACAGAAGTAGGCCATTCAGCCCATTGAATCTGTTCCGCCATTCAATCAGACCCTGGCTGGTCTAATAAACCTCAAATCCATTTTTTTGCCACTTCCCCAAAAACCTTAATACCATTACTAATAAAAACTCTGTCTCAACCTTGAATGTATTTAATGACCCAGCCTCAATAGCCTTCTGCAATAAAGAATTCCACAGATTCACTATCTTCTGAGAAAAGAAATTCCCGCTTATTTCTGTCTTAAACATGAGACCCCTTATTCTGGGATCATACCCTCTGGTTCTAGACTCTCCCACAAGGGGAAAGAACCTCTCTGCATCGATCCTGTCAAGTCTCCTAAGAATCTTCCATGTTCCAATAAAGTCACCTTTCATTCTTCTAAATTTCAATAGGCTTATTCAATCCACACAACCACTCCTCATAAAACAATCCCTCCGTTCCTGATATCTGTTGAGTGAACCTTCTCTGGACTGCCTCTTAGTGTCAGTTTATCTTTCCTTACATTAGGGACCCAGAGCTGTTCACAGTATTCCAGCTGTGGTCTGAATAATGCCTTTGTGTAGTTTCAGCAAAACCTAGTTTAGTAAACCCAACATTAGGGATGGCCGACAAAAAATAGAAATTACTGGAAAAGCTCAGCAGGTCTTACAACATCTGTGAAGAGAAATCAGAGTTAAAGTTTCGCATCTGGTGACCCTTCCTCAGAGTACAGGAAGTTCTGCGGAAGGGTTATTGGACCCGAAACGTTAACGCTGATTTCTCTCCACAGATGCTGCCAGACCTGCTGAGCTTTTCCACCAATTTATGCTTTTGTTCCTGATTTACAGCATCCGCAGTTCTTTCATTTTTATCATAGCTGGCCATCTTGGCTCCAGTAATGTTAGTGAATTTAAATCATAATTCACAAGACTACTGTAAAATCACAGCTGATCTGATTGGAAATGAAGCATAAAGTCAATGATAAACAAGGGAAAATTCCTTGTGTTCTGATGAAGGATCACCAAACTGAAACGTCAACTCTGTTTCTTGCTGATTTTATTTCAGATTTGCAGGATCTGCAGTGTTTTTCACTTGTCCTCAGAAGTTTTGGGTGGAATTTTCCCTGCCCTGTTGTGCCATGAATAATGTTAAGAATGATGGAAAAATCAGGGAAATGAAGAAAACCTGCATTTTGACATCAAGAAAAATGCAATTTTTTGCCTTGACCTGTAAACATGACTTTAGAATCTTGCAGTGACAACTTCATCGAGTCATAAAAAGTCTATCAGCCCATGGAGCAGTACAGTGGCCCAGTGGTTAGCACTGCTACCTGCCAGTACCAAGGACTCTGGTTCAATCCCACCCTTGGGCAACTGTCTGTGTGGAGTTTGCACTTTCTCTCTGTGTGGTTTCCTCTCACAGTCTGAAGATGTGCAGGTTAGAGTGGATTGGCCATGCTAAATTGTTTAGGTTAGGAATTATAGGGAGAGGATCTGGGTAGGATGCCCTTCAGAAGGCCAGTGTGGGCTGAATGGCCTGTTTTCACATGATAGGGTTTCTAAGATTGAGAATAGTCAAAAGCAAATACCTAACTATTCTTAGCAATTTTCACGTCCTGGCAAATTATTAAAGCCCCAACTCCTTTTATTTATACAACACTTCAAATTTTCCTCTCCTTCTTGTTCAGTTCTGGTTTTTCCTGTTATAGGAAGGATTTTATTAAGCTGGAGAGGTTTCAGAAGAGATTTACCAGGATCTTGGCAGGAATGGAAGGTATAAGTTCTAAGGAGAGGCTGGATAGGCTGAGATTTTTTTCACAGGAGAATAGGAGATTGAGGGGTGACCTTACAGAGGTTTATAAAATCATGTCAGGTACAGATAAAGTGAATGGCATGCGTGTTTTCTCTAGCATGGAGGATTTCAAGACGAGCGGGAGCTATTTTAACGTGAGAGGAGAAAGATTTAAAACAGAGGGGAGTCTTTTTACACAAAGAGTGGTTCCTGTATGGAATGAATTTCCAGAGGAAGTGGTGTTTGGAAGTACAGTTACAACATTTAAAAGATATTTGGGTAATTACATGAATAAGAAATATTTGAAGGGATATGGGCCAAGCACAGGTGGGTGGGACTAGTTTAGTTTGGGAACATGGTCAGCATGGACTGGTTGGACTGAAAGGTCTGTTTCTATGCTGTGTGACTCGATGACTCTTCCCTGAAAGACTAAATGGGGAAAATGTCCTGACACATAACTCACCAGTGGGTAACCTGGGGGTAACCAGCAAATAACCAGTGAGCCAACAGCTCACCAGCCACCATGTTGCTGCTTCTGTGTAACAACATGCCATGGTCAGTGCCCTCCTGAACACTTTATCCACACACATTGGCACTGAGATTGATGAATCATCGCCCTCACTGCATCGCCATGCCTATGCTCAGACAACCTCTCAGACAACCTCTCACATCACTTCAACCCTTCAATACTTTACCTTGTCAGAGGCACTTCTGTCTTACAATCTTCTAGCAGGTTATGTGGTGCATAGGGACACACACATTTCATACATCAGCACAGGATGAATCTTTAGGCTCTTATCTTACTTTCTTTGTGCCTACTCACTTACTCAAAGCTGCCAGTCTCTGTTTATTTCACATTGCTCTATTAGATCATACTCACTGGCTTCAGCACTTACTTACAGGCTGCCAGTCTCGGTGGAGCTCACATTGCTCTTCAGCGCAGATGGAGGCGCTGGCAGATTGTCAGGGTGGAGCATGGGTAAAACAGTCAAAGAGAGGAGGAGCTGCGGGTGTGGCACTGTGAAAAGTAACTTGTACCATCAGTACAGAGCTGCCATATGATTCGGGTAAATGGCCACGTGTGAATGTCAAAGTCCTTAGTGTGGCGAAGGGGATGCTATGATCAGACTGTGAGACTGTCACAGTCAGGCAAGGGTTCATCCTCATCCAGTCCAAAGGGTGGCTATAGTCAAGCAGGCACTTAATTCTATCATTGTCATTGCAATCTAGTGACTGGACCATAGTCAGACCTTCAACCGGTCTAGGGAGTACAGGTAGGTCAGTCAGAGTGTTTTGGAGATTCAGTCTTAGGTGGGAAAGGGAGGTGAATCAATTCTTCCTGCACTGAGACTGATTGGGATTGAGTACAATGCAAGTGGATAGAGGGGAATTATTTGGTGATGCTCAAAGAGATGAGGTGGTCAGGAGTGCCGAGTCAGTGGGAGGCACACTGAGATGTTCGGGAAGATGATTTGGGTGAGATTCATCAAGTGGATATGATGCATGCAATATTGCAACTGACTGTCCATGATCCTTGGGGAGAGGCATCTACAGTGACAGAGTTAGAGTGAGTGCTGGCCCAGTGAGTGTGAAGTATTTGCAGTGACAGAGTTAGAGTGAGTGCTGGCCCAGTAAGTGTGAAGTATCTTCAGTGACAGAGTTAGAGTGAGTTGCTGGCCCAGTGAGTGTGAGGTAGCAGAGAGAAGGTGGTGACATTTATGCCTTGCGGAGTGTAGAAGATCATTGACTTTCTTTCTGCACTGCTGTTCATTTGGGTCACAGCAGCGATCTGGGCTGTAAATAGGGTCAAGAACAGCCTGGCCTGATGGTGTGGCTTTGTGTGGGAGCCTGCAGGATAACAGAAGCCCCCCTTTTCACCAGCCCATCCATCAATCCCTCCAGATTCCAGTCCACCAAGCAGGGAGCGATTTCTCCTTTTCTCTGGGCTACGTCCTCATGAGAATGGGAAGGCGATGGCTATTACTAATAAGCTATCAATCCAGTGATGTAGGTCATTTCCCAGGAACAGTGGTTCGAATCATGCCATGGCAGATGTGGAATTTGGATTCAGTGAAAATCTGGAATTAAGATCTGACCATGAAACTGTTTTGGTTGTTAACTCATCAATGCGTTTTAGGGAAGTTAACTGCTGTTTTTATTTGGTTTGGCCTTCACATGACTCCAGACTCACAGCAATGTGGTTGACTCTTAACAGTCCTCCGGGTAATAAATTGGTCTAGTTAATGACAACCACATCCCACAAATGAATTAAAACACAAACCAGAATGGGAGGGCAAGTTTCTGGCTATTTCCATCCTCCTCAGTCACATCAACTCATTCATTAACGGAGTCATATTTACAACCTGTGGGGTAAAGCTTTGTGATTTCTTTACTATAAACTTTCGCAATGGTCTCTCACCAGTGTATTGGTTTATCAGTTCAATGAACATCTTATGAGCAATAATCCACATTACAATATCAGACATCAATGTTTATATGACCCAGATGGCAATTGCTCAGTGGCCCAGTATCTTGCGATGTTACTTCCTGAAGACTGTAGCACTCAGCATTAAACTTTTATAGCCAGTCAAAATAAATTCTTATCGCTTGAGATGGCAGATAAACATTTCTTTAAGTCGGACTTGAAACTATAATAAATATTGTGGTTGCTTTCTGATTCTCTGTGTTGACCTAAATTATCCAGTACTGTTTTAAACTATAAATCTGACACACTTTGTATTAAAACTGTTAAGTATATTCTAAAATAACAAAAGAGCCATCAGAAGAGGATTATGAGCTTTAAGTATTTGAAAAATGAATATTTAGATTTATCTACTGAAAATTTTGAATAATAGCATTTTCAAGTATATTTTTAACTGATTATTCATGATTTTAATTCTGAAATATTATTTGGTTACTAAGTCGATATTAGTTCATTTTTCAGTGGTTATTAAGGTCGCTTTCTTGATCTAATTTATTAATAGAATAACAGAATCCCCACAGCGGGGAAGCAGAGCATTCAGCCCATCAAGTCCAAAATGAGCCTCTGAACATCATCCCACCAAGACCCACCCACTACCCTACCCCTGTAACCCTGCATTTCCCACGGCTGACCCACCTAGTCTGCACATCCCTGGACACGAAGGGCAATTTAGTACGGCCAGTCCACACATCCTGCACACCTTTGGACTGTGGGAGAAAATCAGAACCTGAAGGAAACCCACACTAATTTATGGCTGAGTTTCATTGCCAAAATCACTACTCGATGTATTGATAGCGCACGTGCAGAAACATGACTTTGCAAACAAACCCTTGAGTGTCACCTGACTGAACTCGATGGTCATTATGGTCTGATAGAATAGATTTGACAGTGGTTTTAATAAAGTTGCATTACCGTACTGCTAAAGCATTCAGGCAGGAAATGTTCCTGCATTGAATTTGAGAATCTTATACCCAGAGGGGCATTCCAAACAGACCCTCAGTGTCCCATCCAGCATCTCAATGCTCCACTCCCTGAGTTGGGCCATGCAGCAAGGAATATGGCCAGCAGCGTTTACGGGAGAGAGGTTGGGTATGTGGGTAATGGTAAGAGGAGAGATGTCAAAAACACAGCCCATTAATTTACATGTTGCTCTCTCCACCAAGGCTGCCAGACCTGTGAGTTTCTCCAGCTTTCTCTGTGTTTGTTACAGATTTTCAGCATCCGCAGTATTTTGTTTTTATTCTGTTAATTTACAAGTTCTGAATGCTCCTCAAGCCATAGCAATCTCAACAAAAGATAATCGCCGGATTATCAACATCCAGAATTTTGTTACGTTTACAGCCTGTTTAACATTGAAGTTAATTATGAATAACACAGGGTTGATGGAATTGATAAAAAATGAAGCAGACTATCTCAGAAACATATTGGTTTTCTGCTTCCAGAAATGCTCAAGCAGTTTTAAATATTTTTTGCATGGAAATGTTAAGCAGGGAGCATGTTAATATTTTAATAAAACCTGAAAAATATCAGAATGGGCAATCTATTTAGCTCATGGGGAGAATTAACAATGCCCTTCTACAGTTCTTTTCATTTCTTCACAATATTCCAAATATTTGAACTAGTTACATTTGCAGCCTAGTCACAAGTAATGAATAATGAGAGCAGTTAAAGTTTGCATTGCAAGATCACACAAACATAAAGGTGACAAATAATACTTATAACAGAAACAAAAACAGAAATTGCTTGACAAGCTCGCAGGTCTGGTAGCATCTGTGGAGAGAAATCAGACTTAATGTTTCAGGTCCAGTGACCTTTCCTTAGAAGTTACGATATTTGTTTAACCTTAGCAAGGACTCAGTTAATTTGGAGTACATATTTTGTGAACCACATCTAATATTTTTGCAAAAAATGGTAATAAATATGTGATATATTGCTTCCACAATGAATGCAGATAGAAAAATAAAACAAGTCAAGAGGTATTAGAAGGAAACATCAAACTTGTTTTCTGATTGTGACTTTAAAACTGTTTGCACATTTTGCTAAATGTCCCACTCCAACAGTGACTACACTGCAAATGAACTTCACTGGCTGTCTTTGGCATACTCTGAGTTATTAAAAGGTATAGAATAAATTCAAGATTTTCAATCCCATGTTATGTGGTTGAAATCTGTCAGGATTCAGGTAATAAAGGAGAATAAAATACATTTGCAAAATATTTGGCAATGTATCAGGACACAATGATCTGACATTTATGACATGATAGTGTTAATTTCACAGGGAGAAAATACCATAATGCTGCCCTGCCAGGGAAGGGTTAACTTCAATGGGACCTGTTAAATTTGCAGTTACATCGTTGTCTGACAGAAAAGCCCTGAGACTTGTTTTCAAGTCTAAGTGGGGCATTGTGTTTTACTGTCCTCCAGTTGTATAGCCCTCACCATAGCTTCAATATTTTAATTCTGGTTCTTTATTGTCAGGGATTTTAATTGATTCACAAGAGGTTGTGCTTTCGCTCCTGACGTTCTTGGGACTGGAGATCCCTCTCCAACTCTCTCTTTCTTTAAAATACAGAGCTTCATGTCCTCTGCCCTAACCTCTCCTTATGTGGCTCAAGAACAACTTTAATTTGATTACACTCCTATGGAGGCCTTAAAGATATTTTGCTATCCTAAAGGTGCTATAATTTAAGAGGAAAATGGTTAAGTACTTTTAGTCTATGGATGGAAAGGTGACATCAGCTGCTTAAATAAAAGGATTAGATCATATATATACTTCCCAATCAACCTGCTCAGAGATGTTGTTCTGGAACAGGTGGGACCCGAACATGAGCCTTCTAGCTCCGAGGTAGGGATATGAGCAAAGGTCCCTCGGAACCAATAATTTAAACTGCCTCAGAGCTGGAGTGAGAATTAATTCTGATAATTATTGATAGTCATTTTTCTAAACATCAAGCAAATTGACTGCAGCTGCAAAGACAATCAGCCGATCATCGCTTAAGAAATTGGGATTAATTGATAAACTAATGAAGCAATCTCTCCAAATCTTCAGACAGTCAGCCATTCACTTTATGAATACAGTAATAAGGGATTATGTTTGAATATAGTCAGGGTAACGGGAGTAGATTACAATGTTTATTAAATGGATGGTGTTTGCTTTGGATGTAATTACTTTGCATATTTGGGATAATTAAGGTACACTGTTAGAAAAGATTGAATGTACAAGCTTGTAATTCTGTAACTAGTTTTAATTAACCTGTTCAGACATATTCTTACACACCTCTGTGACAAGTAGGACACTAACCCTGCATCACCTTATTATGACTTTAAATAATAGTTACAACATAATGTTAAATCTGATTGACAAGGCTGGACATTTTGTTCAATTTCTGCATCAGATTTGCACGCTGGCCTTGTTGGTGCAGTTGACTTACAATTCTTATCATGTTGGTAAAGTAATGTTATAATTCAACTGTAATAATGCTGATTTCGTTGTGAGCTATAAACTAATTGGAGCTAGAAGAAACAGGTTAGAGATTGCAATGATATAGAATGATTGGCCATTAATACTGCCCTTCCTGATCATGGTTTACTCTTTATGGATGGAAGGACAACCCTCAATGACTATACATTCTTGGATGATATCTCTGTCATATATAATACTGAAGAATATTGTATCGTTGCAATTTCAGCGCTCTCAGATGTTTGCTTTGGCTCATTCCCTCCATGCATTCTATCCAGATTTAGTCATTACCTGTTCACCAAGTTTGTGAACTGCCTCATTAATTTATGAAGATACAAATGTTGGAAATGTCCTTTTGAAATTTGAACCTGACATGTTATAGGTTTTATAAAAGTAAAATACTGCACACAATGGAAATCGGAAGCAAACACAAACTATGCTGTCTCATTTTTAAAGAAGTCACACCAGACTCAAAACATTAACTCGGTTTGTCTCTGCTGCCAGACCTACTGAGTTTCTCCAGTGTTCTCTGTGCACCGTCATTTGGTATTTCAGTCGTGTTGCATGGTTGATCCATGCAAGTCCTAAAGTTAACAGATAGTTCATGGTGATTCAGCCCTACTGATGTTTATAGCACTGTCTTTGGTTTTGTTCTCAACCTGGGGTCACTTGTAGTGCAGTGGTAGTATTCCTATCCCTGAGCCAGGAGGTCTGCGTCTGTTCCAGATCGTTACACGTGATTGTATAACTCCAGAGATGTGGAGTAGTAACAACAACTCTGAACACTAAATATCTATTTTCCTCAAATAGCAAAAGAATTTACAGCAGGGTGATATTTAGCTATGGCTTTGGGGCAAATCTCAAACTATATTTTGCCATTTGCACTCCAGCACTGAGCTGACACAATTTACTCTGTACTTTAATCTTTAGAAACTCTACTGGGATAATTTTAACCTACCTCTCTGTTGGGAAACTCACAGGGCTATATAAGACACAAGTTTTACTGACTTGAATAGAAAGTGAAATTGGATGAAGTAGAAAGCACCATTTCATCAGATCTCCTTTCATTTCCTGACAGAGGAAGATTATGTTCAAATTGTAGCAAGTGTTTTATTTTGACAAGTTCCAATCATCAAAGTCTGGTTTACAAGCTTAGCTGTGCTACTGGCTACTAATACAGGCCATAATTTTTCTAAAATTTCATTGAACAAAATGCTTTTTGTTTCCTAAGTATATTCTTCTGTCTCATATAACCATTTGGGATTCTATAGCTATGGGCAGGCATCTTTAATTAAGTCCATTGAATTGGCGTACCACTGAAATTATGGCTGTCTTTTTTTTCAAACAATATATATTGTAATGATTTTGGCAGTTCAGTCTATTTGCATGTTAATGAGAACCTTTTTTTACCATTCGTGTTTTTGCATACAATTTATGCATGACATAACAGTAGATGTGCTTTACATGTGCTCTAAATTAAGCAGTCATTAAATGTCACTTGTTTTTTTATTAGTGCAGTTAATTGCTGGGGTCACGTCACTGTTAGTAAGAAGCAACAATGATGTGGTTTTAATGTATATGTACAAGATATTCGTATAGGAAGGTGGAAGCTGCTGATTTGTGTACTTTGCTGGGTCTTAAGCTGCAGTTTTAATTAGAGAATTGGGGTTGATCAGTTCAACATATTTGCACAAAATCTGATTAAGCTGTCATTTTCAGATACTTAATCCATCATCTTTTATGAGATCTAATCAAACTATAAATCTAATTTACTTAATATTATTTGCTAGATAAGCAGTATACTGAGATCTATTAAGCAAATACTTGGTTTTGTAGCACACTTATTATGAAGCATTTTTATGTTGTATGATTTAATAGACCATAAACATTGCAAAGTTTTAATATGTTTTATAGTGATAGGATTCAAATGTAAATACTGCATATCAGATTATAGATATATACTACAGCTCATGTATCTTTTTTGCTTTTAATTAGTTGAGTAACTTCACTTCAAAAGTTTGAAAAAGAAAATGTGCATCTAAAGGAGAACATCACTGTGATGAAAAGGCCACAGAGATATTGAAAAAACTGAATGATCTAGCTGGTTGTCTGTGCTAATGATACAGAGTAAAGATTCTTGTTGGCAAACCTGCAAATTAACTTTCAGGTAAAATATTTTAAGTACTGGCATTAAGGTAGAAGACAGAGAGTGGTGGTGGATGGTTGCTTTTCAGACTGGAGGTGGTGTGCCACAAGGATCGGTGCTGGGTCCATTGCTTTTTGTCATTTATGTACATTTATATAAATGGTTTGGATGTGAACATAGCGGGTATAGTTATTAAGTTTGCAGGTGACACCAAAATTGGAGGTGTAGTGGACAGTGAAGAAGGTTACCTCAGAGTAAATTGGGATCTTGATCAGATGGGCCAAAGGCTGAGGAGTAACAGATTGAGTTTAATTTAGATAAATGCGAGGTGCTGCATTTAGAAAGGCAAATCAGGGGCGGCACGGTAGCACAGTGGTTAGCACTGCTGCTTCACAGCGCTAGAGACCCGGGTTCAATTCCCGCCTCGGGCGACTCTCTGTGTGGAGTTTGCACATTCTCCCTGTGTCTGCGTGGGTTTCTGCCGGGTGCTCCGGTTTCCTCCCACAATCCAAAAAAAAATGTGCAGGTTAGGTGAATTGACCATGCTAAATTGCCCGTAGTGTTAGGTGAAGGGGTAAATGTAGGAGAATGGTCTGGGTGGGTTACACTTCGGCGGGTCGGTGTGGACTTGTTGGGCCGAAGGGCCTGTTTCCACACTGTAAGTAATCTAAAGTAAGTAATCTAATCTAATCTATCATACTTTCTAAAAGAAAAAGAAGAGGAAAAAAAAAGAAAGAAAGGCAAATCAGAGCAGGACTTATACACTTAATGGTAAGGTCCTGGGGAGTGTTGCTGAACAGAGAGACCCTTGAGTGCAGGTTCATAGTTCCTTGAAAGTGGAGACGCAGGTAGATAGGATAGTGAAGAAGGCATTTGGTATGCTTTCCTTTAATGGACAGAGTGTTGAGTATAAGAGTTAGGAGGTCATGTTGTGGCTGCTAACTGGTTAGGCCACTGTTGGAATATTGTGCGCAATTCTGGTCTCCTTCCTATCGGGAGGATGTTGTGAAATTTGACAGGATTCAGAAAAGATTTACAAGGATGTTGCCAGGGTTGAAGGGTTTGAGCTACAGGGAGAGGGTGAAAAGTCTAGGGCTGTTTTCTCTGGAGCGTCGGAGGCTGAGGGGTGACCTTTTAGAGGTGTATAAAATCATGAGGGGCATGGGTAAATAGACAAAGTCTTTTCCCTGGTGTGGGGGAGTCCAGACCTAGACGGCATAGGTTTAAGGTGAGATGGAAATATTAAAAAGGGACCTAAGGGGCAATCTTTTCACACAGAGGGTGATGTGTGTATGGAATGAACTGCCAGAGGAAGTGGTGGAGACTGGTACAATTGCAACGTTTAAAAGGTATCTGGATGGGTATATGAATAGGAAGGGTTTGGAGGAGTATGGGCCGGGTGCTGGCAGGTTGGGATATGTGGTCGGCATGGACGAGTTGGACCGAAGGGTCTGTTTCCATGCTGTACATCTCTATGACTCTATTGTGCTTCAAGTATTTTATGCCATCTGAAAATTTTACTCCCATAATCTAGAAGTATTGAAGAGTAGACATCATAGATCACGCACACTGGAGGTCTTACTTATTTATATTTGGTTCTTTAGGGTTATGCTTATTTCTACTTTGCATATGTGGTATTTTGAACCAGGGCCAGGTGGATCTTAATGACTGTGAGATCCTTGATTGGACCTGTTAACCTGGGCCAATCAGGGGCCCTGGCTGACCAATATGAACATCGAGGGAAGCACTGCCCTTTTTGTGAAGGGCAGTGCTTGTCACTGGTCACTCGGGTGTTTTCCTATCTTCCTGGTGGTGGAATTTGAATAAAGATTCGTGCACTTTGTGTCTTTCACTTTGTGTCACACCTGCACACACACAACATGGGTGCTGGGGAAAAAATAAGCACTACCGCACTTAGGTGGTAGTGTGGGGATTAATAAGAAAAAAAAAGAAAGAAAAAAAAAGAAAAAAAAAAGAACATCGAGGGACTAGCTCTGCGCTGGCTGGTCGGGGCCAAGGTACAAACCAGATTTAAATAAAGGGTGACTTGGTGATGGGATACCAGCCCAAGTGCAGTTAATTCAGTGCATCATCACTTTCACTGCAAATCTGGAAATGACTGGCATTTTCTTGTATAATACATACCTTTGTGGGGGGATTGGTGTTGAGAATGTCACTCGACCAGTAATCCAGAACCCCATTATGGTGACCTGGGTTTTAATCCCACCATAGCAGATAGTGAAATTTGAATTCAGTAAAAATATGGAAGACAAATCTAGCTTGTTGGTGACAGTGCTGAGCACAGTCAATTGTTGCAAAAACCCATCTGGTTCACAAATGTCCTTCAGGGACAGAAATCTGTCATCCTCACTTGGTCTGGCCTACATGTGAGTCCAGACTCACAGCAATGTGATTGACTCTTAATTGCTGACCAGGGAGGGGCAATAAACACTCATCCAGCCAGCGATCCCATGAACAAATAAACTAAAATAAAACTGTTCCATGAAATATCTGTAGGTATTTGTATAGATGAAACTATGTCAACGAGAATGCAGATTCTTGCAATGTCAATTTTTTTTAAAATTTAGATTAACTGATGTGGTGTAAGGAAAGGTTTATTAATTTGGCTTAACTTCCACATCTGATTCTGAAGTGGTAATGTCGTTGTCATTGTTCTGCAAAACTGATAGCAATTTCTAGTATCTCCACGTGAGGCTGAATTGTATATGGGTTCAGAGGATTGTAATCTTCATGTCCCTTCCCAATCTCAAACAGAAATCAGTTGCAACTGAGAAACAAAAGCTAGTGCTTCCAAATAAACCTGTAGGACTATAACCTGGTGTTGTGTGATTTTTAACCAAATAATAGGCTCTCTTTAAGTAGCATGACCATCATGGATGGGGTTTGCCTTATTTTTGGACAGTGAGGCGTCATGCACCTTAGATAGGGAGCAAGAGAGATGGAGAGGTGGAGGCCAACTTAGGAAGCATGAGATGGGATGATCTCCAGGTGGGGGTGGGGGTGGATGGGATGGTGGCAGTGGAGGGGATGTCCCAGTACTGACATTACCAGTGATTTCCTGCTTCTGCACTGTGTGCTAATCCTCAAAGATTAAAAAAAACGATAAGTAACAAAACCAAAGTGAAGTTCTGCTGTTTATGTTATCCTCACTATAATGTTAAGCTTTGTTGAATAAGCCTTTATGAATATGGCCATACAAAGTGCAATAATTGTCGCAAAGTCAGGCAGATAGACCTCACAGAATGAGTTCCTGATTGGACCAGATTAACTGGCTCAATCAGGGAGTCCTGGCTGACAGACATAAACAGGGTCAGAAGTCACACAACACCAGGTTACTGTCCAACAGACATCACCTGACGAAGGGGCGGCGCTCTGAAAGCTTGTGATTTCAAATAGACCTGTTGGACTATAACCTGGTGTCGTGTGACTTCTGACCTTGTCCACCTCAGTCTAGTATCAGCACCTCCACATCACAGGTATAAACAGGAGTATCTGAGGTTCTGTTCACTTGAGAGCTGGCTCTGAGGGAGCCAGACCAGTGTCAACTACTATGCACGTGTATATAAAGGGTGACTTGGTGACAGGATACTGGCCTTTGTGGAGTTATTTCACAAATAACACAAATGATGAGAGAATAATCATTTACAAGGTAATCGTAAGACCATAGGACATAGGAGCAGAAATTAGGCCATTCAGTCCATCAAGTCTGCTCTGCCATTCAATCAGGGCTGATAGGTTTCTCAACCCCATTCTCCCGCTTTCTCCCCTTAATCCTTGATCCTCTTGCTTCTTAAGAGCCTATCCATCTCAGTCTTAAATATTCTCAATGACCTGGTCTCCACAGCCTTCCGTGGCAATGCATTCCACAGATTCCCCACTCTCTGGCTGAAGAAGTTTCTCCTTATCTCCATTCTAAAGGGTCTTCCCTTTACTCTCAGACTGTGCCCTCGGGTCCTAGTCTCTCCTACCAATGGAAACATATTCCCAACATCCACTCTGTCCAGGATAATTGGTACTGAATCCAGCTCTGGGAACTATGTTATAGAAAGAATATTAAAGGAAAAAAACACTGTAGAGCAGAAACTAATCAGGATGTTAAAGTAAAGAATTTGAATTTATATAGTACTCTTGGGACTTCAGGACATTACAAAGCCCTTTGTAGCCAATGTACTCAATGAATGGCAGGACACTTGGAGCTCAGAAGTGGGACACTTGTCCACAGATCCCTGACGGCAATAGGACATGTTAACAGAGTGATTGAAAAGGCATGAGGGACACTTGTCTTTATCAATTGAGATGTAGATTATAAGACCAGTGGGGGTATGTTGGTTTTGAATAGGGTTTTGGTTAGACCACAGCTGAGTACTGTGTGTAGTTCTGGTCGCCATGCTCTAAGAAGGATGTGATTGAACTGGAGGGGGTGCAGAGGAGATTCACCAGGATGCTGCCTGGGATGGAACGTTTCAGCAAGGAAGAGAGGCTGCACAAGCTCAGGTATTTACTTTGGAGCAGAGGAGATTGAATGGCGGTCCTGATAGATGTGTATAAGATTAAGAGGGTAGACAGGGTGAATAGAAAGCAGCTGCTTTCCTTAGTTAAAGGATCAATATGAAGGGGGAATAACTTTAAGGTAAAAGGCAGAGAGTTTAGAGGGGATTTAAGGAGAAATTCTTTTTATCCTGAGGGTTTTGGGGGTCTGGAATTATCTCTTTGGGAGGGCAGATGAGGTGGTAAACTCACAAAATACCTGGTTGAGCTCTTGAAGTAGCATAAGGCTATGGGCCAAGTGCTAGCGGTTGGACTAGTGTACATAGGTTGACACAGACTCAATGGGCTGGAAGACCTCTTCTGTGACAACATAGCATCCAACCAGTAAACAAAATCTCATGAACAGTGATGAAATAAATAACAATGTAATGTGTTTTAGAGATTAAGGGCTAGATAATAGCTATACAATGCCCTGATATATTTCACACAAAAAAGTAGTTGGAGGAATGATCCCAAATGAAGCATCTGTGATTGTGCAATACTCCCTTGGTACCAGACTAGAATTATTAGCCTAGATTGTATGTTTAAATCTCTTGAAGGAGGCATGAACTGATGCCTGACTAACCAGACACAAGTGCTAACTTACAGTCATAGAATCATAGAGATGTACAGCATGGAGACAGACCCTTTGGTCCAACCCGTCCATGCTGACCAGATATCTCAACCCAATCTAGTCCCATCTGCCAGCACCCGGCCCATATCCCTCCAAACCCTTCCAATTCATATACCCATCCAAATGCTTCTTAAATGTTGCAATTGTACCAGCCTCCACCATTTCCTCTGGCAGCTCATTCCATACACGTACTACCCTCTGTGTGAAAAAGTTGCCCCATAGGTCCCCTCTCACCCTAACCTTTGCCCTCTAGTTCTGGACTCCCCAACCCCAGGGAAAAGACTTTGCCTATTTACTCTATCCATGCCCCTCATAATTTTGTAAACCTCTATAAGGTCACCCCTCAGCCTCCGATGCTCCAGGGAAAACAGCCTCAGCCTGTTTAACCTCTCCTTATAGGTCAAATCCTCCAACCTTGGCAACATCTTTGTAAATCTTTTCTGAACCTTTTCAAGTTGGGAGTGAATTGAACACCTTGGTCAGTACCTAGAGTTCCCACACTTCAATGCATGAGCAGTGATTTAAAACATCTTTCTTCTGGTGAAACAGAGAAAGATGACAGAAGGTATATGTGAGAAGGATAAAATTATTACCTATTTTTAGTAAACGGAATAGGGAAAGACAATTTCCTCAAATTGGATCGTAACAAGGAATTGTCAGTTTGAGAATATCTGGAATGTATTTTGTAATACTGAGTTACAAAAGTAGTTTTCTACAAGGGACAGTTAATATTGAGGCTATAGTAACTTCTAAAGGAAGAAATAAATAAACATCTGAAATGGGGAAAGATGCAGAACTGTGGTGAATAACAGGATTGGCTTTGCTATTTAAATGATGGAGCAAAGAGCAAATATAGATTCTGTTCTATGACCTTCTAAAGTTGTTGATTCTCTCTCGTCTTCAGCAGCCTCTGTGTTGTAGCTAATAGAGATTATTTAGACATTCTAGAGTCACACAACGCCAGGTTATAGTCCAATAGTTTTATTTGAAATCACAAGCTTTTGAAGCACTGCCCCTTTGTCAGGTGAGAGAGCAGTGTGTTGAAAGCTTGTGATTTCAAGTTAAACTGTTGGACTATAACCTAGTGTGCTGTGATCTTTAACTTTGTTCACCCAACACTGTCCAACACTGGCACCTCCACAGCTTGGTTATTCTGAGAAAGCTATTGGTCCTTTTGTACAGCGATCATATTTGAGTCAATGTACGAAAGATAAGTAGTTTAACTGAGATTAGAATCACTTTTATCTTAGAAAGAAATTTGCAAAGTAAGGACACAGAATGATTTTTTTAAATGAAGATTTGGACTTCAGTGAGGAATATTCCATTGACAACAAATTCCATATCATTTACAGAATCCTGAGGAAAAAACAATGACTGCAGATGCTTGAAACCAGATTCTGGATCAGTGGTGCTGGAAGAGCACAGCAGTTCAGGCAACATCCGAGGAGTAACGAAATCGACGTTTCGGGCAAAAGCCCTTCATCAGGAATAAAGGCAGAGAGCCTGAAGCGTGGAGAGATAAGCTAGAGGAGGGTGGGG
>NC_057728.1:62353614-62379608 GCF_004010195.1 Chiloscyllium plagiosum | reverse complement strand
GGGGGTGTATATTGGGCATATCAGAAAGAGCTTGTATCTGAGGGAGAGTCTGTGTGGGTGTGTGAGTATGTAGGGGTGTGTGCGTGTATCATGCAGTAGACTCACATGTAGTGTGACATCAACCCAAGGTACCTGGTTGGGTACCAAACATTGCTATCAGCTTCTGCACAGTTCCTCAGCGTTTTTGCATGAACCTTGGGTTCATGTCATAATGTAGGTGACCCTCCTAGCTAGCCTCCTCTCGCTTATCTCTCCACACTTCAGGCTCTCTGCCTTTATTCCTGATGAAGGGCTTTTGCCCGAAACGTCGATTTCGAAGCTCCTTGGATGCTGCCTGAACTGCTGTGCTCTTCCAGCACCACTGATCCAGAATTTACAGAATCCTGACTGGTCACATTTTATTGATTCTCCTGATTGTTTGAGTCTGATATAGATGCATTAATGTTGTTTTTCTTCCCTGAGTAAATACATAGACACAGATTCTAACTTTGAAAATGTTCAGTTTTTCTAGTTAATCTGATAATGTGGGTGATAGAGAAAAACAAAACAATTTTGTAATGAATCTGACAATCTATTACAATTCATCCTCAGTTATCCCCATCACAACAGGAATAAAACTCAGGCCCGATTCAATTTGATCATATCTGATCTGTATCCGAGTTCCATTCATCATCTTAGCTCATTAATCCCTCATGCTCTTGCTTCACAAATGTCTTTCTCTGATTGCTGAACTTTCCAGTTTTCAACTTACTCACCTCAACAACATTTTGGAGGATAGTTCTGGATTTCCTTTATTTCCCAATTTCCTGAACAGCCCTAGGTCTCATTTTATAAAGATGGCTCCTTGTTTTAGACTCCACCACAAGGGGAGATGGTGGAAATGGTGATAATCTCATTATTCTCATTAGCCAATGGCTAATAATTCTCTCGGGATTTGGTTCAAATACCACCACAGCAGCTAGTGTGATTTAGTCATACAGCATGGAAACAGACCCTTCAGTCCAACCAGACCACCCCGACCATGTTTCCAAACTTGCCTGCATTTGGTCCTATCCCTCAAGCCTTTCCTATTCATGTATTCAACCAGATGATTTTTAAATGTTGCAAATGTACCTACATCCATCACTTCTCTAGTATTTCATTTCATACATGAATCACTCTCTGTAGTTACCCCTTCTTGTGCTTTTTAAATTTTTTGGGAATTCTGGCCCAGCCATTGATATCCATATCCCATGAACAGATTAGTAAAATGTCAGTTACTAAATCTGGAATATAAACATCATCTCATAACAAACATTATAATTGTCACTTGTTGTTATTAAAAATGGTTTATGTCCATTAGGGGAGGGAATCTGCCTTCCGTACCAGACCTGGTCAACATCATCCAGATTCACAGCAATGTAACTACTTTCTGAAATGTACCAACAGGCCATTCCATTCAAGGCTTTTAGAAATGGACGTCAAATGCTGGTCTGCGCAGCAATTTCCACATCCCATGAACAAATAACGAAAAGACAAAAGAGAATAATTGATTGCTTAATTCAAAGTGTTGGTTACTCCGGTACTGATAAATAAATAAATTGCTCTGTGATGTGCAAAGCTTCTAAGATTAAATGAAAGTGATTAAATTGTGAGCAATGAAATGCAATTACTTAAAACCTGGGCCTTGTTGTTTTGTCATTTGTTTTGCAATGTCTCCAAGGAAATGCTAACTGCTGCTAGTTGTATCTGGGTCGTGGGTTAATGCGACACTGACTAAATGCTGAACAGTTGCTAGTGGAGAAATGTTTGATGGTTAAAATGGCTCCAAGGAGCATCCAAATGATCCTGCAAAGTGCAATGGCTCCTAAAACAGCATGTTGCTGAGTGGTTAGCATTACTGCCTCCCAACACCAGGGAGCCGGGTTCAATTCCAACTTCAGGTGACTGTCTGTGTGGAGTTTGCACGTTCATCATGTGTCTGCATGGGTGCTCTGATTTCCTCTCATTGTCTAAAGATGTACAGGTTCAGTTGATTGGCCATGCTAAATTGCCCACAGTGTCTGAGGATGTGCAGGCTAGGTGGGTTAGCCATGGGGAATGCAGGGTTATAGGGATGGTGTGGATCTGGGCGTGATCCTCTTTGTGGGGGGGGTGGTCTTGATGGGCTGAATGGCCTGCTTCCACACTGTAGGGATTCTGTGAAAACATTTTTGGCAATAGAGATGTGCAATCATTTATCAGGATGTACTCTAATTAGAAATAGATTGTACACGTAAAATGGCGCTCAAAACATTTGAAGTTAATAATTCAGCAAAAATAATTAAGCATAGCAAATTCTAATCAATTCATTATCAAATAGGCAGAAACTCCAGCATCCTGGAACTTCTAGTATTGATCTAGGCTATGTAATCTTAAATATTTAACATTCATTGACCATTTTCTTTGTTTCAACGCTATATATAAACAATGGCATCAATAGTCAGATATTTTGAAGATATGTCCAGTGTATATTCTGGTCTCCTTCCTATTGGAAAGATGTTGTGAAACTTGAAAGGGTTCAGAAAAGATTTACGGATTTGAGCTATAGGGAGAGGTTGAATAGGCTGGGGCTGTTTTCCCTGAAGCATTGGAGGCTGAGATGTGATTTTATCGAGGTTTATAAAATCATGAGGGGCGTGGATGGGATAAATTGACAAGGTCTTTTCCCTGGGTTGGGGAAATCCAGAACTAGAGGGCATAGGTTTAGGGTGAGAGGGAAAAGTTACAAAGGAGAACTAAGGGGCAACTTTTTCACGCAGAGGTTGATACGTGTATGGAATGAGCTGCCAGAGGATGTGGTGGAGGCTGGTACAATTGCAACATTTAAAAGGCATCTGGATGGGTATATGAATAAGAGGGGTTTGGAGGGATATGGGACGGGTGCTGGCAAGTGGGACTAGATTGGGTTGGGGTATCTGGTCGGCATGGACAAGTTGGACCAAAGGGTCTGTTTCTGTGCTGTACATCTCTATGACTCTATAACTCTATTTGAATTAGCTTTATGGTCATGTGCACTCAAATGAGTGCAGTAAAAAGTTTACAATGTCACCATTTACAGTGCCATCTGAGATACAAGACACCTCATTACAAATACTTAATTAATTGGTACAAAATAGAAGATATAATAAATTTAAAAATCAGCATAAGAATAAAAAGAATGTGCCATCAAATGGATCTTTCTACACTGATACCTGATCATTTACAAAATACTAAATTTATCATTATCTCTAGAGAAATTCCATAAATATTTTGAATCCATATGCTTCCTAAAGTGTGTTTAGAATTGGAAAATCTTTGCACTGGAATTTGTAGAGGGTGCAGAGAAGATTTACAAGCCTTTTATACTATCTAATTAGATCGTGGCTGTTTCGTATCTTATCTCCATCAATTGACTGCAACAAGAACTGACTGAAATTAGAACAGACAAAGCTGGAAAAACTCAGCAGTATCTGCGGGGAGAGAAACAGAGTTAACATTTGAAGTCCGATATAACATGTCAGAACTTATCAGTTTGTGTCGCAATTTTCATTTGAGCTGGCCTAACAGCTTTATGTTGGGGAGAGTTTCAGAATTCCATTACATTTTCTGTAAATAAATACCTGTGACAAAATTCCTTTACAGCCGACCTCTGTGATCTTGTTCTGACTCACAAGAAGAAACAGTTTCTCTCTATTTAGTCGATAGACTGCTTTAATCATCCTAAGGTAGACAGGCAGGAGGCTGGAAGAGCACAGCAAGCCAGGCAGCGTCAAGAGGAGGAGAAGTCAATGTTTCAGATGTAACCCTTCTTCAGGACACTCTAACACTTCAAATAGATTAAGTCAAAAATCACAAGACACTGGGTTATAGTCCAACAGGTTATTTGAAACGATTAGCTGCCTGAAAGCTTATGGCTCTGAAAGTTTCAAATAAACCTGTTGGACTATAACCCGGTGTCGTGTGATTTTTGACTTAGTCCACCCCAGTCTAACACCAGCACCTCCACATTCAATTAGATTAATCACAGAAACAGATGGATCTTGGTGCTCTGGCATAGGAGTTATCCAGCAATGAGACAGCAGCCTCTCCCAAACCTCTCAACCCATCAATGTCCAAATCAGCAGAAAGTAAGCACACGAATGGTGTTTCTGAGTTTCAAGAGTGAGAGATGTTAGGAAGCATTTCAAAAGGTTGGAAAGGTTTGGAACTATCTTCCACAAACTGCAGTGGATGCCGGATCAGTTGTTAATTTTAAATCTGAGTTAGGTAAAGTTTTAGTAAGCAAAGTTATTAAGGGATATGAGCCAAAGGCAGGTTTATGGAGTTATGTACAGATCAGCCATGATCTCACTGAATGTTTACCGAGTTTCAGAGGAATGACATTGCAGTTTGGATAACCCAAGAATGGGACTGCATGTTTAACATTAATATTAATCATAGAATCATTGAATCCCTACAATATGGAAGCAGGCCATTCGGCCCATCAAATCCACACTGAGCCTCCAAAGAACCTCCCACCCAGACCCACACCCCCATCCTATCCCTGATGTCTGCATAAATAAGTCATATCTGCACTGTGCACATTTGATACAGAAGTTGGAGACTCAAAATGGGAAGCAATCCATTTCCTGGACCTTACAATAATGAATATTGAAGACAATATTGACAAAAGAAGGTCAAATGTTCATGGGTCTTATCGGTGTGGAGTTTGTATTTACTGTGAAGCTATTTAATGTGATAAAGTAATTTGGAAAGTATACTGTTTGGCAAATGGAGAAACTGCAGGTGTTCAGCTTTATAAATTGGAACCAAATGCACTGTGTTTTGCATAATTTCCAAAAACAAAGAAAGCCTCCAGCAAATTCAATCCAAAGTTGTGCAATGCTCAGGCACAAATCTCCTCCATTATAAAAAGCAGCTACTCACAATTAACATCAGCGTTTTGATGCAGAGGTAGTGTCCCTATCTCTGGACTGAGAGGCAATTCCCAGCTCCTCCAGAGGTGCGCAATAACATTTCTGAACAGGTTGGCTAGAAAAATGGGTTAAATAAAAAAAACTTAAAAGCAGGAGTGGGTGGACCTTGCGGCACAGTGGTAGTGCCCCTGCCTCTGAGGCAGAAGGGCTGGGTTCAAGTCCCATCTGCTCCAGAGGTGTGTAATAACATCTCTGAGCAGATTGGTTAGAAAAGACAATTAAAAACAGGAGTATGAGGAGCACTATGATCCAGTGGTAGTGACCCTCTCTTTGAACCAAGAGGCCGGGTTTCACGTCCCACTTGCTCCAGACATGTGTCATAACAGGTTGATAAGGAAATAAATGGAACGCAGGAGTTCATTGGATTACCAAGGCCTACAGTTTTCTCCATGACCAAATCCAGCAGCACACTTGAATTGCTGACTAAATAATGCACACAAAATTCCATCATGCAACAAAAATGTTTGCACTTTGTTACTGTGAGTTTATTTCTGACTAGGACTTTGCTGCATTTACAAAGCACAGGAGAGATCACTAATTAAAGTAATTATACAATATCATCTTCAGTGCAAAGAGTATGAGTTGAATGATGAATTCATTAATGTCAAGTGGTTACCTCAGAGAAAATCTGGATATTTCTGATACATGCTAATCTTTTCATTTGTCAGCTGAGGAAGTTGCAATAATACTTTTGAAGTGAAGACTTAATGGAGCCATTTTTAACTTAGCTGCCTGGGAAATAATCAAGCAGAGTGGGTCACTTGAACTAAAAAAAAACTAAAGAACTGCGGATGCTAGAAATCAGAAACAAGCAGAAATTGCTGGAAAAACTCAGCGGGAATAGCAGCATCTGTGGAGACAAAGCAGATTCACATACCCCAATTATTCAAAATGTCAAACATACAGAGATTACAACGGTTATAAGTAGGATTTTAGAGGGCTCACAATGATTTGGGATATGGTGCAAATTGTGGGAAAATTGTGTGAGGACCCCAATGAGGTCTTTCTCCATGTTGGGAGCGACTAGTTTCATTTGCCATCAGAGTTTCGGGTGTCAAAGCGAGACTCTCTTTCAGGAGTGGTGCAACACCTATGAATGGGGATTAGTGTAGTACTCTCAAAAACACTGAATCTCACCTCATTTATATACAGGTTTCCGACCTTGCTTCATCTGGATATATAATAGTCACTGAGAATTCCTGACAGAGTCAGGACAGGTAACTGTGATTCTAGCTCCCTGCTCACTCCTCCACACTCTGTCTTGGTAACTCAGTACCAACGTGTCAGGACACACTCCATGGGCAGCTCATGTCCATGGACATTGGCATCCAACACATAGCAGTGTATCATCGTGACACATCTCTGGTTTACAGTATTGTCCCACACTTTAATGCTGCACTTCAGGGCATATTGGTATCTCTCAGTTAAAGGTTGCTGTATGGACACTTTGCATCAATCTCACAAATTGGACTAGGCTGAATCTTGGTGCTGCTTACTTGCTCTCCTAATGCTAAATCAGCTTCTCCGCCCTGCCCTGGTCTGCCCTTCCCTTGTTCTGCCTTCCCTTGCTCTGCCTTTCCCTGGGAGAGAGTGAGGACGGCGGATGCTGGCGATCAGAGCTGAAAAATGTGTTGCTGGAAAAGTGCAGCAGGTCAGGCAGCATCAAAGGAGCAGAGAATCAACGTTTTGGGCAGGCTTATGTCCGAAACGTTGATTCTCCTGCTCCTTTGATGCTGCCTGACCTGCTGCGCTTTTCCAGCAACACATTTTTCAGCTCTGCCTTTCCCTGCCCTGCCCTGCTCTGTCCTACCTTGCCCTGCCTTTCCTTGCTCTGCCTTTCCCTGTCCTTGCCTTTTAGCACAGGCACAAAGCCAGGCAGCTTGTTCACAGTTGTCACCAAGGGAGAAGACAAGTTGCTACACAGTGTATTACACCTGCATCATGTGGCAGCAGCTGATGTGGCATGTGTTTCAAACAAATGGCCATGTCTCCAAGTCACAGTAGAGTATGGTTCAGTCATATTAAGGGAGAGGGTCTTTAGATACGGGGGAGGTCCCAACAGAGTGAGGCAAGGGCTGCCTCTAATGTTAGCGCAAGGGCTCGCACATCTTCGGATGGCTGCTTGGAGCATTCAAGGTCAGGACACTGACCCTGTAAGGTGCTGAATGATGGTCACCCCACTCCATTGTCTTGACTCTTGCTGCCTTATTATAGTCTGTTTTCTCCTGGACTGAAAAGAAAGAGAGGAACTTAGTGATATGGAAGTGGTTGGCATGTGTGGGAGAAAGGTGGTGAGGTGTCCCTGGTCTCCCTGTGGAGATACAGAGGTTTGACACTGTGGTGGCATTGGGTGGTTGTGAGCAAGTGAGGGAGGTGCTGCATACAATGGTGAGACCGCAGAGCATGAGTCTCAGCGGGAGCAGACATAGAGTGAATGTGAGGTAGCAGAGAGATGATGGCACTTACCCTGGCAAAACAGGGAGGATAACTGAACTTCCTGCTGAACTGCTGGGCATTTCTGCTGTCCATGGAGACTGCACTGACCCAGGTGGCAAGCTCAGACCGGTCCAGTGTTGTGGCCTCCTCAATCAGTCCTGAGGGAAGTGGACAATGCCCCACTGACCCCCACGACTCACAAACACCACACCACAGTGTCCACTAGGATCTCCATTTCTCTGCCCACAAAGTTGGGCACCAATTTCCCCCTTTGTTGCCCTGTCAGAGGCTAAGCTCCAACACTAGGTGAGGTTGCTCTGAACTGCCAGCGCTTGTCCGGGTATTCGATTACATTGTAAACATTCTGCCAGTGCCCGGGAGGAGAGTCTATTCCAGATTATCCAGGCAGTGGAAGCAGCAAGCACCTCCAGCTCCAGTGAGTGGCAGATTGGAGCTAACATCAGACAAGAGGGGGACCGCAGGGTGGGGGATGTAATTAATTTTAGTTGGGTTGGGATAACAGAACAGGAACAACAAAATTACTGCTCCTCGGATGCTGTCTGAACTGCTGTGCTTTTTCAGCACCACTCTAATCTAGACCCTACCTGTAAGTTCATTCAGTTACAGTGAAATAGCACATCTATATAAAAGAAAACATTGTAATTCAATTGCATTGTAATTCCTTTTGTCATCATTTCATTATAATTCCCTTTTCTTTATGGTTTTAACTCTCAGCCACTTCAGAGACCTGAAATGGGAATGAGTCAAACCTATGTTTTAGTTTAAAGTATGACACAGCTTTTAGAATACTGTGTGGAATTGCAGGCAGCACTTTAAGATAGCAATTTTTTAAAACGAGAATTAAATCCATAGTTTTGGCTTAAAAAACAGCTTTAATTCAGATTCAACACAGCAAATGTTTACGATTCATATGGTTGAACCTCTTCGAGAATACTATTCGGCTGAACAGATACTCTGTGTGACTAAGAATAGCATTAGCGAAATCACTTGTATTCACTTCTCAGGGAAGATCTTCGAATGAAATGTCAGTTCTCTCATGTTTTCCCAATGGACGCTGCCTGATCCACAGTGCACTGCCTGTGTTCCTGCATTTATTCTGGCTGCATTACGATTACATTTCTAGGCAGTTTGGACAAACCTCTGTAGATTTTCATTCTGTTTTGGTTTGGTTATCAGAAATAACTACATTACAATTTGAGAATTTGTAGCTTATTTTATTCATTGTCAGATTGTAACTTTCTATAATCAGGAACATCAGGACAATTCTCAGCTAGTTATGTAGCCATACTTTTTTCAAATGTGTTAAACCTTCCATTGCTATGTTGAAATTCACTGTGGTTTAATATAAAGAACAATGCCCAGAATTTATCAGCTACATACGTACGACCCCACAATGCACCAGCTTATTATAAATGCCCGTGCTTATCAAAAGTATATTATAATGAAATTGTGCACTCTAGGATGTGAAATTAGGTCATGAGTAGAGAAACAGCAGGGGTCCTCTGCTCGGCTAAATGCTAAAATACAGAGTAATTGTATCTGTCTCTCAAGCTGTCTCGGGATCTATCATAATGTTCAAGCACACATATTTTTAAAGAGGCAATAAATGCACAAGCAGTTAGTGACTGAGATCAGACAATTAAACACTGAGGTTTAAAGCAAAGCCCTATCTGATGAGATTTTTTTTCCCCTGAGAGAATATTGCTCCTTTTCATTTACATGAAAAACATGATTTAAAAATTATTTTTGGGCTTTTTATTTATAATTCTACCACTGAGCTCTTTAAAGTGCTTGGAGATCTTTCCGAAATAAAATTTGACAACAGAACCACAGAAGTATTAGATTGCAGAAGGAGCCTATTGGGCCCATCATGTTTGCACCAACTCTCTCCCATCAAGAATCACAACTAAGTGTCATTCTTCTACCTTTTTGCCAGACCCTTGCATATTAAATAATCATCTAAAGTCTTCTTGAATTATATAAATTTGCCATGATTATCTTGTACACACATATATTTGTCTCTGCATATCTATAAGTTGCGACATGTTATGGTATTACTGGCCTTTAGCAGATTCAAACAGTAAAATAAATACTCCTCCCTTTGAAGAATTCTTATCTGCAGTTAGATTATCTCAACTGAGAAATTATACTTTGTCTGAATGCCAAAATAAACATCTTTGGTGCAAATGCCCCTTCTGTAAAATGCTGAACTCCCAATCATATTCCTGCCTGACCTGTCTCATGATTAACAGTATCACCAGTGCAAACAAAACATTTAAACTGCAATGCATTGGTCTCATACATCGTGCTTTTATATTCTTGGATCAATTTGTTTCTCAAATTCCACTGGTTTGATCCCACAATTCATTTGATAGAGATGAGTCTGGGGCAAAAGAATTCAGAATTGAATTCAGTGTATTGTGAGGTTTTGTGAATTTCTACCTGCACTAGTTGCACACCCTCCAGATCCCTGATAGGGTGATAGTTAATTATGAAAAAGGGGCATGATTTCACTGTAGAGCTGTGTGGAATCCTGGCCTGGACTCTTTCTGGTGAGATAGCTCCTGGCCTGAAGATTCACGCCAAAAACACCTCTAATGTTAAGTGTGACTTTTTATTTTGGTTTGGAAATTGTGTTTCCAATATGGACCACATGTGGATGTGGATGGGATTAGTTTAGAATGGCACCCTGGTTGGTATAGACATGGTGGGCCAAAGGGCCTGTTGCTGTGCTATATTATTCTGTTTACAAAAATACAGACTTCACTTCCTCCAATTTTTTGAAGCAATCTTCTAATGGAGAGTCCTTCAGAACTGGCTCAAGGTTGACACAGACCCATACCTCCTTTTTATGGCATTAACCACCATATTCCAGTAAATAAAGGCCTTATATATGTTGTGAAGTTGTTTTGATAAGCTAAGGAAAGAAGATGAATAGGGTGTGTAAGATGGGCTGATAAGGTGACAGGTCAGTCAGTAGGTGAACAGCTGGGTAAAGAAGGTAGGAGGTTGTGAGAGTCAGGTTGGGTTGAGTTGAGGGAATGTCAGTGAGGGTTCTCTCTGAGTGATTTGGGATCAATTGTGTAATTATTGAGAAGTTGGACTGAGATTTTACAACCTAACATTTCCTGTTAACTATCCAGGTAAGTTGTTTTAAATTGTCTTAAGCCCCTGACTCTAACTCAGAGAGGGGTCCAGGGAGTAGGGCAATCGCCTCTTGGAAGTTTAACCTTTCTGGATGATTCCACTAGTATCAGTTCGTTTGGAGCTTCTGAGAGGTTCAGTTGTGCATCTCAGGGGGTGCATCTGGTCTATGATTATTGGGAGGAGAAAGTCAGGGCCACACTGTGCTAAAAGATGGTCACACCCTACAAAACTGACTACTTTCCCAGGCTGAAATAATCACCATTTGTATTTCTTACTAACCAAATTTGGTTGTAGATCTTTGAGGACAGTCTTCTCTCACCCTGACCCCTCACCACTAAAACAAAACCTGGGTGTTTTTGACTGCAAGCTAACCAATAGGAACATCTGAAAGATTTGAAATAACATATTTTTAAATAATTTTCACCGAAGCAACATCAATCCCAATCAAGAATATTGTTCCCTGTATTTAAATCATTTTCAGTGGTTTCCTCAAAATCAGTTTCCTCACAGGTAGTAATGGGTTGACACTGATTTAAATTTTTTTTGTGGTCTACTTATTTTCTGCTACTTAGTCAATCTTTACCAGGTTATCACTATTAAGTATGCCAAAGAACAATACTTTAAAGAAAAAAAATTGTCAAAACTATCGTTGTTGAATGTCCAATGACACCAGCTCAATGCAGATCTTGCATTTGATAATAATGAAATGGTTCTTGGTGGAATCTCGGTTTATGGGGTGACTTCCTAATTGAGTGTAATTTATGTTGGAGTCATCAATTGTATCAAACTGGCAACCTCTCTATTAACGCTAGCTTTCATTTATCATTAAATTTAAGAAATCAGAGTGATCATTAATTATTTGCAAGCATATGTTGCCATGCTTGACATCATTTATCATTTACCATATATTCTTCCATTTTGTTGTAACTATATCATTGCTCATGAATCTTCTTACTTGCCTACCTCCATGAATGTAGACTGGCTGCCGTAGAGAATAGATATGTATTTCGGTCTTGGAAATGGATGTATATAATTTCTTATGTATGGATCTCTGATGTTTTATTATGTTAATATAGTTCCAGCTATTTGTGCTATAATTGATAGATTGGAAATGTGCAACTCAGTATTGCATGGTTAATCTTATCAAAGTTGTTCAGAAAGGAGAAAAACACATTCCCCCAGTCAGTGTAGTCATTATCAAGAATGTAGGGTAATGATCCATGATTTGAATTTGACTCTCATTAGAGGCAGTTCTTACCCATGCTTTGCATATGCCCAACCAAGCGACTGCAACTCATTGCTAAACTGTGACTAGTCAAAAAGTAGGTCACAAACTCTGCTGGCAACATGTTATTATAAACAATGGTTTGTAAATAGCCCTGAAGCTTTGCAATTCATTTATCTCTTGACTGTTCTCTTCCTAATGCTCCTCTTTATCACACTCGTGTAAAACACAACATTGAAATGTGGTTTCCATGGAAATAGACCTATTGACCAAGGGAAATTAATCCCACCAGGAAATTCCATTAACTAGTGGGGGAAAAGAATTACGTTGTTATTATCAAATACTCACCACAGCTATTAGTTTTATTCCGAAAAGTGAGAAAAAAATCTTTTCTTTGTTCATGAGTGTTATTGTCCTTTAATGCCCCTCCCTAATTGCTCTTGAGAAGCTGAAACGTTGTGTGTTATCTTTAGGCTGCAAGATACTTTACAAACCAATGAATTCAGGATTTGCAGAATCCAAATGGTGCATTATTATATTTTGCCTCATTTTCACAGGACTTCAAAATTTTTCTCGAACAATCAGGTTCCTTTTCACCAAACTAATGGTTCGCAAACAGAACTTTAAATGGGGCTATTGTCGATGTGATGGGATTTGTCTCTCTTGGAAGCACTTCCTAGTTGGCATCACCCAAGAGAAGCTCTTCATCATGGTACTGGAATATAGCAGTTGTTTAAACAGTTACACCAGGCCATAGTGCATGGACTGGCTACATGGTCAATTTTATCAACAGGACTATTTACTGACAATGTTACCCTAAGAATTCAAAAGATTGTCTGATTCATTTCTTTGTTATTTTCAAGCTAAGGGGCTGTCAGTGATTGACTTCATTCTGTTTCATTGGCAATATCGATAAGCCAGTTGCAGAGTATTGTTTCAATCAATAACTTGCCAAGTTTAAGCGAGCATTGCTCACTGCATCTCCATGACACTTCTCTGTGGCTGGTACCACTTCTGGCACGGTCTCCCATCAAAAACATGATGTTGAATTGTAAACAGTTTGTGTTTATAGGGATGACCTTCAAAGACTTTAATTGCAACTGCTGAAATTCACTGCATTCTGACTACGAGTGGATATTGTTGTTCTGTCCATTACCGTCATAGGGAGGGAATAGAGAGAAAATTGATGCAGTAAGTTAGGAACTAGTTTTAGAAGACTATTGTGGCATGGTGGTAGTGTCCATACCTCTAGACCAGAAGAGCATGTTCATGTCCCATCTGCTCCAAAAGGATGTAATAACATTTCTAAACAGGTTAATTAGGAAAATAGGATGTCCGAAACCATTGATTTTGGAGAGTAGTGGCAATGTCACCAGTCTCGTAATGCAGAACATCAGGCTGATAATCTGGGCACATGGGTTCAAATCCTACCATGGCATATGGAGAAATCTGAGTTCAACATGTAACAGGGTCTTGCGCTACTGTGGTAGAATTCCTACCTCTAGGCTCAGAGACCGAGGATTAAGTGCTTTTTGCTCCTGTAGTGTGTTACAACATGTCTGAGCAGGTTGTTTAGAATTGTCTGGACCAGAAGTTCCAGGTTCAACACCGACGTGGTCCAGATGAGTGTCATGTTGGAGGATGTTGGGACTGTTTGATTAAAATAACCATAATGATAATTCAGAGCTGGACAAAACCTCCACCTCATTGGCTCAAGTTAAATGGAACAGGAGAATTGACATTTCGGGCATAAGCCCTTCCTGAAGAAGGGCTTATGCCTGAAACATCGAATCTCCTGTTCCCTGGATGCTGCCTGACCTGCTGCGCTGTTCCAGCAACACATTTTCAGCTCTGATCTCCAGCATCTGCAGACCTCACTTTCTCCTCAGGTTAAATGGAAGCTCATTTCTAGATACTTTCCTTATCAACCTGCTCAGAGATGTTATTAGACACTTCTGGAGCAGGTGGGATTAGAACCTGGGTCTCCTGGTCCAGAAATAGGGACACTACCGCCATGCTGCAAGACTCTTGTAAAACTAGTTCCTAACCTATTGTATCAATTTCCTCTCCATTCCCTCCCTTTGATGTTAATAAACAGAACTATTTAGAAAAACTGAGCCATTAGTATCTTCGAAATTTCAAATGGCTAAGCAATTAAGATATTTTAGTCATATAGAGAGAAGCATTGGAGCTTCTCTGCTTTGGAAATCATGGAATCCTGGGAATATTTTTGCTGGTAATAACAATAAATGCTGCAGGACAACTATCAATATAGAAACAATCTATATTTTTATGATTATATGGAATAAGAATTATATATATTTTATGTGAATGTAGAATTAGAATGTGTATGATACTGTTTAAAAAAAAGGGTACGTACACAAAGAATGCTCCTGATAATTTTATTTACAGCATGTTTTGTTTCCCAGGGTACTTCTGAAGCAGATTTAAATTCTGCAGGTTACTATTTGTTGGGAAAGTAAAAGTGCTGCTAACCACAGCATTTGTAAACAATGAGAGTGTTATTTTCCCTGGCTTTGTGAAATACTCATCCACACATGAAACCCTGGTGACACAGCAGGTGAATGATTTGGTATTAAAAGCTTATGGTGAGAATATGTGGTCAAAACAAATCGAGGATACTATAGGAGTCAATGATACAGTTGATTCTATTATCACATTGAAATTGCTTTACAGTAGTGTGAGAACTCTCATACAAGTTCCCTTGTTGTTGTCTAATCAGGAGATCCAGTGTTCCGTATATATCCACATAGAAATATCGAAAATAGGAGTAGGAATACGGCAATTGGCCCTTTGAACCTGCTCCACCATTCAGTACAAACATGGCTGATCATCCAATGCCAGACCCTGTTCCTGCTTTCTCCCCATACCCTTTCATCCGAAATGTTTTGGCCCCAGCACTTTCTGTGACAGAGAATTCCACAGATTCTCCACTGCCTGGGTGAAGAAATTTCTCCTCATCTCAGTCTGGTCCTAAGTGGCGTGCCTGATATTCTCAGACTGTGACCCCTGGTTCTGGACTCCCCAGTCATCAGGAACATCCCTCCTGCTTTTACCCTGTCGACTGCTGTTTGAATTTATAGGTTTCTGTAAGATCCTCCCTCCAGTTAAACTCCAGCGAATTTATTCCTAACCGAATCAGTCTCTCTTCATACGCCAGTCCTGCCATCCCAGGAATCAGTCTGGTAATCCATTATTGCTCTCCCTCCACAGCCAGACCATCCTTCCTCAAGATAAGGAGACCAAAGCTACACAGTACCCTAGCTGTGATCTCACCAAGGCCCTGTACAATTGCAACAAGACATCCCTGCTCCTGTACTCAAATCCTCTCACTACGAAGGCCAACATCCCATTGGTCTTCTTTACCTCCTGCTGTCCCTGCAGGGTTATTTCCAGTGACTGGTGTACAAGGGACACCCAGGTCTTGCTGCATCACCATCTTTCCCAATCTGTTGTCATTGAAATACGAATCTGCCTTCCTGGTTCTGCTACCAAAGTGGGTAACCTCGCATCTATCCAGATTAATCCTCATCTGCCATGCATTTGCCCACTCACTCAATTTATCTAAATCACACTGAAGCTTCTCTGCATTCTCCTCACAGCTCGCCTTGCCACCCAGCTTTGTGTCATCTTAAAGTACATATAAAACATGCAGCTTGAGCTTCCAGGTCTCCAACTCTCTGTGAAATATAAGAGCTGATGGGATGGTCAATTTTTCACTGTGTTCAATGAACCATGCAAATTTATATTTTATACCATGCTAATATTTACACTCATGCTGGTTGTAATTCGACCAACAACTGGTAAGAGCAAGTTTTGTTGTTATGATGTACATGATGTTGCCAAGTGTGGAAGGTTTGAGTTATAACAAAAGGCTGGACAGGCTGGGACATTTTTGACTGGAGCACAGGAGGTTGAAAGACAACTTTATAGTAGTTTATAAAATAATGAGGGGTTCAGATAGGGTTAATAGAGGTGTATTTTCCCTAGGGTGGGGGATTTCAAGGCTAAGCGGCAAATTTTAGGGTGAGAAGAGAGAGATAGACATGAGGGGCAAATGTTTTACACAGAGGGTGGTTCGCATGTGGTTCCTCACCTGAGGAACTGGTGGATGTGGGTACAGTTACAACTTTTAAAAGATGCTTAGATAAGTGCATGAATAGGAAAAGTTTGGAGGAAAATAGACCGGGGAAAGCAGGTTAGACGAGTTTAGGTTTGGATTATGTTCAGCATGGATTGGTTGGGCCGAAAGGTCTGTATCTATGCTGAATGACTCTATAATGATGACTCTATAAGATACAATATGAGATGCAGGGTATAACTTAAAAGAATAACAATTTTCAGTGATTGGGCAAAGGGCGCCAGGGGAATTGCTTGTGATGCTGAGACCTCCCACATGAGTAGTATTTTCCCAGGTCTCTCGATTTTTGAGGCAGCCGAAACAAAGGTACTCCAAAATGATTTATGAAACAGGGAGAGGTTATTGAGCATTGTCATGTTGGACTACAGCTCCTCTTAACACATCTGAAATGTCCATTTCTACAACCAAATCAATGCATGGTAAGAAGTGCAATTGTCTGCCATACAGAAGTCCTGCTCTGATGAACACAAAAGTAAATGTCACAGTTTATATTATCAGAGTTAAACAGATTTGTTCTAAGGTTGCTTTCCCTGGAACGCAGATAGTATGTTGAAAAAGAGACACTCTAAGTATTGAGAATTGTTCTTTTTCATCATTTCTGACATGAAAGTTTTCATTTAGAAAGGATGTCAGTTGATTAACAGGTAAAATTTCAGGAGTTTTTTAAAATTTAATTATATGCCACAGTTTTATAAGTTCTGTGGAAAGTTTCAAGTACACTTTATGAAAAGGTACCTCCAAGGAACTGAGAAAATTGCTTTTGGATCAAAAATGTCATTAAAATACCATATGGAATATGGATCAAACCAAGACATATTTGATCTAAGTTGTAAATTTGATTTTAAACAGAGATTGAAGCTTCAAATGCAATTGTAGTGTGAAAGAAGCTCCAGTTCCGATATCACATACTCATATCTTCAAATCAATTTATCATTGATAGTTTTTGAAGGATTACACCACAATGTTAGACCATAACCCACTGTATTGAATGCTGACTTCAAAACTTTGTTGCAAATATTAGTTAATTATAAGACTGCAGTTAAATTGAGTTGCAGTATGAGACAGATGGCTGTTGAATATAAAATACAACCCAAGACAGATTTTATCTTTCAGAAGGTTCATATGACTAGTTGGTTGCAAATATACAAAGTCCTTGGATGCTAAATATTTCATGTTCTGAAAATCAAGTGCTTGATTCCTTCAAAATTAACAGAGTATAGTGTTAGTATCTAAAGCACTGAGTTAGCCCGATGGAGCAACTGAACAGCAGAGTTTGATGGAGCAGGGCAACTAATGATGCTCACCATTAGTTAGAATTTCTCTGCAGCCTTCAGCTCCATAGCATTGGAAAGTACATAAAGGGAGGAAAATGAATGAAGCTGAACCAGAGGCGCAAATTCAATAGTAATCAGGGTCATCAAGAGACGGAAAGAAAGATTAAAGTCTGAGCAAGAAAAAGAGATAGTAAAAATCAAATACTTTTTCAAACGTTGCATGTTTGATCTCCCTAAATTTCAAAACCTGAAGAAAGAAACTCCACATTTGTAATTGTTACATTCTCAGTGTTAGAGAAGTTGATTGGCAATCATTATCACTAAAAGGTTGCTTGCATTTATAATAAAGCAATCTAGACTTTAGATTAGATTAGATTAGATTAGATTAGATTACAGTGTGGAAACAGGCCCTTCGGCCCAACAAGTCCACACCGACCCGCCGAAGCGAAACCCACCCATACCCCTACATTTACCCCTTACCTAACACTACGGGCAATTTAGCATGGCCAATTCACCTGACCTGCACATCTTTTGTGATGTGGGAGGAAACCAGAGCACCCGGAGGAAACCCACGCAGACACGGGGAGAACGTGCAAACTCCACACAGTCAGTCGCCTGAGGCGGGAAGTGAACCCGGGTCTCTGGCGCTGTGAGGCAGCAGTGCTAACCACTGTGCCACCGTGCCGCCCAACTTCTACTGCTTTAAATAAACCTAGAGATTAGACAATCCCTTGTGGGGCAACTTAATTTTCTATGATGATTTGAATGGACAATTAATGGGTAAACACAATAGAGATGAATTTCATTTACATTGCATCACTTCTAACTGCACTACACAGATCTAAACCAATTTCCTGGGGCATGGGCATTTCTAGAAATGGAAAAAGCTGCTAGAAGTAATGTTGTGTGAATGATTTTCTACCCTAGTCAGTTCCAAAAAGAAACTGGGGGAGTCGCGGTGAGACAACGTTCTGCAAAGCTGATAGTGGAAAGTAATGGAAATTTGAGTTGCAAATACAGAGGGCTTTCACATTTAAACATGGCATCTTTGCACGTAAAAGTTGCTATTTCATATCCCAATAAACACAAATAAATACTATTGGTCTTGTCCTTACTTTTGCAGCAGATTTGGCCTGTTACTTTTCATAGTTTCAGAATCGTTGAGCTCAAATGATGTTTTGTAGTCAGTTTGCAACGTGGCCCAGATTTATGTCCTACCTTCATGCTGAGGTCCAGCACAATCACTGACTGACAGTGGGAGTTTAAATGTATTATCGACCAGACTGATTCAGGGGGTGGCAGGACTGACGTGTGAAGAGACACTGAATTGGTTAGAAGAATGAGGGGGAATTTTGTAGAAACCCATAAATTGTTAAAAGGCCTAGACTGTGTAAGTACAGGAAGGATGTTCCTGATGACCAGGGAGTCGAGAACCAGGGGGTCACAGTCTAACGATACAGGGTCGGAGATTTAGGACTGAGATGAGGAGAAACATCTTCACCCAGAGAGTGATGAGCCTGTGGAATTCTCTGCCACAGAAAACAGTTGAAGTCAAAATGTTGAATGCTTTGAAGAAGTTATAGCTCTTAGAATTAAAGGGATCAAAGCGTATGGGGGAGAACTCGGGAACAGGGGACTACGTTGGATGATCAGCCATGATCAAATTGAATGGTGGAGCAGGCTTGAAGGGCTGATTGGCCTACTCCTGTTCCTGTTTTCTATGTTTCAACAGGATTTACTGAGCAGAGAGAGAGCTGCAATGTATTCTACAGCATTTGGATTGTGTCAAGATTTTCCAGCAAGTAACACTCGAAAAGGAAAGTGAATAACTAGAGTCCAATTTGAAAATTCCCATGGAGCTATAAAACTGCCATAGTTTATGGTGCATAAAATGGCTATACGCTGTTGTAATTCTTAGCAACAGAAATGTATTACACTAGCATCAGCAAAAATGAAAACCATTTGGAGATATTAAATTGTTCGAAAAGAAACTTTGTTTTAAAACTGCATCTCAACAGGCCTCTTTTCCTAAATTTCTTTGTTTTATTTATTTACCCATGTGTATGTTGCAGGACAGGTCAGCATTAGCCAGCCCTAACTACCCAGAGGTCAGTTAAGCGTAAACACATTGATGTCGGTCTGGAGTCACATGTAGGCCAGAACATGTAAGATTTGCCACATGTAATTTCCTTCCCTAAAGGACATTAGTGAAGCAGATGGGGTTTTCCCCTAAAATTGACAATGGTTCCTGATTATTATTAGACTCCAAACTCCACCATCTGCTATGGTGTGATCCAGACCCAGGTCCCTGGAACATTGCCTGGATTTCTGGATTAATAGTCCAGTGGTAATACCACAAGCTCATCACCTCCCTTTCAGTGTTTTCCATTACCCTTTCCATCCATTTAACCTCTCCAACTGATATTCATGGCTGCTCCCTAAGTGCAAAGGAGCTAAAATACAACATGAATTTAAAAACAACTCCTATCTTATGGTGGTCCAGGTCTTTTCTGGCTTTCCCTTAGTGGGACTGGGGCTCTCTGGACATCTGCTAGCCTCCAGCCTTCCCTGTTGACTCCACTCATAGAAACAGACTCATACAGCACAGAAGGAGGCCACAAAGTCTATCAGTCTGCACCAGCTTATCTTAACAGTGATCCACTTAGTTCCACATCCCCTCACTACTTCCCCAGATCCCTGTATTTTATTCTCCTTCAAATCATTTACCAATTCCTATTTGAAGGCCACTATTGAACCACTCATTACAATTTTAGAAAAAGCTTGATCCTAAGTTTGTTCTGGTTCTTCTGCTAACTCAGTCATGCGGTCACTGAACTTTCAGCATAGGAAATAATTTCCATCATTGACTCTTATCTAAACCCTTTGTGATTTTATGTACCTCTATCCAATCTGAGTTTAATCTCCTCTGCTCTTAGGAGAAAAATTCTATCTTCTCCAGTTTATTCATGTTACTCCGAAGGTAATGGATGCAGGATCATTACATATTTTTAAGGTGGAGGTAGATGGCTTGTTGTTAGGTGAGGCACTCAGAATTATCAGGGATAGATGGGAATGCTGCTTTCAAAATACAAACAGATCAGCTTTCATCCTTTTGAAAAGTTGAGCAGGCTTGAAGGGCCAAATAGTCTACATCTACTCTAGTTCATTAGTTTGAATTTTGTGTAATCCCTTATCATCTGACCCATTCTGATAAAACTTCTCAAATCTTCATGTCCTCCTTAAGGTGTGCTATAGCAGGATGGCACAGTGGCTTAGTGGTTAGCACTGCTGCCTCACAGCACCAGGGACCTGTATGCATAGTGTAACATGGTCAGTAACTGAGATGACCATTGATGCTTTCTCCAAACATGTCTATTTATTAAGCTAAAGCACAAAGCAATGAAGTTAAGCATCAGTTCAGCACCACACAAATATTCCAATAAAACCAAAATACTGCAAAAGCTAGAAATCTGAAATATAAACAGAAAGTGCTGGAGAAACCCAGCAGGTCTGGTAGCATCTGTGGAGACAGAAGCAGAGTTAACATTTTGGGTCCTGTATGACTCTTTTTCAGAAGACATCCATTATGTGCCTATCATTTTATGCAAATTAGGGATTAGAATACACACCAATAATCAACTGGTTTATACCAGTCATGTGTAATTCCTGATGAAGGGCTTTTGCCCAAAACGTCGATTTCGCTGCTCCTTGGATGCTGCCTGAACTGCTGTGCTCTTCCAGCACCACTAACCCAGAATGTATAATTATTGAGCTATCAACACAGTTGATCTATGACCTAGATTTTTTGACAGTCTATTTCTAGATCAAAGGTAAAATCCTTTTCATCTCCCACCTTCCTGGATGCAAAACCAAGAACAACCTGACCTTCTTGTTCTTAATGAGAGGAGACTTTAGTGAAAGATTCTTGGGGGATTTGACAGTGTAGATACAGAGAGATTATAGAGTCATATAGCACAGAAACAGACCCTGTGGTCCAACTCGTCCATGCTGACCAGTTTTCCCAAATTAAACGAGTCCCAGTTGTCTGCATTTGGCCCATATCCCTCTAAATCTTTTCTATTCATGCACCTGTCCAAATATCTTTTAAATGTTGTAACTGTACCTACATCTACCACTTCCTCTGGCAGTTCATTCCACATACAAACCATAAGACCATAAGACATAGGAGCAGAAATTATGCCATTCAGCCCAACAAGGCAAAAGTGAGGACTGCAGATGCTGGAGATCAGAGTCAACAGTGCAGTGCTGGAAATGCATAGCAGGTCAGGCAGCATCCGAGGAGCAGGAGAATCGACATTTCAGGCAAAAGCCTTTCATCAGGAGTCAGGCTGGGAGCCGAGGAGGTGGTGAGATAAATGGGACGGGGGTGGGGCTGGGGGCAAGGTAGCTGAGAGTGTGATAGGTAGATGAAGGTGGGGATAACGGTGATAGGTCAGAGAGAGGGTGGACCAGATAGGTGGGAAGGAACCATTACCCACCTTTTCCTCAGTTACATTGATGACTGTATCGGCGCCATCTCATGCTCCCATGAGGAGGTTGAACAGTTCATCAACTTCACCAATACATTCCAGCCCGACCTTACATTCATCTGGACCATCTCAGACATCTCCCTCCCCTTCCTGGGCCTCGCCATCTCCATCAACTGTGGCCGACTCAACACTGACATCTTCTACAAACCCAGCAACTCCCACAGCTACCTGAACTACACTTTCTCCCATCCTGCCTCCTGTAAAAATGTCATCCCTTATTCCCGATTCCTCCGCCTCTGCCGCATCTGCTCCCAGGAGGACCAGTTCCACCTACAGAACATACCAGATGGCCTCTTTCTTTAAAGACTGCAATTTCCCCTCCCACATGGTTGATGATGACCTCCAGCTCATCTCATCCACTTCCCACACCTCTGCCCTTGAACCCCACTCCTCCAACCGCAACAAGGATAGAACTCCCCTGGTCCTCACCTTCCACCCCACCAACCTCCGCCATCATCCTCTGCCATTTCTACCACCTGCAAACAGACCCAACCACCAGAGATATATTTCCCTCCTCATCCCTATCCGTTTTCCGTAAAGACCATTCCCTCTGCAACTCCCTTGTCAGGTCTACCCGACACCAACCTACCCTCCCCTCCTGGCACCTTCCCCTGCCCCCGCAGGAATTGCAAAACCTACGGCCACACCTCCCCCCTCACCTCCGTCCAAGGCACCAAAGGAGCCTTCCACATCTGTCAAAGTTTCACCTGCACCTCCACACTTGTCATTTACTGTAGGTAAAAACCAGGGCTGCAGATGCTGGAAACCAGATTCTAAACTAGAGTGTTGCTGGAAAAGCACAGCAGTTCAGGCAGCATCCGAGGAGCAGGAAAACCGACGTTTCGGGCAAAAGCCCTTCATCAGGAATCCTGATGAAAAGCCCTTCATCAGGAATCCTGATGAAGGGCTTTTGCCCGAAACGTCGATTTTCCTGCTCCTCGGATGCTGTCTGAACTGCTGTGCTTTTCCAGCACCACTCTCGTCTAGAATGTCATTTACTGTATCCACTGCTCCCAATGCATTCTCTCTACATTGGGGAGACCGGGCAACTACTTGCAGAGCGCTTCAGAGATCATCTACAGGACATCCCCACCCCGTGGCTGAACATTTCAAATCCTCCTCCCATTCCGCCAAGGATATGCAGGTCCTGGGCCTCCTCCATTGCCACTCCCTAACCACCTGACGCCTGAAGGAAGAACACCTCATCTTTTGCCTCGGGACCCTCCATCCCCCTGGCATCAATGTGGATTTCACTAGTTTCCTCATTTCCCCTCCCCCCACCTTATCCCAGTTCCAACCTTCCTTCTTGGCACTGCCCCCATGACCTGTCCATCTTCCTTCCCACCTATCTGCTCCACCCTTCCGTCTGACCTATCACCATGACACCCATCTCCATCCACCTACTGCACTCTCAGCTACCTTCCACACAGCCCTCCCCTCCTCCCATTTGTCTCTACACCCCCAAGGCTCCCAGCCTCATTTCTGATGAAGGGCCTTTGCCTGAAATGTCGACTCTCCTGCTCCTCAGATGCTTTTCCACACCACACTCTCAACATTCAGCCCATTGAGTCTCCTCTGCCATTCAATCCTGACTGATAAGTTTCTCAACCCCATTCTCCCGCCATCTCCCCGTAACCTTTGATCTCCAGAAGAAGGGGATCCCCTGATCAAGAACCTATATATCGATGTTTTAAATATACTCAATGACCTTCTGTGCCTTCTGTGGCAATGAATTCCATAGATTCATCACTCTCTGGCTGAAGAAGTTTCTCCTTATCTTTGTTCTAAAATACCTTCTCTTTATTCTAAGACTGTGCCCTTGGGTCCTAGTCTCTCTTGCTAATGGAAACATTTTTCCAACATCGACTCTGTCCAGGCCTTTCAGTATTCTGTAAGTTTCAATTAGATCCCCCTCATCCTTCTAAACTCCATCGAGTATAGTCCCAGAGTCCTCAAACGTTCCTCATATGTTTAACCTTTCATTCCTGGGACCTTTCTCATGAACCTCCTCTGGACACATTCCAGAGCCAGTACATCCTTCCGGAGATATGGGGACCAAAATTGCTCACAATATTCTAAATGTGGTCTGACCACTTTCTGTGTGAAAAAGTTGCCCCTCTGGTCTCTTGAATCTTTCTCAGCTTAACATAAAATTATGTTCTCTAGTTTTGAACTCCCCTACCTTAGAGAAAAGACCTTTGCTTTCAGCTGATCTATGTCCCTCATGATGTTATAAACCTCTGTAAAGTCAACCCTCAACCTTCTATGCTCCAGTGAACAAAGTCCCAGCCTATTTTTATAACTTAAACCCTCCAGTCCCGGTAACATCCTGGTAAACCATTTCTACACCCTTTCCAATTAAATAATATCTTTCCTATAGCAGGGTGACCAGAAATGTACGTAGTACTCCAAACGTGGCCTCAGCAATGTCCTGAACAACTGTAACATGAAGTCCCATCTGCTATATTCAATCTGAGACTGTTTCTGTTTGTGGGATGTCTAGAACCAGAGGCTGTAATCTCAGAAAAAGAGGTTGCACATTTTTCACTGAGATTCAGGAGGAATCTCTTCTTGTGAATCTTTAGAGTTCTTTACTACAGAGAGCTGTTGGGATGGGTCAGTAAATATATTCAAGGCTGAGATAGACAGATTTTTAATCAGGAAGGGAATCAAACGTTATGGGGAAAAGGCAGGAGGTGGGGTTGAGGATTATCAGATCAGCCATGATCTCATTGAATGTTGGAGCAGACTTGATGGGCTGAATGGTCTACTTTTACTCCTATATCTTATGACCTTCTGATTCTTCAGTAGTAGTTTCATTCACCAGACTGGTTGGTCATCTATCTTCCAGGTTAGCAATTCCTATGTGTGTAGTATGTATTTCCCAAATCCAGACGCTGGAATCTGAATTCAGTGTTGTGGTTCTGTTCGCCGAGCTGGGAATTTGTGTTGCAGACGTTTCGTCCCATGTCTAGGTGGCATCCTCAGTGCTTGGGAGCCTCCTGTGAAGCGCTTCTGTGATGTTTCCTCCGGCATTTATAGTGATTTATATCTGCCGCTTCCGGTTGTCAGTTCCAGCTGTCCGCTGCAGTGGCTGGTATATTGGGTCCAGGTCGATGTGCTTATTGATTGAATCTGTGCATGAATGCCATGCCTCTAGGAATTCCCTGGCTGTTCTCTGTTTGGCTTGTCCTATAATAGTAATGTTGTCCCAGTCGAATTCATGTTGCTTGTCATCTGCGTGTGTGGCTACTAAGGATAGCTGGTCATGTCGTTTCGTGGCTAGTTGGTGTTCAAGGATGTGGACGATAGCTGTCTTCCTGCTTGTCCTATGTAATGTTTTGTGCAGTCCTTGCATGGGATTTTGTACACTACATTGGTTTTGCTCATGCTGGGTATTGGGTCCTTCATCCTGATGAGTTGTTGTCTGAGAGTGGCTGTTGGTTTGTGTGCTGTTATGAGTCCTAGTGGTCGCAGTAGTCTGGCTGTCAGTTCAGAAATATTTTTGATGTATGGTAGTGTGGCTAGTCCTTTGGGTTGTGGCATGTCCTCATTCCGTTGTCTTTCCCTTAGGCATCTGTTTGCCTTTAGGCAAATGTGCAACCTCTTTTTCTAGACATCCCACATATATGAACGAATCAATGGCACACCCATGGGCTCACCCATCTCTGGACTCATAGCAGAAGCGGTAATGCAAAGGTTAGAACAAACAGTCTTACCGCAAATTCAACCCAAACTCTGGGTCAGATATGTAGATGATACCTTTGTAATCATTAAAAACACAGAAATAGAGAACACACACCGGATCATCAATGCCACACTCACAGGAATCCGATTCACTAGGGAGGATGAAAAGGACAACCAACTCCCATTCCTAGGCGTGAGGGTACAGAGAACACCGAACAGAGAATTCACCACAAAGGTACACAGGAAAGCCACACACACAGACCAAGTCCTAAACCAAGAAAGCAATCACCCCAACACACACAAAAGAAGTTGCATCAAGACACTGTTCAAAAGGGCTTCAACACACTGCAGTACACCAGAACTGCAAAAAGAGGAAGAAGAACACCTATACAATGTATTCGCCAAAAACGGATACCCCCGCAATTTCATCAACAGATGCCTAAGGGAAAAACAATGGAACGAGGACATGCCACAACCCAAAGGACTAGCCACGTCACCATACATCAAAAACATTTC
>NC_057728.1:62302312-62353588 GCF_004010195.1 Chiloscyllium plagiosum | reverse complement strand
TCATGTTGCTTGTCATCTGTGTGTGTGGCTACTAAGGATAGCTGGTTGTGTTGTTTCGTGGCTAGTTGGTGTGGCTAGCTGGAACTGACAACCGGAAGCGGCAGATTCAAACCACTATAAATGCCGGGGGAAAGATCACAGAAGCGCTTCACAGGAGGCTCCCAAGCACTGAGGATGTCACCTAGACAGGGGACGAAACGTCTGCAACACAAATTCCCAGCTCGGCGAACAGAACCACAACAACGAGCACCCGAGCTACAAATCTTCTCCCAAATTTTGAATCTGAATTCAGTTTTTAAAAATCTGGAATTAAGAATCTAATGATGACCATGAATCCATTGTTGATTGGTGCTTAAAAACCTATCTGATTCACTCATGTCATTTAGAGAAGGAAACTGCCATCCTTACATGGGACTCCAGACCCACTGCAACATGGGTGACTCTTAAAGCCCTCTCGTCGGCTAGGGATGGGCAATAAATGCTGGCCTCACTAGCCTGAAGAAGGGCCTGTGCCCGAAACGTCGAATCTCCTGTTCCCTGGATGCTGCCTGACCTGCTGTGCTGTTCCAGCAATAAAGTTTCAACCTCACTAGCCATGCCCATATTCTGTGAATAAATTCCCCTTCAGAAATATTACCTTTCCCTACCCTCCCTCAGCAAATGCCACGATCGAATAGCAGAGGAGACTCGATGGGCTGAATAGCCTAATGCTGCTCCTTTATCTTATGGTCCTGATAAAGCCCTCATTTGTACTGTCAGTATGCCTTGTTCATGTATCATTCCTGGGCTCCCTGCTCTATATTCACTCCAAATGCACCAAAGCCTTGAATCTTCAGTTCCTACCTTTGGTGTTCAAATCCCTGCAGGGACCTGCCCTTCCCTGTCTCCTTCAGCTGTAATACATTCCAAGAACCCTCAAGCTGGATTCCTGCACCACGACATCATCCCACTCACATCCCCTCATCACTAACCCCACAAACATCTCCTGCCATTGACTGCTACACCCGCAGCACACAAAGTTTCCCCTTAAATCTCAACGTACGTCTCTTCTCCTTAAAACCTCCTTCTTTGACCAAGTATTTGGAGACCCGACTGAAGTCTCAGATTCTGGTTTCAACCTTTTGGCCTAATTGAAGAGCCTTGAGTTAGTTTACCATATTAAAAAGGAGATAGATAAATGCAACCATTTGTAGTTGTACTGATTTTCCAGATTCTTCCTAAACGAGAATTGGGAATCATCGTGCATGTCCTGTTGTGACATATTCAAATCTGTGTTTTCTTCAGGGTCCTAACTGTTGTCTGGTCAAGACCTGAGCTTGATATTCCTTTTTGGGTTGGCTGCCTGACCTGCTGCGCTTTTCCAGCAACACATTTTCAGCTCTGATCCCCAGCATCTGCAGTCCTCACTTTCTCCTGACAGCAACTAGCAAATTATACAACACGATTCAGTTTATTGAGGCTTTCAAGACTGGATGATGATTTGGACAGAAACAGTGTGCAGGGAGCTAGCGAAAAGGCAGGGGTTCAGCATCAGGTAATAGAACCAGTGCTGGCACAATGGGCCAAATAGCCTCCTTCCATGCTGTAACAATTCGAGTGATAATTGCTTCACTCTTGCAACCTTAGCTTGATCTTTTAATTCAACATGAGGGAATTTTAAGGAATAATTTAACCTTTCAATAATTTCAGCATCAGTCCTCTTAAATCCTCTCTCCTTGCGTTTTGACTGAAGGTCGGCTGAAGTGACAGATATGAGAGGGAGCGTGCTGCATCCGTCACTGTGTACCATGCTGTCCTCGAAATAGAAACAGTCAGCAGGAGGGTGGCAATGAGAATCCCTTTCTGCTCAGCTATCCATATGCAAAATGACAGGACTGACAAGGCAGCAGGTGTAGAATTCCACTTGTTAATTCCTTGTGTTTTTTTTTTGATTGACCCTATTTTTACATGGATCTATTAGCGATTTTGCTATTGCTGGTGGCACATGAAGATTTCTAGCACCTGTAAATACCGTCAGCAATCCAGCTGTGCAGTTGTTCAGCCTCTGGGGGTCTCTTTGAACCGTAGTGTTTTCTTCAGATCAAGTCCGTCACTAATAAATATTACGACATGACCATCTCTGACTAGTCCCCTGGGCATTCCTGAGGACAGGTGCTTAAGCTAGACAACTGGAAGTTGATAAAATTACCTTGGGTCCAATTAGCTAGCTAATTCATTTCCAATCTTGGTGTTTTATTTTCTTGCTCTCATATTTCACTTGAATAAGATATCTATTGTGAAGAAATATTATTACTTTCAACATCCACAATACAGATCACTTACCAATGACATTATTTTACTCTCCGACTTCCTCTAAACCTTTCTGTTACAGGTTCAAAATTCCAAGATTCGCAATATGATTTAATTTTTTTTAACCCAAGAGTCCTTGTTATTAGTTTTACAACACATCAATAATTTCTTCAATTATCATAACATACTTTTACAGACTAATACTGTGATTTGTAACTGTCCACAATTACATCTTTCTTAAATAAAAGTGATTTTGATGTGATTAGAGCAGTCTTTGAACTCTGTTCTCTCAGAATATTTGAAGAAAATGTGGCTCAAATCAAAAGCTTAAAAAACCCATTATTATTTATTGCTGAGAAAAAGCATTAATGATGCACTTTCCACTTTCCAATGTCTCCAGCAATTAGAGTTAACTTGCCAACCAGTTAGCACCCTCCTTTCACGCCATAAATTATATTGATATTCCCCTTTAATTTGTATTCTTGCAAATTGTCCTGATGAGTGCAGGATGAAAACTTTGACAAAATGTACCTTTTTGGCAATACTCAGGGTCTATGCTACTGAAGAAGGGCTTATGCCCGAAACGTCGATTCTCCTGTTCCTTGGATGCTGCCTGACCTGCTGCGCTTTTCCAGCAACACATTTTCAGCTATGCTAATGAACACCTAGTTACTTTTAGTTATGTTACAAAGTATGTAAAAGAGATGATTTGTCATAATTAGCACTTCTCAGGGTATGTGAAGGCACTATACAGTTAAATCACGGTAAATTAAATCACACCACAAACCTGCATTAAGTGGAGCTCCGAGATAGCCAAGGAGGTTCCGATGCAATCCAGTTTTTCTACAAAAGTGCTCAATAGCAAATAAAAATGAAAACACAGTGACACAGTAGATGTCTAAAATGTATTTTTTTCAATTTGTTCACACCTTAAATTGCTTCATCTTGTAACAGCAAAAGGCCTTGAAAAATACATGGACATAGTTCTGGAAAAATGCAGTCATCTTCTTCTGTTTATTACAATAACTTGGGATGATCCGCCATGTCGTCACTACGCCAACATCTTTTCCGCGTTTTTGTATGAAATCCCAGAGCATGTCCACATCCTTTATGGATTCAGCTCGGAAAGCGTTGGGTAGCCACTCATCAGGCTCTTGAGGGTCACCGCCCTCCTTGGCCTATCGAATGAGGAACTTGCTGCGTCTACAATCACCTGTTCAGTCAGTCATTCAGAATCTGGTGTTGCACACCTTTGCATGACCTTCTGTGGCTGTCTCTGGATGTAGCAGAAGAGTCTCCCCATTGAGTCAGTTAGTCCTGCCCCTCTCCAACTTGTTCTCAGTGTCTCCTGCAGTTGAGACCTGGTTGAATGCAGCATGGTGGAGCCAGTTTGGTCAATGTGCCTTTCATCACTACCTTTCATTTCTCCTTTACCATATCCATGACCTTGAGAGGAACCAGGCCATATTTCTGATTCGTCTCAATGACTTCAATGGCCTGAGTGATCGGCAGCTGTTGGTGTCGGCTTTCAGATTCTTAACCTCCACCTTTATAGAGATGTATAAAATCATGAGAGGCATGGGTCGGGTCAATAGGCAAGGTCTTTTCCATGGGGTTAGTGAGTTCAGAAGTAGAGGGCATAGGTTTACGGTAAGAGGGGAAAGATAAGAAAGGGTCCAAAGGGACAATGTTTTCACACAGAGGGTGAGCTGCCAGAGGAAGTGTTGGAGGCTGGTCCAATTACAGCGTTTAAAAGGCATCTGGATGGGTATATGAATAGGAAGGGTTTGGAGAGATATGGGCCGGGTGATGGCCAATGGGACAAGATGAATTTATAACTTGGAGATGCCGGTGTTGGACTGGAGTGTACAAAGTTAAAAATCACACAACACCAGGTGTTGTATTTGGAAGGAGATGGTGAGGTCTGCAGATGCTGGAGATCAGAGTTGAGAGTGTGTTGGTGAGAAAGCACAGCAGATGATGAAGGGCTCTGGCCTGAAACGTCGATTTCCTGCTCCTCAGGAAGCACTAGCTTTCGGAGAGCTGATCCTTCATCAGGTGGTTGTCCCCTGTTCCAAATAAACCTGTTGGACTAAAACCTCGTGTTGTGTGATTTTTAGCTAGATTCAATTAGGATATCTGGTCGGCATGGACGAGTTGGACCGAAGGGTTTGTTTCCACGCTGTACATCTCTATGACTCTTCCCCCCCTCTGATCTATTAGCTGGAGCTTGGCCATGGGCTTAAAAGGTCAAACTTGAGGCTTTTGAGGTCAGTGATGTCAGGCTGTGGTGATGATAATCATCCTTTTCCGCCATTTGATACATTTGTCCACTTTACTGAACCGTACCTCAAGAATGTCAGAGCTGAGCCAGACAATTTGTTCGCCTCATGCTGGTCCATCTCCACCATTACACATTTCATCAGGAACCGTTAGAATGCCATCTGGGAAAAGAAGGTAAAACTGCCTGGTTTCATCCTGTTCCCATTCAGGATGTGAGACAGTTCTGCAGCTAATCCCCCATCGTTGTTGTAACTGCTGCACCCTCACTGTGGACCATGCGGAACCTGACACTTTGTCTTGTCTTGAATCAGTTCTAACCTTCCATCACTAACCTTCCTGCAGCCCGTCTCTTTGAAAGGACAACTCCCCTTTCCTGCAGGATTGGATTGGAGAGGGGGAACGTTTCCCGCTCAGCACTGGGGGAGACATCTGTTCGCATCCTCTTCCGTGCCTGTTTGTCAAATTGTTCCAATATGTCCACTGTTGATGGACAGACCCAATGTTGGAATCACCTATCCCTGATGAAGGGCTTTTGACGGAAACGTCGATTTTCCTGCTCTTCGGATGCTGCCTGACCTGCTTTGCTTTTCCAGCACCACTTTAATCTGGACTCTGGTTTCCAGCATCTGCAGTCCTTGTTTTTACCCAATGGTGGAATCAATCCTCTCCCCTTCCTTGGTGATGTCTGCTATCCACTTCATGCCTTTTGTCGAATTACCTTCACGGTGTCTCCAATTGACAGCGTTTTTGTGGTTGGTTTCTCAGGTTTAGTGTCAAGGTTTCACAGAGAGACCTCGACATCGATCATGATGGTTTGCCTGTAATTTCGTTCTGTCATGTGGCCTAACTCTACTCCGACTGATTGATGTCACATGATATGCTTGGATTGGGTTCAGCCAATCTGGAATTGCAATTCATTGCCATCCTTCTGTTAGATTTCCTGTCCTGCTAATGGGACTAGTTGATAATTCAAGACAAATGGAATTTTGTAATGTCTGACTTTGACTCGTTACAATTTAATTGTAATTTTTAAGTGCAATTAATTATAGTGTAAGAACCATTATATGCAGTAATGAATGGTAGACCCAAATTCAAATCTTTGATCTACCATATTCATTTAGCATGGTCAGTATCAAAGGTAAGCATCAGCTGATTCATTCTAGGCGTAGGGGAGACCAGAGTACTATGTACACTACTGGTCACCATACTTACAGAAGGATGTTAATGCATTGGAAGTGGTTCAGGGAAGGTTTATGAGACTATGTTCTGATGAAATGTCATTACTGGAATGTGTGGTTATTACCACTGATGGGAATCCCAATGTCAGCTGAGAACTGAATTGAATGTTGAATTGAATTTATTGTCACGTGTACCGAGGCATAGTGAAAAACTTTGTCTTGAGAGAAAACTCAACATTCATAATCCCTAAATGTCTAATATTTCAATAAAATTTTATGACTTTTGCAGTAATCTTTAACCACATTTAAAGTAAGCTTCCTTGTTTCCTGGCCATCATCTCTGTCTCAGGCTTGCTGCAGTGCTCCAGTGAAGTTCAGTGCACGCTGGAAGAACAGCACCTCATTTTCTGCTTGGGAACTCTACAGCCTTCTAGACTCAACACTGAGTTCAACTATTTCAGGGCCTAGAACTTCCTCTCATGTCCTTACTCCAACCCCCACACACCAGGCCTGGTCATCACACAGACTGCCAACACAAATAACCCATTATCAGCTACTGATAGTCCCTATTAGCAGCCAATCATCCATTCCTTTGTCTGTCCAACTGCTATTCTCTCTCTTTGGCTCCATCTCTACCTATCATTTACTCCTCCTCCTCTTCACACCCCCTCTTCAGCATATACAGAGGAAACTCAATTATCCAAAGGATGCAGGCGAAACATATTTTGTTTGGTTAATCAAATGCTGGATAATCAATGCCGGATAACATAGTTAGCCATGCATCGGGACCTTGCAATCTTGTTCAGATGATCCCAAGTTCGGCGAATCAAATGCCGGATAATTGAGGTTCCTCTGTATACCAACCCCTTCCAAGCTACAATCAGTTCTGAAGAAGGGCCCACAGGATGTTAACTCTGATTTCTCTCCACAGATACTGCCAGATCTGCTGAGATCCTCCAGCATCCTTTGTTTTTGTTACTAGACTAATCTCTGGAATGTGCAGATTGTTTTATCAGGAAAGCTAGACAGGGTAGGCCTGTGGAGTTTAGAAGAGTTTAGGATGACTTAATTAAAATGTAGAAGATCCTGGGGGGACTTGACTGGGTAGATGCTGAAAGAATATTTTCTCTTGTAGGAGGATCTAGAACTTGCGATCACAGTTTGCAATAAGGGTTGCCCATTTAAGACAGAGATGAGGGAATATATTTTTCCCTTAGAGGATTGTGAGTCATAAAGTCATACAGCACAGAAACAGACCCTTCAGTCCAACCAGTCCATGCTGACCATAATCCCAAACTAAACCAGTCCCACCTGCCTGCTCCTGACCCATATCCCTCCAAACCTTTCCTATTCATGGACTTATCCAAATGTCTTTTAAACATTATAATTGTACCCACATCCACCACTTCCTCCAGAAGTTCATTCCACATGCAAACCACCCTCTGTGTCAAAGAAATGTGACCCTCATGTCTTTTTAAAATCCCTCTCCTCTCACCTTAAAAATGTGCCTCCTTTTCTTGAAATTCCCCTAATTCTACCTATACCCCTCGTGGTTTAATAAGCTTTGAATTCCTTTCCTCAAAAGGCAATGGATGTGGAATCTTTAAATAATTTTAAGGCAGAGTTAGATAGATTCTTAATTCTGCAAATGGATGAAGAATTATCAAAGGATAAGCAGGAATGTAGATTTGAGGTTAAATCAGATCAGCCATGGTCTTTTTGAATGGCAGAGCAAGCTCGAAGGGCCGAGCGGCCTTCTCCTGTTCCGTGTTTGTGTCTTGTACCAGGGACATTGAGTATGGGCACTGGGGGTGAAGTGGGAAATTAAACATGAGTTAGGTTTGCAACATATTGAAGCAGGTGAAGTCACTGACAAAGACTTGGGGACAGGTCTCCTCCTCAGATTACATGCAGTTTGAAAAGAGAATTTTCTTTTAAAATGGCAGGAAAAATGTTTGTACTGCATTAATCCTGCAAAAAGATTTTGAATGAACTGAATCTGACTAAGCAATCTTATTCAGATAAATCTGGGCCTAATGTTGCCCTGATTCTCTGTGTAGTGATTAAAAAACTCACTTCTTAAGTAGAAATTGTGCGATTATCAATACCTGGTCCTAGCTTGAATTGCAAAGGAAAACTCTGCTTTCTTTATTTAATATTGCCCTGTTGCAATTTAAATTAAAATGTAATTGGTGAAAGTTACATTTTTAGTGAAGAAAATAAGCAAATAAATTATGTTTCTGCAAGCATTTTTTCTTGTAATCAATGCTCTGCTACATTAGTGCAGTTTTTATTATCATCATCTGTCACTGAGGTTTACTTATCAGAGGTTCATAATTAGTTTTACACTGTTCCTGAGAATATTTAGCATTTACAGTGGAATTAACTGGTAGTTTATTTTCAACGTGATAAAAGATGTAATAGAATTTTGTTTGACCATTAGAAGCATTTAAGCATTATGAAAGTTGAGTTCTCTCTAGCTGATTGTGGGATTCTCACAGGCAGTAATGACCATATATCCCAAATAAAACTCTTATCAACCTTGCCAATGGTTTTCTGTGGCTGCTGACTCCTTTGCATTGCGTTTACCAGAAGAATCCCTAAATCCCTGTTTATATTACAGCCTCCGAAGTTCATTTTCGGTGGCTTTTCATCAGAGCTGTACCAAAAAAAGAGTGAAGTCTGAGCAACCTAAAGGGATTTACATCTTGGTGAATTTAAGACTATCACCTATTGACCGCAGTGCAGATCAGGACAGCAGAAATCCAAATCCATGTCAGGCTACATGACGAGAATCTCTAAGCAGGTTTCGCCTCAGGGAAACCGTCAGTGGATAGAGTGGGCTAGCCATTTAATAATTCCTACAAGACCAGCATGGCCAAAATATAAATTTCAGGGGAATTGCACTCAGATTACCTCAGAACTGGCAGCTTAATAAAGTGGTACAGTTGGTCACAGGTACACGCCAGTGTATGGTCAAATTGATGGATCCCATCATATTAAGGAGGTGGTTAACAGATTAGTACGATTAAAATTAATTTTGAGCGTTGAAATCTCTCACCAACATTCAGGCAAAATCATTCTGACTGTTGAGTTGCTGATTTGAGTTACTATGGTTCGATTTACCGTAACCATATTTACATACATGCTGAAGTTAAAGGTAGCGGAAGTATAGCATAAAATGGACACCAGGTGGTCAAGATTTAATGTGGGAATATATATTAGAGAAAACCTGCACCCACACCTCCCCCCTTAACCCCCTCTAAGGCCCCAAAGGATCCTTCCATATCCGGCAGGGATTTTCCTGCACCTCCACCCATCTCATCTACTGTGTCCGTTGCTCTCGATGTGGTCTCCTCTACATCGAGCAGACAGAACACCAACTCACGGAATGTTTCAGGGAACATCCCTGGGACACAGGCACCAAACAGCCCCACCGCCCTTTGGCTGACCACTTCAACTCCCCCTCCCACTCCACCAAGGACATGGATGTCCTGGGCATCCTCCACTGCCAAATTCAAGCTGTCTGATGCCTGGAGGAAGAACACCTCATTTCCTGCCTTGGGAACCTCCAACCACATAGCATCAATGTGGATTTCACCAGTTTCCTCATCTCCCCTCCCCTCACCTTATCCCAGGTCCAACCCTCCAAATCAGCACTGCCCTCGTGAACTATCCTACCTGACAATCTTCCTTCTCACCTATCCACTCTACCCTCTGCTCCAAACCATCACCATCATCCTCCACCTCCATCTACCTATCACCTTCCCAGGTACCTCCCCCCACCCCAACCCCCACCGTCCTATTTATCCCTCAGCCCCTTCCCCTCCTTCCACAGTCCTAATGATGGGCTTATGCCCAAAACGTCGACTCTCCTGCTCTTCAGATGCTGCCTGACCTGCTGTGCTTTTTCAGCGCCATGCTTTTCAACTCTGTAGGAATATATAACATGCAAACTTGGAGAGGTGGGACATGTACACCACTTGCAACTGCCCGCTTCCAGTTTCTTGTCATTTTAACACCCCATCCTGTTCCCTGGCCAATATTTCTGTCTCAGGAATGCTGCAGTGCTCCAGTGAAGCTCAGTGCAACCTGGAAGAACAGCACCTCATTTTTCACTTGGGAAGTCTACAGTCTTCTAGATTCAATATCAAGTTCAATAACTTTAGGGCCTGAATATCTTCTCCCACGTCCTTACCACACACCAGGCCTTGTCATCATATGGGCGGCTACCACAAACAACCAATTTTCAGCCACAAATAGTCCCCATTAGCAGCTATTGCTTCCCGCAGGCTGACCATTACCCACTCCGTGTCTGCTCAGCTGTTTTTCTCTCTGAGCTCCATCTCCACCTGTCGTTTACTCCTTCCCCCTTTCCCACACCATCTTTTGCAGACATACCAACCTTTTCCTAGCTACCTTCAGTTCTGAAGAAGGGTCACTGTACCTGAAACATTAACTCTGCTTCCTCTCCACCGGTGCTGCCAGACCTGATGAGTTTTTCAAGCAGTTTCTGTTTGTGTTTCTGATTTCCAGCGTCTGCTGTTCTTTGGGTTTTTTTTTGTTTACTATTTAATTCTTTGGAGTAAAAGAACTTCCATGGCAATACATAGAACATCTTGGAATTACTGCATAAGCAGCTCCTGTGCTTACCTGTTTCGCAAAGTCGCCCTGTGAATCCCTGGGGACATGCGCAAAACTTGGGAGCGATGCAAGTGCCTCCATTCTTGCAGCCATCCTCACAGAATGCTGGCAAAGACATAAAACAATTTTTAGCTTGACATTTCCAGAAATTAATCTCACAACAAACAACAGATTGATTCATCCATTAAGGCATTTGTGTATGTAAGGACATGGAATTAGCTTTCTAATTAAATTACAAACCTAAAATTACAATGCAAACAATTAAGCATGCACGTTGGCACCTACGTGGAATCAAGTCATGAAAATCCCAAATGATTTTAATAAACAATGAGTTTTCATAATTAATACATTTGTTCAGTCAAACACATTGGTTTATGTCTTCCTTTTTGAATTTTAATATCGTTCAACTGTACCATCACTTCTAACCAGCTGTTTTAGACAGTCTGTGGGGTGGAGGAGCATGGAGAAAAGTGTTCATGAGGAGTGTAAAATTGTCAAACAGTTAAGTTATTTAAAACCCCAGCTTCAGAATGGGAAAAAGGCAGCCTGTGTCAGTGAGGGCTAAAAAGAAAACCTGATCCAGCAATTATAACAGCTTTTCATAGTTATCCTCTTGGAGTAATGACCTAATGTTACAATGAATGCTTAGTTGCTTTCTACAATTTATCTGAGTTGGAGATTGGCAGTTCAACAAGATTTTTAAGGCACTAGCTGAGATTATTAAAGGATTATCAATTTTTTTTAATATAATGAATGAAGTACTTGAGCATTTAAATGTTTTGAATGGACTCTCATGAATGGGAGTTTTGTTTGTTATAATGGCTTAATAGATATTTGAACTTTTTCTTTTATTTTATTTGAATGTAACCCGTGAAGTCAGTCGGGGCAAAAGTGATTGAGCTCGCATGGACAATAAAAGGACACTATATGATGGTTGGTGAGGCATAAGTTGGCATTGAGAATATGAAGGGCATGAATTATTCATAAATTTAGCATTCCGCTGTAAGGAGTCATGGAGAGGGTTTTTTTCTTTATTCATTCACAGGATGAGGATGTTGCTGGGTAGGCAGCATTTATGCCCGAAACGTCGATTCTCCTGTTCCTTGGATGCTGCCCTTGACCTCCCTCCACCTCTCGCAATTCCAACGCCCCTCCCCCAAGTCCCTCCTCCCTACTTTTTATCTTAGCCTGCTGGACACACTTTCCTCATTCCTGAAGAAGGGCTTATGCCCGAAACGTCGATTCTCCTGTTCCTTGGATACTGCCTGACCTGCTGCGCTTTTCCAGCAACACATTTTCAGCATTTATTGCCCAACTTTAATTACCCCGAGGGCAGTTATGTACAAACCACATGGTCTGGAGTCATATGTAGGCGGGACAAGGTAAGGATGACAGTTTCCTTTCCTGAATGACGTCAGAGAACCAGGTGGGTTTTTCCTGAGAATTGACAATGTCATCACGAGACACTTAATTCCAGACTTTTAGAAGTACTATTGAATTCAAATTCCGCCATAGCAGGATTGCATGGATTATATTTAGGGTCACTACTTACTACATGAATCGTCATGGATGTGGCTCGGATGGGAAGATGATGGGGTGAGAAATGAGGATTAGGTTGTCAAGCACTCAAACAACTGGGCCCAAATCCTAGAGAAGCAAGACAGACCTCTCAAGCAGCCTTACCTCAGTCAGGAGTAGGCCTGACTACATCTCACATATACGGTCCCCACAGGAGCAAACATCATGGCATTTGCAGCACGTTTCCAGGTGAGTGCAGCAAGTCAGGCCACGTTTTCAATCACATTATCCCACCCACCTAAAATCCAGACCATGCTCCCAGATGCTGTACACTTTCCTTACAGAGTCTTAGCCGGGCATTTAGCAAGTTTTACTGAATTGCCTTTCTAGAGCATACAACCTAAATCAATCAGCAGCAGCATTGCACTCTTATTTTTGTGGTAGATCCCCAATTTTGCACACATTAACGAGATTGTTGCTTTAATTAGGAAGGTGTCATTGCTGCTTATTTTAAAACAGGTGTTTTCTTAACACCAGAAACAAGTGTCAAATGTGTTGCTTTGATTTTCACTCCTCCTGCCCAGTTTGATCGGCTTACAACTTCATCTTGTATTTTAGGTATTTTACACTTGATGTTATTACAAAAAGGTACTTCTAACAACTTAGCTTCACAGTTCTTGAGCTGGAAATAATTAAATATCTAGGGAAGTTGCCTCTGGAGCCTATTGGCAACCTTGAAGTTAAATATCTTCATAAATGTCCAGGTAATAACAGAAATATTTTAATACTAACAGAAGATTCCTCAGATACTGACGCAGCCATGTCCAAATGCAACAAGATCTGGATAAAGTCCAGGCTTGAGCTGACCAGTGGCAAGTAACATTTGCACTATACAAATGCCAAGCATTGACCATCTCCAAGAAAAAAACAATCTAACCATCGCTAATTGACATTCAATGGTGTTGCCATCACTAAATCCCCCACTATCAAAACACTGGGGAGTTGACACTGAACAGAAACCCAACTATACTAGCTATACAAATAGCTGAAAATGTGTTGCTGGAAAAGCGCAGCAGGTCAGGCAGCATCCAGGGAACAAGAGAATTGACGTTTTGGGCATAAGCCCTTCTTCAGGAATCCTTCCTGGAGAAGGGCTTATGCCTGAAACGTCGATTCTCCTGTTCCCTGGATGCTGCCTGACCTGCTGCGCTTTTCCAGCAACACATTTTCAGCTCTGATCTCCAGCATCTGCAGACCTCACTTTCTCCTCCTAGCTATACAAATACTCTAGCTACAAGAATAGAGGGATTTAGACAAGTTACACAAATAGCCAACAACTTGGCAGATGAAATACAATGTGAGGTTATGGACTTCAGCAGGAAGAATAGAGGAGCAGAATATTATTTAAATGAATAGGAAGGGTTTGGAGGGATATGGGCCGGCTGCTGGCAGGTGGGACTAGATTGGGTTGGGATATCTGGTCGGCATGGACGGGTTGGACCGAAGGGTCCGCTTCCATGCTGTACATCTCTATGATGAAGAATCTTGCAACAAGTAACTTATCTCCTTACTCCCCAAAGCCTTTTCATTATCTGCAAGGCACAAGTCAGGAATGTGATGGAATACTCACTACTTTGCCTTGATGGGAGCAGCTCCAACAACACTCAAGAAGCTCGTCACCATCTAGAACAAAGCAGCCCTGTTTGATTGGCACCACATCCACAAACATCAAGTCCATCCAGTACCATTGCTCAGTAGTAGCAGTGTGTACCATCTATGAGATAAACTGCAGAAATTCACCAAATATCTTTAGAAAGCACCTTCCAAGCTCACAACCACTTCCATCTGGAAGGATAAGGGCAGCAGACACATAGGAAAACCAACCCTGCAAGTTTCCCTCCAAATCATGCACCATCCTGACTTGGAAATATATTGCCATTCCTTCAGTGTTGCTGAAAGTCAATGATGTACTTTTTAAAAGTCTAGAGTGAAATATTCCAATTATTAAGATGATAAGAAACCAGATGTATGACTGAAGCTGTGTGTTGGGACTCTGTTGAAGTCTGATGCATGGACCTATGTGAGAATTACCCAGGAAGTTTGAAATTCTGATGGAAAATTCCCATGCTCCTCAGGGCTCTCCTATGAATATGGCTGATCCTGAGTCAGAATCAGATGCTTTGGACAATAATCTTTGAAAATTGCTGCAAGTGAAATCTTTCCAGGACAATCCACAATGTTTCATCGGGAAATATAGCCAAAGCTAATGGAGATTATTGCAATGCCAGCCTGGAAAATATTAGGCTATAAAAGGCAAGGCAAAAGAGACAGCAAACAAGTCAGGAACTATACTGTCCTTGTTAAAAGCAGCATTATTTAAGGGAGAGCATTAATGCACACTGCACATTATGCTGTCTCATTTCAATGCACATCCAAAATTGAAAGGCATAATTTAAAAGTGCCACTTTCAAGATAACTTATAATTGTTTAATATACGTTTTTCAATTTTTTTATAAAAGAAAATAAATCACAAGGGTAAAACTGTACAAGTGCAGAACACTCACTGTCAATATTTTATCTGCTCCTTTCATTTATCTTCCTTAAAGCATGATTACAAATGCATTTTTCAATGCATGTGTGACATCATTTCTTATGAAACTCTTTCACTTGTCCAATTTGTCATACAGCACTCACAGACAAGCTGACAGACTCATAAAAGAATGTACAATCTATGATTTGCTGTCATAACATGATAAACACATTTGATTGAAGTATAATTCAATGAATGTCTCATATGATTTCAATGGCTATTCAGTGGTATATGACCAGTGGCTCAAAGGGGAGCAGCAATTCACCTGACACTGCAAACCTTCCTTAACCACATCACTTTGTACTGTGTTAGAAGATCAAAGTTTACTTTCTGCTTGTGTCAATTAAGTCAAAGAAATCGATTTACCCTAATTCTATAATTTTGTATTAATTTTGTTTACTCAGATTCAAAGTTTGAAACACTTGCAAAATGTACTGGGAAAAATGATAAAATGCACCAGATCTGAATGCGGACTTTATAGCAATGATTTTGTTTGCCAATCTGATTTTTTTTCTAAAAAAAGAAAAGCTTTGCTGTTCCTAGAGGTACGTTTGACAATGCTTTTATATTATTCATTTACACCCAATATTCCTTTATACATTTATATCTGAAAACTTAATGTTAGAACAGCTTTTTCCTAGGTCTTCTACATCACTTTAATTTGCATTTATATAGGAACATTAGTTTTGAGTCAGCAGTAGTCCATTTTACCCTTCATACTTGGTCTGTCGTTAGATATGATCGTGACTGACTTTTCTACCTCTATTATACTTCTCCTGCACTATACCAATCACCCATAATTCCCTTTGTATCCAAAATCTAACAAGAATATAAGAGGAAAAGAAATTGGATCGGCAAAGCAGAAACATCTCAAAATTTGTTGTAGGTATAAGGAATATTGCTCAGACAAAAAGAGGAAGGAATAGCTTGCATGACTCAAAATGTTGTCAAAGAAATGGGTTTTGAGGAAGAAAACAGAAGGGGTGAGGAGGTTAGTCCCAGCAGGGGGACTAATAGACAAGATACAAAGGACTGGGGCTACTCATGGGTCTAGATTTAATTGATGAGCTGACAGAGATACTGGGGATCAGAAATCAAGTCAACATTATCAAAGAATAGGAGAAAGTGAGGACTGCAGATGCTGGAGATCCGAGCCAAAAAGTGTGGCACTGGAAAAGCACAGCCAGTCAGGCAGCATCCGAGGAGCAGGGCAGTTGACGTTTTGAGCATAAGCTCTTCATCAGGAATTCCTGACCCCACATTCCTGATGAAGAGCTTATGCTTGAAATGTCAACTCTCCTGCTCCTCGGATGCTGCCTGGCCGGCTGTGCTTTTACAGCGCCAGACTTTTTGTCATTGTCAAAGAATACAGAGGTGATGGGCAAATAAAACTTGTTGCATGAAAGGATACCACAAGTTAAGTTTTGGATCTGTTGTAGTTTACTATGGAGGGTAAGTGGAGAGTATTAGGACAGCATTTGAATAGTCAAGGCTGCAGTTGGCAAGTCGTTGTTTTCGTTGTCAGCAGATTAAGCTGAGGCAAATGCAACAAAAATATCAAAACAAATGTCAATGATATGAAGTTAAAAAGGGTCAGGTAAAGTCACCGCAGTGTTGCTCTTTCATTAGATAACTGCTGGTGAGTTTAACTTAAGAGCTACCTTAGGCAAGGTGTGAGGCTGAGAAGGCAGGATCATCCTAGGAATTGAACCCAGAGTATTAGCATCATTCAACTTTCATAACCCAGCAGTCCAGCTAACTGAGCTAACCAAGTCCCCCCTGTTAAAAGCGTGGCTCAGGAAGGTAGAATCTGCCTATTGAGTCTGCTCTGCCATTCACATACAGTATAGAGGACCACCTAACTCAATGACAGTTTCCTATGCTATCCCGATATCTCTTGATGTTGTTAATATCCCAAAATCTGTCAATTGCTGTCTTGGACGTGCTCGATAACTGAGCTTTCACAGCCCTGAGAACTCCAAAGATACCACAGCCTCTCAGCGAAGAAATTTCTCCTCATCTCTGACTTCAATAGCTGCCCCTTATTCTGACTCCTTTTCCTGTCTTTCCAGGGGAGACAATCTATCTAGATCCACCCCACGTAGAAGCTTTGATGCGATTATTCTTATTCTTTGAACCTCTAGAGAATAAAGTCCACTCTCCTCAATATCATATCTGACTTCAACCAGCCCAGGGATGAATCTGGTGAAATTACATGGTCAAATAGAACATTGGTTTCACAAAGAGCCTGTCACAGTGAACAGGAATAACAACGGAATTTATATTGGAAGCCAAAAACAATAGCTTCAGGCTTCTCAGTGGTTAGCTGAAGGAAATAGTGGTTTATCAGAGACTGAATATTGCTAAGTAGAATGATAGCATTATGGCAATGGAAAGGCCCAGGCAGATGCTAAGCAGATAGAGTTGAATGTGGTTAACATACAGGTGCAAACTTGCGAAGAAACAGGAAGTAGTTGTGAAAGAAGAGAAGGGTGATGAAGAATGGAGCTATGAGGACTTTTCAGGCGGAGCTCGAAGGGAGATATTTGAAGAGATAGTAGAGGTGTTAGTGGTGATCTTCCAGGAATCGCTAGAATCAAGAAGGTTCCCAGAGGACTGGAAAATCGCTAACATAACACCCCTGTTTCAAAAGCGAGCAAGGCAAAAGATGGAAAATTGCAGACTCATTAGCCTAACCTCGGTCATGGGTAAGATCCTGGAATCCATTGTGAAGGATGAGATTTCTGAATACTTGGGAGATTATGGTAAATAGGACAAAGTCAGCATGGTTTCATCAAGGGGAGGTCATGCCTGACAAATTGTCTGCAATTCTTTGAAGAAGTAATGAGGAGGTTAGATCAAGGAGAACCAATGAATGTTATCTACTTGGACTTCAAGAAGGCCTTTGACAAGGTGTCGTACAGGAGGTTCCTGAGTAAGATTACAGGCAAGGTGCCAGCATGGATAGAGCTTGGCTGTCTGGCAGAAAGCAGAGAGTGGGGGTAAAAGGGTCCTTCTCAGGATGGTAGCCAGTAACAAGTGGTGTCCGCAAGGCTCAGTGTTGGAACCACAACCTTTCACTTTATACATTAATGATCTAGATGAAGGAACTGAGGGCATTCTGGCTAGGTTTGCAGATGATACAAAGATAGGAAGAGGGACAGGTAGCATTGAGGAGGCAAGGAGACTGCAGAAGGATTTGGGCAAGTTAGGAGAGTGGGCTAAGAAGTGGCAGATGGAGCACAATGTGGGAAAGTGTGAGGTCATGCACTTTGGTTGGAAGAATAGAGGCAGGGACTATTTTCGAAATGGGGAGGAAATTCAGAAGTCTGAAATGCCAAGAGACTAGGGAGCTCTAGTCCAGGATTCTCTGAAGATAAACTTGCAGGTTAAGGCATTAGTTAGGAAGGCAAATGCAATGATGGCATTTATTTTGCGAGGACTTGAACATAAAAGCAGGATGTACTTCTGAGGCTCTACAAGGCTTTGGTCAGACCACATTTGGAATATTGTGTGCACTTTTGGGCCCCATATCTCAGGAAGGATGGACTGGCCCTGGAGTGGATTCAGAGGAGGTTCATGAGTGTGGTCCCAGGAATGAAAAGCTTAACATATGAGGAATATTTGAGAACTTTGGGTCTATACTTGATGATGTTTAGAAGGATGGGGGGGATCTAACTGAAACATACAGAATACCGAATGAGCTGGACAGAGTGGACGGCGTGAAAATGTTTCCATTGGTAGGAGAGACTAGGACCCAAAGTCACAGCCTGAGAATAAAGGGAAGACCTTTTACGATGGAGATAAGGAGCAAGTTCTTCAGCCAGAGAGTGGTGAATCTATGGAACTCAATGCCACAGAAAGCTGTGAAGGCCAGGTCATTGAGTATATTTAAGACTGAGATAAATAGGTTCTTGAGTATCAAGGAAATTAAGGGTTACGGGAAGAAAGCTGGAGAATGGGGTTGAAAAATGTTTCAGCTGTGATTGAATGGCAGATCAGACTGGATGGGCTGAATGGCTGAATTTCTGCTCCTATGTCTTATGGTCTTATAGGGTAGGATGTGAAGCTATTGCTCGAGAGGATCTGGCTCTGAATAGGTACATACAAGTTGGGATTTTCCATAAGTTAGAAAATGGAAGAGAGATGTTGGAGTTTCTGCAGGTTATCCACACAACTCATGCTTCCACCAACACCTCTCCACTATTGTCATGTTGAGTGAAATTTTAATGACCCATTTCCATCTTTGTACCTCTGACTTTAGCCAAATGCTTCTCTTGCTGCACTATTGTCTTTGATGTCTTCCAAATCTGATTCCTTCAATGATTTCTCAGTTACATGGTTCGCTTCAGCAAAATTATCTGATTTTTCACAGAATGAAAAACACCCAGATCTATAATCTCTCTCTCCTCCTACACTGCCTTGAAATGATCAATTGCTTGCCTGACATCCCATGGTGGCTGAGTAGGAACTTATTCCAATTAAATATTGGGAAGACTGAAGTCATTTCTTCCATCCCTGTTACAAACACTGTTGCCTAGCCACTGGCATTCAAATCCCTTGTAATATTCTGAGGCTGCACTCAGCTGCTCATAACCTTAGGGTTGTATGTGATTCCAAAATGTACATCTGGCCCTATTACTGTTCAACACCAAGTCTACTTATTTGTACCTTATAATATCACCTGCTTCTGCCCTACTTTAACTCCTCTGCTGCTGAAGCCACCATCCAAGTCTTTGTTATTTCAGGGCTTGACTACTCCAGTATACTCACAGCTGTCCTTCCACATTCTGTCAGCCACAGACAAAACTCAACAAATCGCATTCTTACTTGTAAAAATGAAATCCTGTTTACCTTTCACCTCTGGCTTCCATTTAAGTCATGGTGTTATTTTAAATTCTTATTCCTATTTTCAAATCCCTGTATAGCTTTGTTTTTCCCTTTTTTGTAATCTCTCCCAGCCCCACAGCCCTGTAATATATTGGCTCTCCTCTAACTCTAGTCTCTCGCATCTCTGATTTTAATCGCTCTACCATTGGTGGTCACACTTTCAATTACTTCAGTCAAGGATCTGGAATTCCTTTCCTAAACCTTTCAATTCTCTATTTGTCATTCTTTCTGTACAATGCTTTTTAGAACCTTTCTCTTTGACCAAGCTTTCAGTCATGTGGACAAAATATCCTCCTTCGAGATATCAGTGTCATGGCAAGGTCATGTTTTTGCCCATCATTAATGGTACAGAGGCAAATACGAGTCAACCACACTGTTGCTGGTCCCAAGCAGGCTCAGACAGGGTCTGAATTACCTTCTCCAAAAGACATTATTGAACCAAATGGGTTTTTATGACAATGGATCTCACTTTATTGAATTTGACCATCTATCATGGAGAGATTCAAACCCATGTCTAATAATATCAACCTGAGGTGCTTGATGAGGAATTCAGTGACATTATCATCCCCAATACCACCACCAAACCTCCCTAGTATATCCTGATTTGATCTCACATTTTCATGCTTTACTAAAAATCACACAACACAAGGTTATAGTCCAACAGGTCTATTTGGAAGTACTAGCTTTTGGGGGACTATAACTTGGTGCTGTGTAATTTTTAACTTTGTCCACCCCAGTAAACACCAGCGCCTCGACATCATTTAACTTTGCAACATAGCTGTGCAGTGCCACATGTTATTCTATTCCATTATTGGCACCGTATTTGGTGACAAGATGGAGGGGAAGATAGTGTCTTAGCATTACCATCACTGGACTAGTAATCCATTTATTTTGTTAAGAGAAAGATACTAAATTGTTGACTGAGAAACAAGTGTGTGAAGACTTACTGGACGTTTTTATGAAGAATTCTCCCTCCTACTGGAAGCCATGATGTGGAGCAGCTGGTATTGGACTAGGGTGGACAAAGTTAATAGTCAGACAACACCAGGTTATAGTCCAACAGGTTTATTCGGAAGCACCAACTTTCACAGCGCTGCTCCTTCATCAGGTAGCTAGTGGAGCAGGATCATAGGACACAGAATTTATATCATAGTGTCATACAACTACCCGAAGGATGTTGTGAAACTTGAAAGGATTCAGAAAAGATTTACAAGGATGTTGCCAGGGTTGGAGGGTTTGAGCTGTAGGGAGAGGCTGAATAGGCTGGGGTTGTTTTCCCTGGAGCATCTGAGGCTGAGGGATGTCCTTACAGAGGTTTATAAAATCATGATGGGCATGTGTAGGGTAAATAGACAAGATCTTTTCCTTAGGGTGGGGGAGTCCAGAACTAGAGGGCATAGATTTAAGGTAAGAAGGGAAAGATTTGAGACAGACCTAAGGGACAACATTTTCATGTAGAGGGTGGTGCATGTATGGAATGAGCTGCCAGAGGAACTGGTGGAGGCTGATAAAATCACAACATTTCAAAGGCATCTGGATGGGTACATGAATAGGAAGGGTTTAAAGGGATATGGGCAAAGTGCTGGCAAATGTGACTTGATTAGGTTAGGGTATCTGGTCAGCATGGACGAGTTGGGCCAAATGGTCTGTTTCTCTGCTGTACATCTCTATGACCCTATGATCCTATGTCCCAATAACTGACCCGCAAATAGACTTTGGACATGAAGAATCAAAAAGAAATTTGAGTGATAGTTGTTAGTGACCTCACCTTCTAAGCCACATTGTTTCCATATTTCATGAAGTCAACTGGTTAAGCAGCGTTTGGAGCAAGGATATATTGGATATATTGATTTGTGCTACTGAAATCTTAATCCCAACTCCACTGGTATGAGAAGCCTCACAGAGGAGGGAAGACAGGGGGAAGGGAAAGTATTTTCTCTAATGACAATTATCAGCAGAGACCAGGAGAGAACATGCGTTCCTCCATGACCACAATGTGTAGACAGCCCAAGAGAACAGGAGATTTAGATAAAAACACACCAATATCATGTATCATCAGCGACAACACTGGGAAAATCATGTGATTTCTTCTTTCATATGCCATGTTTCCAGTCTTAGTTTTATTATCAGGGGAATGTATTTTCTAAAGCTTGGAAAATTGCCCAAGTGAGAGACAGGGAAAGTCTAGAGAATGAACTGCCTTGAGCAATCAGTACATTAAGAGGACAAGCAAATACATCATACCAGCCGGAGCTGCCAATAAGATGCGTCACATCTGGGCTGGCATACTGTGGCATAAGAAGACACTGGATGGACTGCTCACGATGTGTAGGAAGCCAAAATATTTCATTCTGTTTGTAAAACAAATTCTGTGACCATACTCAAACCTTTTTTAAAAGATGGCAGTAAATCCATTCAGTAGGAAAAAAATGATCAATAATCTCAGTGGTGAAAAAAACCCCACCTAAATCTAAACTTTTCAGGGAAATTATTTTTTGTATGCATGAAATAAATGATCAAAAATTTTTAATTTTGTATTTTGACTCGTTGTAGCTTTTAAATTGCTGTGAAGCTCTAATAGGAATATACATTGCATTGTATCCCACTGAAACTTCTGTTAGTTCACAATTTTTCTTTTAAGAGTAATTGTTAGGACATGGATTTGGCTAAAAAAAAGGATACTCTATTCATCAGATAAATTTGACATAGAATTGTGAACCTTTTTGCATGAACATTCTTCCAGAATACATCAATGATAATCTTCAAGTCTTGATAGATTTGGATTGTGGGACTAGCTGGGTAGCTCTTTTGGGAGCCAGTACAGACACGATGGGCTAAATGGCTTTGTTCTGCACTGTAAAATTCTATAGTTCTAAGTCTCCATAACAGCTAAAAGTGGAAGCAAGTTATTCTTGCATTGAATTAAAGCTGATAAAGTATTTAAAACAATATTGTCTTATGTGGCTGTACAGAACATTGGTTCGGCCACTTTTGGAATATTGCATGCAACTCTGGTCTCCTTCCTATTGGAAAGATATTGCAAAACTTCAAAAGGTTCAGAAAAGATTTACAAGGATGTTGCTAAGGTTGGAAGATTTGAGCTACAGGAAGAGGCTAAACAGGCTGGGGCTGCTTTCCCTGGAGCATCGGACACTGAGGGGTGACCTTTTGGAGGTTTATAAAATCATGAGGGGCATGGATAGGGTAAATAGACAACATCTTTTCTCTGGGGTGGGGGAGTCCATAACTAGAGGGCATAGGTTTAGGGTGAGAGGGGAAAGATATAAAAGAGACATAGGGGCAACATTTTCATGCAGAGGGTGGTGCGTGAGTGGAATGGGCTGCCAGAGGAAGTGGTGGAGACTAGTACAATTGCAACATTTAAAAGGCATCTGGATGGGTATATGAATAGAAAGGATTTGGATGGTATGGACCAACCGCTGTCAGGTGGGCCTAATTTGGGTTGGGATATCTGATCGGCATGGATGAGTTGGACTGAAGGATCTGTTTATGTGCTGTAAATCTCTATGACTCTATGACTCTACTAAAACTTGAGAATTATCATGCATACATTCCCTTAGGGTGTTGAGTAATACTACAGTCGTTACTCCCTTGGACTTAATCTCACTTACAGAGTGAATTTATTGTTGAATGGGAGAGTGCAAGCCTCACAAATAATTTTATCATCAAAGGAGATGGAAAGGAGTCACAAGTCTCTACTCTGGCACTTTTGAAGATATGGTTCTCAAAACGTTCCATTGGTTGAATCTTGCAAGTTGAATTGGGACAAAGCAAACTGTTTAAAATATAAAGCACACTTCAAGGTGGAAATAAGGTAACAAATGGAATGTCAGGTGTGTGAAGAGAGATATCTCATAACAGGTTTCAGTGTTTGTATAGATTATGGAATCAAGGACTCATTAATGAATGTGAAGTACTGGACACTAACATTGTGGCTGTCATAGAGGAACAATCAAAAAAGCAGACTGGAACCAGTATTTCAAAGGAGGTTCTGAGAGCTTCAAAAGCTTACTAAAAGAAAAGCTGATTTCTCTATTTCTCTCTCTCTCTTACTCAAAGAATGTGGCCAGGTTCCTAGGGAAACAACCAGAAAGAAAGACCATTGATGAGCTGAGAACTTTAAAATAATTGTAACATTTTCTAACGCTGACTACAGCCAAGAAAGCAGTAAATCTACCTCTGTTTCATGTTTCTAAACTATACATTCTTTAATTTCCCTTTGTACTGGATACAATCACCTTTAACTTTATGTGTATGTGTGCAAACGTGAGGGTCTAAGTGACTGTTTGCTTTACGTGGTGTGTACATTATTTCTCTTGGGTTTAACAGGTAATAAGTTTGTTCTGCTCCCTCAAGAAAACCTTGTGTTTGGCTCCTTGCTGCTGTCCCCGTAATCCTTGTTTCCCCTATAATACAGGATACCCCCAGGCCAATATCAGCCTAGATTACATACTCATGTCCTGAAGTAGACTCTGAATGTATAATTGTATGACGTGGTGGGAAAATTTTGTCAGCTGAACTGAGCACCGAATGTGTTTGGTGACAGATGAATTGAAATGACTGCTTCTTGAATTGACAGTCAAGATACAGATCAAGAATTGATCAAGCTCACCCTCTTTCTGTATGAAATTAGCTCCACCATGAAAGAAAAATATTTATTATTTATGTGGAAGTTGTTGCGGGTGGTGGACATCAGATTGATGATTGGGTAGGTGTTGTACCATTGCTCTCATGAGCCTAGATGAGTGGTGAAACTGAATGCTGCAGTGAATGGTTGTAACGCTCGAGCAAGTTTACCAATTCATGAGAGAAAAAAAAATTGACAGAATGTGTAAGGCTGCTTTCTACACATTCACAAACTTTGGTGAGGCTCTTAGAATATTTTTACAAATCTCTGAATGAGAGCATCTGGCTTAATCAGAGAATCCCTACAGTGTGGAAGCACCCTATTCCAGCGACTCTGCATATCTCTGGATACTATGGGCAATTTAGCATGGCCAATCCACCTTAACTGCACATCCCTGAATACTATGGCCAATCCACCCTAGCCTGCACATCTTTGGATTGTGGGAGCACCCAGAGGAAACCCATGTGGACAGGGGTCAAATGTGCAAACTCCACACAGATTGTCGCCCAAGGCTTGAATCGAACACAGGTCACTGGTGCTCAAAAAAAAAATCATGTTTTAAAAAGCCCTGAGACAGAACAAGTGCTAAAGGAAAAGAATATTCAAAATTAGGAAGGGTTTTGAATAAGTCAATTAGAAGAAAATATTTCCATTGACAGGACAGTTTACAGAGGAACCTTGATTATCCGGCATTTGATTAACCAAATTTTGGATTATCCGGACAAGATCACAAGGTCTCGATACTTGGCTAACAATGTTATCCAGCATTTGATTATCCGAATGAAATACTGTCCGCCTGTGTCCTTCGGATAATCAAGGTTTCGGGGAAAACCAGAGGGGATGGATTCACAATAATTCCCAGAAGGGGAGATGAGAAATATTTTTATGGAGCTAATTGTAAAAATTTGGAAAGCAGACCAAGGAAGAGTGATTGAAGCAGATAAATTAAGGAATTAGATAATGCTTGAAAAGGAAATTGCAGGGAAATGCGAAAACAATTAATTGAATTGTAGAGCTTTCTCAACGAGCTGTCTCGATGGGCACAATGCTTCCCTCCTGTGAACATACAATGAAGGAATAAAAGGAGGCCACTCAGCCCTTTGAGCCTGCTCTCTCATTCAATAAGATCATGGCTGATCAGATTTTTAACCTCAACTCTACATTCCCGCATATCCCCGATCACCTCAACTCTACATTCCCGCATATCCCCGATCATCTCAACTCTACATTCCCGCATATCCCCGATCACCTCAACTCTACATTCCCGCATATCCCCGATCATCTCAACTCTACATTCCCGCATATACCCGATCACCTCAACTCTACATTCCCGCATATCCCCGATCATCTCAACTCTACATTCCCGCATATTCCCGATCATCTCAACTCTACATTCCCGCATATCCCCGATCATCTTTCATCCCTTAAACACCAAGAATCTATTTAAAGAATCTGTATCCATTAACTTTTGAGGACATAAGAGTGTAAGACCCAGGAGCAGGAGTAGGCCATCTGGCCCCTTGAGCCTGCTCTGCCATTCAATAAGATCATGGCTGATCTTTTCACGGACTCAGCTCCACTTACTCACCCTCTCACCGTATCCCTTAATTCCTTCAATGTCCGAAAAAAAAACTGTCTTAGCTTTAAAAACATTTACTGAAATAGCGCCAACTACTTCACTGAGCAGGGAATTCCATTGATTCACAACCCTCTGGGTGAAGAGGTTCCTTCTCAATTCAGTATGAAATCTACTTCCCTTAATGTTGAGGCTATGCCCTCTTGACCTAGTTTCACCTACCAGTGGAAACATCCTCTCCACATCTATCTTATCTATTTCCTTCATAATTTTATAAGTTTCTGTAAGATCTCCCCTCATTCTTCTAAATGCCAATGAATATAATCCCAGTCTACTCAGTGTCTCCTCTTACGCCAAGCCCCTCAACTCCAGAATCAACGTGGTGAACCTCCTTTGCACCCCCTCAAGTGCCGGTATATCCTTCCTCAAGTAAGGAGACCAAAATTGCACAAAGTACTCCAGGTGTGGCCTCACCAGCACCCTGTACAGCTGCAGCACTTCCTCCCTGCTTTTAAACTCAATGCCTTTAGCAATGAAGGACAAAATTCCATTTGCCTTCCTAATTACCACTTGTACCTGCAGACCAACCCTCTGTGATTCATGCACAATGATACCCAGGTCCCACTGCATAGCAGCATGCTGCAACATTTTACCATTCAAGTAATAATCTTTTTTACTGTTACTCCTACAGAAATGGATGACTTCACATTTACTAACATTGTATTCCATTTGCCAGACCTTTGCCCACTCACTTAAAGTATCTATGTTCCTTTGCAAAGTTTCACAGTCCTCTGCACACTTTGCTCTGCCACTCATCGGATTGTCATCTGCAAACTTTGACACACTATACATGGTCCCCAACTCAAAAGATAAATTGTAAATAATTGCAGTCCCAGCACCGATCCCTGAGGCACACCACTAGTCACTGATTACCAACCACAACGGCACTCATTTATCTCCAATTTTTGTCTCCTGTTAGTTAATCAATCCTCTATCCAAGACAATACTTTACCCCTAAGGCTATACATCCTTTTCGTATGTAGCAGTCTCTTGTGTGACACCTTGTCGAAGGCCTTTTGAAAGTCTTGGTATACCACATCTACTGGGTCCCTGTTGTTCACCTTGCTCATAATATCTTCATAGAATTCCAAAAGATTAGTTAAGCATGACCTGCCCTTTATGAATCCATGCTGCGTCTGCCCAAAGGGACAATTTCTATCACGATGCCTTGCTATTTCTTGCTTGATAATAGACTCAAGTGTCTTCCCCCCCCTAGAGGTTAAGCTAACCGGTCTATCATTCCTCATCTTTTGTCTACCTCCCTTTTTAAATAGTGGCATCACTTTTGCTGCTTTCCAATCTGCTGGAACTGCCCCAGAGTCCAGCCAATTTTGGAAAATTACTACCAGTGCACCTGTTATTTCTCCTGCCATCTCTTTTAGTACCCTGGGATGGATTCTATCAGGGCCAGGAGGCTTGTCTACCCTTAGTTCCATCAGCTTGCCCAACACTACCTCTTCCTAGTGAGTTTTGAGAAAATTTGTAGCTCAGGTTGAGGTTTGCTCGCTGAGCTTAAAGGTTCATTTCCAGATGTTTATTCACCATACTAGGTAACATCTTCAGTGGGCCTCAGGCTAAGCAATGTCGAAAATTCCTGCTTTCTATTTATAGGTTTGGGTTTCTTTGGGTTGGTGATATTATTTCCTGTGGTGATGTCGTTTCCTGTGGTGAAGTCACTTCCTGTTCCTTTTCTCAGGGGATGGTAGATGGGGTCTAACTTGATGTGTTTGTTGATAGAGTTCTGGTTGGAATGCCATGCTTCCAGGAATTCTCGTGCATGTCTTTGTTTGGCTTGTCCTAGGATAGATGTGTTGTTCCAGTCAAAGTCGTGACCTTCCTCATCCATATTTGAGGATACTAATGAGAGAGGGTCATCTCTTTTTGTGGCTAGTTGTTGTTCATGTATCCTGGTGGCTAGTTTTCTGCCTGTTTGTCCAATGTAGTCCTTGCACTATATTTGTAATTGACATTAGGTTTGCTTGTTGTCTGTATAGGGTCTTTCAAGTTCATTAGCTGCTGTTTTAGTGTGTTGGTGGGTTTGTGGGCTACCATGATGCTAAGGGATCTGAGTAGTCTGGCAGTCATTTCTGAGATGTCTTTGATGTAGAGGAGAGTGGTTAGAGTTTGTGAACATGTTTTGTCTGCTTGTTTGGGTTTGTTGCTGAGAAATTGGCGAATGGTGTTCATTGGGTACCCATTTTGTTTAATACACGGTATAGATGTAGATGTAGGTCTAACACATCGAGTTAGACCCCATCTATGACCCCCTGAGAAAAGGATCAGGAAGTGACTTCACCACAGGGAATAACATCAGCACAGGAAATGACATCACCAACCCAAAGAAACCCAAACATATGAACAGGAAGCAGGAATTTTAAGCAGTGCTTTGCCTGAGGCCCACTGAAGATGTTACCTAGTAGGGTGACAAAACGTCTGGAAATGAACCTTCAAGCTCAACGAACAACTTGAGGGCGGCACGGTTGCACAGTGGCTAGCACTGCTGCCTCACAGCGCCAGAGACCCGGGTTCAATTTTCGCCTCAGGCGACTGTGTGGAGTTTGCACATTCTCCCCGTGTCTGCGTGGGTTTCCTCCGGGTGCTCTGGTTTCTTCCCACAGTCCAAAAATGTGCAGATTAGGTGAATTGGCCATGCTAAATTGCCCATAGTGTTAGGTGAAGGGGTAAATATAGGGGAATAGGTCTGGGTGAGTTGCGCTTCGGCGGGTCGGTGTGGACTTGTTGGGCCGAAGGGCCTGTTTCCACACTATAAGTAATCTAATCTAAGAAAAACTACCTCTTCTGTAGCAATGATTTTTTTCCAGATCCTCACCTACCTTCGTCTCTTTGACAATTACTGTCATGTTATTCATGTCCTCCACTGTGAAGACTGACACAAAATACCTGTTCAATGCCTCAGCCATTTCATCATATCCCATGACTAAATGCCCCTTCTCATCCTCTAAAGGACCAACGTTTACTTTAGCCACTCTCTTTCCTTTTATATATTTACAGAAATTTTTATTTTCTATCTTCATATTCTGTGCTAGTTTTTTCTCATGTTCTATCTTACTTTGCTTTATAGCTCTTTTTGTGGCTTTCTGTTGACCTTAAAATTTCCCGCTGATCTTGGCTGTTTTGTATGCCTCCCCTTTCAAGGGAAGGGAATTCAGACTCACAGCCCTCTGAGGGACAAAAAAATGCTTCCTCATCTCTGTCTTAAATGGGTGACCCATTAACCTTTAAACTATAACCCCTAGTTCTAGATAAGCAAAAATCGAAGAACTGCTCTATATGTATATTAGGAATAAAAGAATGACTAGAGTAAGATTAGGGCCAATCAAGGATAGTAGTAGGAAGTTGTGTGAGAAGTCTGAGGAGATAGGGGAAGCACTAATTGAATATTTTTCATTAAGTATTCACACTGGAAGAAGACAATGCTGTCAAGGAGAATACTGAGGTACAGGCTACTAGACTAGCTGGGATTGAGGTTCACAGGAGGAGGTGTTAGCAACTCTGGAAAATGTAAAAATAAATAAGTACCTTGGGCCAGATGGGATTTATCCTAGGATTCTCTGGGAAGCCAGGGAGGCGATTGCAGAGCTTTTGGCTTTGATCTTTATGTCGTCATTATCTCCAGGAATAGTGCCAGAAGACTGGAGGATAGCAAATGTTGTCCCCTTGTTCAAGAAGGGGAGTAGAGACAATCCTGGTAATTATACACCATTGAGCCTTACTTCGGTTGTGGGTAAAGTGTTGGAAAGAGTTATAAGAGATAGGATTTATAAAGATCTAGAGAGGAATAAGTTGATTAGGGATAGTTAACATGGTTTTGTGAAGGGTTGGTCGTGCCTCACAAATCTTATTGAGTTCTTTGAGAAAGTGACCAAACAGGTGGATGAGGGTAAAGCAATTGATGTGGTGTATGTGGATTTCAGTAAGGCCTTTGATAAGGTTCCCCATGGTAGGCTATTGCACAAAATGCAGAGGCATGGGATTGAGGGTGATTTAGCGGTTTGGATCAGAAATTGGCTAGCTGAAAGAAGACAGAGGATGGTGGTTGATGGGAAATGTTTATCCTGGAGTTCAGTTACTACTGGTGAAGTCCTGATGAAGAGTTTATGCTTGAAAAGTCGATTCTCCTGCTCCTCAGATGCTGCCTGACCGGCTGTGCTTTTCCAGCACCACCCTCTGATCTCCAGGATCTGCAGTCCTCACGTTCTCCTAAATTCCTGTCTCTCCCCTCCTCATAAATTAACCTGCTCATCCCAGGGATTAGTGTAGTAAATCTCCGCTGAAGTTCTTCCAACACATTAACAGCGTTCTGTAAGTACAGTGACCAGTACTGTACACAGTAGTCCAGGTGCAGTCCCACCACTGCCCTGTATAACTGAAGTATAACCTCCCTAATCTTGCATTAATTTCCCCTCACAGTAAACCATAACATTCTATTAGCTGTCCTGATTACTTGGTGTACCTGCAGACTAACTTCCTGCAATTCATGCCTGGGGACACCTAGATCTCTCAGAGCTCTACAACCTCTCACCATGTGCGGTACAGTCATTCTTGATCTGCAGGTACAATTTCAGACGTCGCACAAGCACCTTTTTTCTGCCAGCAACAAATCCAGAAGGAACCTGTTAACTTCAAACACAAAACCTGACTCTCTAATATGCTGCAGGTAAGTAGGAGACAGAGACAAATGTGGGGCTGTTGGGAACAGAACCTCTGTCGTGGACTAAGTAATCATTTTGGGCAAATTGATCTCTTACACAATCGCCAATATAAAACTGGGTGAGCAAGTGGAACAGAAAAGCATGTCCATCTGTTAGACTAGCTTGAATATTTTTCCTGTGTTATTGGCACGTCATATTGGACTGAAGGGTCTGTTTCCATGCTGTACATTTCTATGACTCTATATTGCCACCAAGATCATGCAGAATTGAATGTATGAACATTTCAATTTGAATGTCTACAGGTTAGTTCTGTTGAAACACATTTATCTTCACACTCTTCACACACACCCCGCCCCACCCCCCACCCCACACCCCCTCAAAGGAGTTTCTCAAATTATCACAGTGCTATTACACCTGACTATTCATGCATTTAACAACTTCTTCTGGGAATGAACTGCAGGTAGCTCTTCGATAGATTTCCCTAATGGAATCATGAACAGTAGATAGCCAATGACAGTGATCTGCGTGAGTAATCATTTTAACCAACTCCTGTACGTTAGTGTTAGCAAAATGCACACATGTGATAAATTGACTCTGACATACACTTCAATTTGATAAATTGTTTTTAAACTTGGCAGCCTACATTTTGACACACTAGATCCACTGCTTTTTGCGAGACTAAGTAACCATAGTCATGCGATATAAAAGCAGGAATGATGGAAAATGTACGAAGGTAGCATGAGATAGTGGAGGTATTGTCCAGGTTTGCTGTGGAGGTCCATGGGTTTGCAGTAGAAATCTGTAGTTAGTCGGTCACCGGAGATTGAGATGGAGAGGTCCAGGAAAGGGAGGGAGGTGTCTGAGATAGTCCAGGTAAATTTGGTGAAAGGTGTTAGTGAAGTTGATGAGCTGTTCAACCTCCTCGAGGGAGTACGAGGTAGTGCCAATACAGTCATCGATGTAGCAGAGGAAAAGGTTGGGGATGGTGCCGGTGTAGCTGTGGATGTGGATCTGAATAGGACAACCAGTACGTACTACAAACCCAAAGCCTTCGGAAACGGTTCTCTTTCCAGCCCGCAGCTACACCGGCACCATCCCCCCCCATTTCTTCTGCTACATTGATGACTGTATTGGGACTATCTCATGCTCCCTCGAGGAGGTTGAACAGCTCATCAACTTCACTAACACCTTTCACCCTGACCTCAAATTCATCTGGACCATTTCAGACACCTCCCTCCCTTTCCTGGACCTCTCCATCTCTATCTCTGGTGACTGACTAACTACAGATTTCTACTACAAACCCACGGACTTCCACAGCTACCTGGACAATACCTCCACCCACTCTATCCTCTGTAAAAACGCCATCCCTTATTCCCAATACCTCCGCCTCCGTTGAATCTGTTCACAGTATGACCAATTCCACCAAAGAACATCCTAGATCTTCAAAGATTGCAAATTCCCCTCCCACGTGGTTGACAATGCCTTCCAGCACATCTCATTCACTTCCTGCTCTTCTACCCTTGACCCCAACCCCTCCCAACGCAAAAAGGACAGAACGCCCCGCAGTCCTCACCTTCCACCCCACCAAACTCCGTATACATCGCATCATCCTCCGCCACTTCTGTCACCTACAAACAGACCTCACCATGAGGGATATATTTCCCTCCCCACCCCCATCAGCGTTCCAAGAGACCATTCCATTCATGATTCTTTTGTCTGATCCACTCCTCCCACCAGCTCTCACCCCACTCCTGGTACCTTCCCCTGCTACCACAGGAAGTGAAAAACCTGCGCCCACACCACGCCCCTCTCCTCTGCCCGTGGCCCCAAAGGATCCTTCCACATCTGACAGACATTTACCTGTACCTCCACCAATGTCAGCTTCTGTATCTGTTGCACCCGATGTGGTCTCCTCTACATCATGGAGACAAGGCACCAACTTACAGATTGTTTCAGACAACATCGCTGGGATATCTGCACCCACCAACCCCATTGCCCCTGGCCGAACACTTCAATTTCCCCCTTCCACTCTGCCAAGGACATGCAGCTCCTGGGCCTCCTCCATCACCAAACCCTAAATACCCAATGCCTGGAGGAGGAATGCCTCATCTTTCACCTGCGACCACACAAGATTAATGTGGATTTCACCAATTTCCTCATTTTCCCTCCCCCGACCTTATCCCAGTCCCAAGCCTCCAAATCGGCACTGCCACTTAACTTGTCCATCGTCTTGCCCATCTATCTGCTCCACCCTCCCCTCCGACCTATCACCTTCTCCCCCACCTTCATCCACCTATCACTTTCCCAGCTATCTTTCCCCCAGCCCCAGCCCCTCCCATTTATCTCTCAGCTGCGGCCCACAAGCCTCATTCCTGATGAAGGGCTTATGCCCGAAATGTCAATACTCCTGATCCTCGGATGCTGCCTGACCTGCTGTGCTTTTCCAGCACCACCCTCTCGATTCTGATTTCCAGCATCTGCAGTCCTCACTTTCTCCTAATGAAAGACTCACCCAGATTGTTCCTACTTCCTTCATAAGCTGCCTGACCTGCAGTAAATTTCTATATTTTCTGTATTTGCTTTTGATAGAATAAGCTGACGTAGAAATGTCAGTGTATTTTGACCCTTTTAAATCTTTTGATTTTGTTTCGAGGTAATTTTTTTCATTCATTCATGGGGTGAGGATGTCACTGGCTGATCCAGCTTTTGTTGTTCATCCCTAGTTGCCCCTTGAGAGGGTGGTGGTGAGCTCCCTTCTTGAACCATGGTAGTTCAACTGCTGTAGTTAGGGTGGCAAGGTAGGACACTGATTACCGCTGCGCCAGGGACCACGGTTCAATTCCAGCCTCGGGCGACTATCTGTGTGGAGTTTGCACATTCTCCCCGTGTCTGTGTGGGTTTCCTCCGGGTGCTTTGGTTTCCTCCCACAGTCCAAAGATGTGCAGGTCAGGTGGACTGGGCATGGGAAATGCAGGGACATGGGGGCGGATCTAGGTGGGATGCTTTTTGGAGGGTCAGTGTGGACTCAATGGGCTGAATGGACTGCTTCCTCACTGTAGAGATTCAAGATTCAAAATGCCCTTCGGCAGGAGTTTCCATTCTACTCCATGAGAGCACAGATGATCTGATAATCCTCAACCCCACTTTTGTGTGTTTTCCCCAGAGCCTTTGATTCAGCCTTGGATTTATTTCATGACCCAGCATCAGCAGCCCTCTGCAGCAATGAATTCCACATTCACTACTGTCTGAGAGAGGCAATTGTAAATGATGTGATTGTCACAAGCCAAAAATAATCTGGGGTCCAAACTCTGTCACCTCATTCACTTTTGAGTACAATTAACACTCTGGTACTCAGATGATAAGATTATTTTTACATACTCCAAAAAGTCTCTTTATACAAGCGAGGCGAAACTGAGGACTGCAGATGCTGGAGATCAGAGTTGAGAGTGTGGTGCTGGAAAAGCGCAGCAGGTCAGGCAGCATCCGAGGAGCAGGCATCCTGATGAAGGGCCTTTGCCCAAAATATCGATTCTCCTGCTCCTCGGATGCTGCCTGACCTGCTGTGCTTTTCCAGCATCACACTCTTGACTCTTAATACAAGCTGTTTAGTTTGCCCTGATCATTGCTTCACGAAGGAACTGAACTTTTTAGGAGTTTGGAGCTGAGAGTGAAATTGGTCAATGCTAAAACTGGAAGCTGATCTTCTTTGCTTCTCACTTCTTTGAAATAACTGCACAGAAGCCAGTATCCCATCACTAAGTCAGCCTTTATTTGCTTGTGCACAGTACACTGGCTGTGGCCAGACAGCTCAGAGTTGAGAGTGTGGTGCTGGAAAAGCACAGTAGGTCAGGCAGCATCCGAGGAGCAGGAGAATCAATGTTTCAGGCAAAAGCCCTTCATCAGGATTCCTGAATCTCCTGCTCCTCGGATGCTGCCTGATCTGCTGTGCTTTTCCAGTGCCACACTCTCGGCTCTAATTTCCAGCATCTGCAGTCCTCATTTTCACCCAGACAGCTCAGAGTCAGTCCCTGAACTGAGGAGATTCTAATAAATCCCCTATTTATATCGGTCAGCCAGGGCTTTCCTGATTGGCCCAGGTTAACAACCCCAATCAGGGATCTCGTAGTTGGTTCCAGCCTGGTTCCAACCACTACATTCTTAAAACAATTACTCAAACTCCTTAGAATGTGACCAAAATACAAATTTTGGTCACATTCTAAGTCATAGAGTCATAGAGATGTACAGCATGGAAACAGACCCTTCAGTCCAACTCGTTCATGCTGACCAGATATCCCAACCCAATCAAGTCCCATCGGCCAGCACCTGGATCATATCCCTCCAAACTCTTCCTATTCATATACCATCCAGATGCCTTTTACATGTTGTAATTGTGCCAGCCTCCACCACTTCCTCTGGCAGCTCATTCCACACATGTACCACCCTCTGCATGAAAAAGTTGTCCCTTATGTCTCTTTTATATCTTTTCCCTCTCACCCTAAACCTATGTCCCCTAGTTAGTTGCAGGTGGATAGGATAGTGAAGAAGGTATTTGGTATGTTTTTCTTTTTTGGTCAGAGTATTGAGTACAGGAGTTGGGAGGTCATGTTCCAGCTGTACAGGACGTTGGTTAGGCCACTTTCGGAATATTGCGTGCAATTCTGGTCTCCTTCCTATTGGAAGGGTGTTGTGAAACTTGAAAGGGTCCAGAAAAGATTTACAAGAATATTGCCAGGGTTGGAGGATTTGAGCTATAGGGAGAGGTTGAATACGCTAGGGCAGTTTTCCCTGGAGTGTCAGAGGCTGAGGGGTGACCTTATAAAGGTTTATAAAATCATGAGGGACATGGAGCAGGTAAATAAACAAGGTAAGTCAATGGAACATAAAACTTGACACAGCAAAAATGTAACTGCCGATTCATTTCTGCTGCTCCCATAGGCCAATGTCACCCTCTTTGACTTTGTAGCCAAATGCATGGAGCGTTGTTGCGGCAAGGTGGCAATGTCCCTACCTCAATGTCCCTACATTCAAGTCTCATCTGCCCCAGAGGTGCGAAATGACAAAACAGGCTGCTGCAGAAATATCTGTTGCCAATATCACCAGGCATTCCCAGGGTCTGTTAAATTCAACAAAGCCATTTTTCTTGACCCACTCAGTTATCCCAGGTATAAGACAATACCAAGGTTATCTCCACTCCAATGGCTATTTCTGGAAGCATGGTTGTATCTATTGGCCCTGGTTAATTTTGATCAAAGAGAGACTTTGGGATGGAAGGATTTCACTGAAATATTTACAGGACTGCAGAATTATTCTGTTTTATTTTAGAAATCTGCACTTTCAGTGACATTACATTGAGATTCATTTGGCTGATGCAGCAGCTATACATATAATATATTGATCATTGAGTATATTTAAGACAGAACTAGATAGGTTCTCAATTGTCAAGGGCGTCAAAGGTTATGGGGAGAAAGTGGGTGAATGGAGTTAAGAATCTTATCAGCCATGATTGAATGGCGAAGCAGACTTGATGGGCCGAATGGCCTTTTTCTGCTCCTATGTCTTGTGGTCTTATGGTGTAATACAGTCAGTTTCTGTATAATGCAATGGCTGTGTTCTTGTATAACCCCGCGTTACAGAAAAATCATGCTCTACAAACAGCGCTTAAAGTGTTGGTGACTTAATCGTGTTGCAACCAACACATGTTTTAAAAGTTCGCACTTTAGAAATAACATCCCCAATTTGTCAATTGTGTTACAGCGAATTCGCACATTATGGCCGAATGGCCTGTAAGTTTAACTGACTGCTCCATAAACACCGTGGGAAATTTTAACTGACATATTCAGCTGAAATGGCAAGCTCCAATTCAGATTTCGACAAGCCACAGAACAAAGAATTGCAGAAGCAATCAGAAACAAAATCAGAAATTGCTGGAAAGACTCAGCAGGTCTGGCAAAATCTGTGGAGAGAAAGCAGAGTTAACGTTTCAGGTCTTGTTCAGTGGACTCGAAATGTTACTCCACTTTCTTTCCACCTGCTGAGTCTTTCCAACAATTTCAGATTTTGTGTCAGATTTCAATAAGGTTTATTCGCTGGTGGAGGTATTCGTGAGTTATTGGAAATTAGAACTCTCAACATCAGTCTGATATTGATTGCATTTTCATTTGTACCCCAAGATAACCCTCTGACAGGTCATCTGCCAAAGTGGAAAAAGACTGGCTCCATTTAAGGAGCACAGTAAACATTGCGCCATGGTGCTTAGAAAGAAAGTTTTATTAAGGTCTCACGACCGACAGTGTTAAAGTTTCAAGAATAGATTGCTGATATATATTGGCAGTACTTACCTTTACAGTGGGTACCATTACCAGTATATCCTGGTTTACAAATGCAGTTGTGACCTCCAACAGTGTTAAAGCACAGAGCATTCTCATCACAGCTGTGTTGATTTGTGCTACATTCATCATGATCTAAGAGAAAGAGAAGGAAATTGTCATGTGCATTATAATAAACGCAGTTATAAGCAAATTGCATTTCCCAAATTCACATAACTTATGAATTTTTATTTTTTGAAATAATTCCCTTTTATTGTAGCCTCTCAGAAACATGGTGAAGCATTCCAAATGCAAGGAGTCGAGTTTGAATAACAATTGAAAGAACTGCAGATGCTGTAAACAAGACACAAAAACAGTAATTGCTGGAAAAGCTCAGCAGATCTGGCAGCATCTGTGGAATTCTGAGGAAGGGTTACTCGACCTGAAACGTTAACTCTGATCTCTCTCCACAGATGCTGCCAGACCTGCAGAGCTTTTCCAACAATTTCTATTTTTGTTTCAATTTTGAATTATCCTCATTTACCATGCATTTCTCAAGACAACTAAAAATACCCATTCCTTACTTTGCTCCAAGATTTTCAATTTACATGCTAAAAAAAACCCATGACTCATGCTGCAGCTGTACAAAACGCTGGTGCAGCCGCACTTGGAGTATTGCGTACAGTTCTGTTCACCGCATAATAGGAAGGATGTGGAAGCTTGGGAAGGTGTTCAGACGAGATTTACTCGGATGTTCCCTGGTATGGAGGGAAGGTATTATGAGGAAAGGCCGAGGGACTTGAAGCTGTATTTGTTAGAGAGAAGAATGTTGAGAGGTGACCTAGTTAAAACATATGAGATAATCAGAGGGTTAGATAGGGTGGACGGTGATAGCCTTTTTCCTCGGATGGTGATGGCTAGCATGAGGGGACATAGCTTTAAACTGAGGGGTGATGTCAGAGGTAGCTTCTTTACTCAGAGAGTAGTAGGGGCATGGAATGCACTGCCTGCAACAGTTGTAGAGTCGCCGACGTTAAAGTCATTTAAATGGGCATTGGATAGACGTAAGGATGAAGATGGAATAGTTTAGGTTAGATGGACTTCAGATTGGGTTCACAGGCCAGCGCAACATTGAGGGCTAAAGGACCTCTTCTGCACTGTAATGTTCTATGTTCTACGTTCAATGGTCTTCCATGGGCTTATTAATATTTAACTGTTGTCTTGGCCTGTCCATTTTAAGATCACTCTGCATGGACTCCATGTAATTCACGGTTAGTGTCTTGAATGTGCAAAACTATAGGAACATAGAAAACCAGACCAGGAGTAGGCCATTTGGTCCTTTGGGTCTGCCCTGCTATCAACACGAGCATGGTTGATCATCCAATTCAGTATCCAATTCCCATCCTCTCCCCATACCTATTGCCTGGTCTCGATGGCATTGGCTATGAGGAAAGGTTAAAAAGAATTGATTGGTTTCACTGGAAAAATGGAGAGGAGACCTAATAGAGGTATATAAAATTATGAGAGGCATAGGTGGGTTAGATAGTGAGAGGCTTTTTCCCAGAGTTGAAGTTTCAATTACAAGGGGACACAGATTCAAGGTGAGAAGGGGAAAGTTTAAGGGAGATGTGCGAGGAAGGTTTATCACACAGAGAGTGGTAGGAGCCTGGAATGCACTGCCTGAAGTGGTGGTGGAAGTGCGCAGATTGGAGACATTTAAGAGGCATCTGGATGGTTACATGAATAAGGAGGGAATAGAGGGATACGGAACAAATAAGGGCAGAAGGTTTATTTCTTAGTTTTGTTAGGGCACAGGCTTGGAGAGGCAAAGGGCCTGATCCTATGCTGTATTTCTCTTTTGTTCTTTTGTCTACCTTTTGATTCCTTTAGCCCTAGGAACCACATCTACCTCCCTTTTGCATTCAGAAGATAAAAGCTGTTTGTACTTGGCCGATTGTATTTAATGTTTTCCTTCTGAACTGTGACAGAATGCAGGCAGTGCAGAAGTCAATGGGGTCTGTGTAGCACTGACTTCGAGGGTGCTAAGAGAGAATGTAACTAGAGAGAGGTGAAGTGTGTAGCCTGGTAGCTGATCAGTGACTGCGGTGAGAGAATGTGGCTGTATGTATGAAGTGGCTCCATGCCTTGGGTGATGTGTTTTTGTGGCAACAGTGCCAATATGTAGTCAGTGAGGGACAATAGTGGATTGCCAAAGCTGGCCTCTCCAGGCGCACAGTCACCTTTTCAAGATGGCATGGGCACAAAGGATCCAGTCTTTGACTGTTTATCCAGTGAATGACATGTTGTTGTCATAAGGGTGTCTGATAAAATGGCATGGTGATGCCATATATACAGAGAAGCCAATTAAAGTGGTAAGATACAGCGATAGAATTCTTCAACGAACCCTCCAAAAAACATGATGCAAATTCGACTTATCCAAAAGAACATAACCTTCAGTTCTACATTTTTATTTGGAATATAAAATTGAAAAAATGGAAATTTGGACACTGCTGCGTTTCAGGGAAGATATCTTTTTTTAACAACTCTAAGGTCAAAAGGGGCGACATGGCGACTCCGTGGTTAGCACTACTGCCTCACAGCACCAGGGACCCAGGTTCAATCCCAGCTTTGAGTGACTGTCTGCATTGAGTTTGCACATTCTCCCCTTGTCTGCGTAGGTTGCCTCCAGGTGTTCCAGCTTCCTCCCACAGTCCAAAGATGTGCAGGTCAGGTGAATTGGCCATGCTAAATTGCCCAGTGTTCAGGGATGTGTAGGTTAGGTGTATTAGTCAGGGGTAAATGTAGAGCAATAGGGTAAAGGAATGGGTCTGGGTGGGTTGCTCTTCAGAGGGTTGGTGAGGACTTGTAGGGCCAAAGGGACTGTTTCCACACTGTTGGGAACATATGGAGAAGCTCGTTTTGATAAGCAGGCTCCAGGTGTTTTTGGGTTGAAAAATGCTTAGCAACAGCTTTTGGCTGTTTAAGTTGCAGTTTGACAAGGGGCTGCTATACTTGAAACTCTAAGAAACCAGACAGAGCCATTCTGGCTCAGTCTCCCTCATCCATTGGAAGAAAGAGAAAACAACACTGAAAGACTTTGAAAAGAAGAGTTTGAATTCAAGCAAAGATCTAGGACCAACTGACCGACTCCTGATCTTCTGCAGTCAACAACATGGTACCACTCCCAAAAACCCAAAAGGACTGGACGAAAGTCACTTCATTAAACTCTTGTGGCTTGGAATTAGGATCCACAGAATGTAATCCTTTTTTGTCTATATGATCCGTTCCTGTAGTTTCTGTCTTAATGTCCTATTTGTGAGCAAACATGTGTGTACATATTTGGATATCAAGAGAATGTAGTCTAAGTCTGCATATTAGCAATTAGTGATTCATTTTGCCACTTGTTAAAGGATAAGATCTGTTTCCTTATTTACAGCAGGATCTTCATCAGATGGATCAATGGGCTGAGAAGTGGCAAATGGGAGTTTAATTTAGATAAATGCGAGGTTCTGCATTTTGGGAAAGCAAATCTTTGCAGGACTTATCACTTATTGGCAAGGTCCTAGGGAGTGTTGCTGAACAAAGCGGTCTTGGAGTGCAGGTTCATAGCTCCTTGAAAGTAGAGTCGCAGATAGATAGGAGAGTGAAGAAGGCGTTTGGTATGCTTTCCTTTACTGGTCAGAGCATTGAGTACAGGAGTTGGGAGGTTATTTGGCGGCTGTACAGGACAATGGTTGCGCCACTGTTGGAATATTGCGTGCAATTCTGGTCTCCTTCCTATTGGAAGGATGTTGTAAAGCTTGAAAGGGTTCAGAAAAGATTTACAAGGATGTTGCCAAGGTTGGAGGATTTGAGCTATAGAGAGAGGTTGAACAGGCTGGGGCTGTTTTCCCTGGAGCATCGGAGGCTGAAGGGTGACCTTATAGAGGTTTATAAAATCATGAAGGGCATGGATAGGATAAATAGACAATGTCTTTTCCCTGGGGTGGGGGAGTCCAGAACTAGAGGGTATAGGTTTAGGGTGAGAGGGGAAAGATGTAAAAGAGACCTAAGGGGCAACTTTTTCACGCAGAGGGTGGTACGTGTATGGAATGAGCTGCCAGAGAAAGTGGTGAAGGCTAGTACAATTGCAACATTTAAATGGCATCTGGATGGGTATATGAATAGGAAAGGTTTGGAGCGATATGGGCCAGGCGCTGGCAGGTGGGACTAGATTGGGTTGGGATAGCTGGTCGGCATAGACAGATTGGACTGAAGGGTCTGTTTCCATGCTGTACATCTCTATGACTTTATGACTTTATTGATAAAAGCTGATTGCTATAGTCAACAGTTAAAGTCCAGTAAATTAACCAAATTAGTGGCTCAATTGGTCATTTATAATTTGTGATTGCTCATGGAATACTGATACTTCATTATCAGGACACCCTGATAATAGTGAGGTGGAGAGGTGTAAGGATGGAGTCTTAGAGCATGGGACTGAGGCAGATGAAGGCAGCACTGCCAAAGTTAGAATGGTTAAAACTGGGGATCCTCAAGAGACTATAATTGCAGGAGTATAGAGACCGTAAGGTTGTTGAGTTGAGTTTGTTATGGACATGGGAAAGAGTGAGTTCAATCAGAGCTGCCAGACGTCAGGGAAAAAAAAAATAAAAGTGTGCTGTTTAAGACCATAAATATATTCCAATTAATGAACTTGAAGCTTTGTATTTGAATGCAGCTGGTCGACCAATCAATTAAATTTTCATTCTTAGGCTTTATTCCAGCTGCCCACTTTCAGTTGCAGCTTCCTATACTCCCAGATATCTGTTGTTAACCAATAAAAGTTGAGGGATGAACAGCACAAAGAGTTCTGAATCTACCATGGGATTATAAATGCAGTGCACCAAATCCTGGCAAATGATGGAGTGTGTTTGATCTTGTATGACAAATCTCTGCTTCCTACTCCTGTTTTTAACCTAAAAAGAACAAAAACAAAAAAACAGTCTATAGGGATATCTATTTGGAAGATGCTTTCTTTTTAAAAAGCAGGAAAATAAGTGATCTGCAGGAGGGTTGAGAGTTACAAGCAAAACCAGACAGGCACAGAGTCATCAGCACAGTAAGGTTTAGAAATCATCAGGAGTTTACAGACATCAGTTCTGGATGGTGGAAATCATTCAGTTTCTGTGAAAATATTAAGACATATTTTGATCTTGGGTGAGGCCAGTAAGCTTTTTTTTTCAAAAAGAACTCCAGAATCTAAGTTATTTACTGAAATAATGAAGTTGCAAGATTTAATAATTTAAAACAAAATGACTTGTTTCTATGTAAGAATCAAACAAAGAAAACACTAAATCACTGTGCAACCAACTACAGAGGAAGCTTGATTATCCGACAGTCGATTATCTGAATTTTGGATTATCCGGCAAGATCGCAAGGTCCTGATGCTTGGCTAAACTGTGTTGTCCAGTTTTCGATTAACTGAATGAAATGCTCCCCACCCATGGCCTTCGGATAATTGAGGTTCCTCTGTACACACTGAAATGGGAATCAACATAAACTAAACATGAATTAGCCAGAGACTAGGTTGAGGTCATGGCATATTGGTATTGTCCCTATGTTAGTAATTCAGAGCTCCTGCATTAATGCTTTGAGGTTGTGGGTTCAAGCTCCACCATAGTAGATAGTGAAATTTGTATTTGATTCTAAAGGTGACCAGGTAACCATTGTTGTAAAAATCCATCTGGTTCACTAATGTCCTTATGAAAAGGAAGACTGCTATCCTTATCTTTGTGTGACTCCAAATCCACAGCAATATGGTTTATTCTTAATGACCCTCTGGGCATTTAGAAATGGGCAATAAATGCTGGCAAACCCATGAACAAATTCAAAGCTTTATATTGCAGATATAACTAAGAGCTGATTTTACACATTAGCTCAGCAATCCATTCAGCGTGTGTGATATCAATCTCAGTCACAAAGTCCTTCAGAATCTCACTCCTCTTCTAAGCTTTGGCTGACAGCAGCATATTGCCAACTTGAATTCCATGAGCACAGTCTTCAACAAAAGTAACACAGGTTTGCAGAACTTCCTCAATTCTGCTTACGGATCACATAAATTTCACAAGGTTTAGTTTCAAGTAGTAGAAAGTGTCTAGTAACTGTCTGCCTACCGATTCTCAGTTTCAGTATCTAGCCTGCATGGACAGCTCTGTTGAGACCATCAATCTGAGCCCTGATGGGTCTGTATACTTTTATCTGGTTTCATCCCATTTCGGTCTTAGAAGTTTTGGTTTTCAGTCTTAGTAACTGGAAAGGGTCAGTTTTTCCCTTACTATTTCCCCCTTTACAGAGAAACATAGAAAATAGGAGTAGGATGAGACAATTCGGCCTTTCAAGTATCCTCCGCCATTCATCACGATCATGGCTGATCCTCCAACTCAATAGCCTAATCTTGCTTTCTCCCCATAACCTTTGATCCCATTCGCCCCAAATGCTATATCTAGCCAGCTCTTGAATACATTCAATGTTTTAGCATCAACTCCTTCCTGTGGTAATGAATTCCACAGGCTCACTACTCTTTGGGTGAAGAAATGTCTCCTCATCGCCGTCCTAAATGGTCCACCCTGAATCCTCAAACTGTGACCCCTGATTTTGGACACCCCCACCATCAGGAACATCTTCCCTGCATCTACCCTGTCTAATCCTGTTAGAATTTTCTTCAAAATCACAGATTCTGTTACGGGGTCTAAGTGTTCTAAAAAAGATTGTCATATAAAACGAAACTCAAAAGCTTGTCTTTTATTGAGTGATTTTATATGGTCCCTTTAAGGATTATTGGTTTGGTCACTCAATGCCACCCAGGTCATATGGGGCTGGCATGGATGGTGTAGGTCGCACACACCCATACTTACACCGAAAATTGGTGTCCTACAACATGGGGACACCATCTGATAAGTCAGCATGTTTATGGCAGGAATGCTGACAAACTTGAATCAAATGTGCTAATGGATGTCCAAGAGTCCCACTAGATTTTCCTCTCTCGTCTGATACAAGAGAAAAATAAATCATGCATATTTTCATATTCTTGAAATTCTCTATTTTTCTGCCTCATTCAATGTAATGTTTTAGTATATTGTTCTCTGCTTCCTTTCATTTCCAGTATTTCACTTCAAAGATTTTCTTTCCAAATCCTTTCACAATTTCCTTGATACAACGTACTGAACTGTCACCTTTATGTTCTGTGTTTTTCGTAGTTATTTGATTCTAGTCATCTTGGTTTCTTCAACCCCACTTCTTTTTGACATATAATTTTGATTGGAAACTCACTGCAACAGCTCCCACTGGATACAGAAGGTGTTGTGTCTTCCAAGAATTAAATGCACTGACAAACAACATGAGTGACAACTGCAGCATGTTACATGAAGTTCTCCGAAGTCAACCTGCCTTATATCACTTGATATCATTAAAATACTGTCTCAACTAGGAAAGAGTTCTCTTTACAAACCACAAATACTTTGCAAACAATACAGCTGGTGTTCTAGTTTAAAAATGCAGTTACATTTACATTTCAAGATTTGAAAATGTTTCACCGTGGGATTTGAATGATTTGATTTGATTTATTATTGTCCTATGCATCTAGGTTCTGTGAAAAGTTCTGTTTTGCATGCAGTATAGGCACATCATATCATACAGAGTGTATTAGGGTAATAGAACAGAGTGAGGAATACAATGTTATGGCTGCAGAGAAGTGCATAAAGAGCGAGATCAACATTAAATTTAAAATTTGAGAGGTCCATTCAGAAGTTTAATAACAGTGGGGAAGAACCATTAATACATGCAAAGTCCTGAATCTGTTGGCACGTGTGTTTAAGCTTTTGTATCTTCTGCCTGACGAAAGAGGTTGGAAGAGATTATAAATGGGGTGGGAGGGGCTTTTGATCACACTGGCTGCCTTCCCAAGACAGTAGGAATTGTAGATGGAGTCAATGGATGGGAGGTTGGTTTACATGATGGACCGGGCTGTGTTCACAACTTTCTGTAGTTTCTTACAGTCCTGGGTAGAGCAGTTGCCATGGCAAGCCATGATGCATCCAGGTAGAATGCTTTCTATGGTGCATCTATAGACGGCTTAATTTTCTTTACATTCGACAGTGGAGTTAACCAAGTTAGTAAAACCATTCCTGCCTCATGTTGTTTGGAGATTTAGGCCCTGAAATTGGTTCACCCAAGCCTTTTATTATTAATTATTTGATTATTCATTCACAGGATGAGGGTGTCGCTGGCCAGAGCAGCATTTAAATCAACCACATTGCCATCAGTCTGGAGTCACATGTAGGCCAGACCAGATAAAGATAACAGGTTCCTTCCCTAAAGGGTGTGAGTGATACAGATGGGTTTTTGCCTCACAATTGACAATGGATTCATGGACATCAGCAGGTCGTTTTTGATTGAATCCAAATTCCACCACCTGCAGCAGTGCAATTCGAGCCCATGTCCCCGGAACATGACCTGGGTTTCTGGATGAACAGCACAGCCATAATGCCAGTAGGCCATCATCTCCACCGTACCAAAAACAATAGGCTCAATGCACACCAGTGTTCTTGTTGCTCTCTCCATGTGCACAGAAGCTTGTAATTACTTTTTAAAAACCTTCACCTGTTTAGGAGTTTCCGGCATTGGTCCCTCAAGACTACATTTTGTGCCATCTGTACTTTTCTGAATGTAGCTATCCTTATGCTGCAAAAAACTGAATTTTGCAAAAGGATCCTCAAACAGATTTGAGACACCCTCTTGCATTTACTCCCAACTGGGTACCAGACTCTAGATTCATCTTTTCCATGAGTCTCCTGGGCCTTAATGAAGGGAGCGATACATCTGTCATGTTGGATGTTTTGGTAAGTATTCTGCACCAGAGAAACAGATCCAGTATCCCTTGGCCTTACTTGATTAAATCATGAAATAAAATTAAAATATTCTTAAAATATTTGTAAGGCAGAAGTACATAGATTCTTGACTACCGAGGGAATGAAAAATTATTGGGGATATGAAGGAACAGAGAATAAAAACTTAAAGAACTGTGGATACTGTAAATTAGAAACAAAAATAGAAATTGTTGGAAAAGCTCAGCAGGTCTGGGAGCATCTGTGGAGAGAAATCAAAGTTAACATTTTGGGTGCAGTGACCCTTCCTCAGAACTACGAAGGAAGGGTTGCTCAAGTGAAATGTTAACTCTGATTTCTTTCCACAGATTTTGCCAGATCTGCTGAGCTTTTCCAACAATTTCTATTTTCATTAAAGGAATATAGAGTTGACGTTAAAATCAGATCAGCCGTGATCTAATTGAATGACAAAGCAGGCTTGAAAGAACAAGTGGCCTACTCTTGTTCTTTGTGGCGTGTTTGTATATAAAAACATAGAAAATAGGAGCAGGAGTAGGCTATTTGGCCCTTCGAGCCTGCTCTGCCACGCAATAAGATCACGGCTGATCATCTATGTCAGTCCCCTGTGCCCATTTTGGTCTAAGAACAATGTCTAACTTCTTCTTGAATAGAACCCAGATAGTGAGGGGTTAATTCTTGGAACAAAATCCGAGCTTCCAGGCACTAAACTCTTTAGGTACATAATTGTTTTTAAGATTTCAGAAAGTTGTTTTGCAGCATGTACTTTTTCTCTCTCTTGAAGTGAGTGAGACCTCATGCAATTCTGAGAGCTCAAAGCTAACAGTGTGTGACAGCTCAAATGTCCTGCGTTAGTCACATTCAGTGGGCTGTGACAAGGTAAATGACACCAATTACCTGATATAATTACTACCTCTGACAGTATCTTTCCCCCCCAGTGATTGTTTGATGAGTTTTGCAATGCCGGCATTGTCAATTCCATCTTCATCCACAGCCCTCTATTGCTGTCAGCACTCCTCACACAGCCATTGATTAACTGTTGCTATTACAGCAGCTGACTCCCAATATCACAAACTGATCAGTCAATTCAGTTAGTTCCAGAAGAAACTAAATATTTACAGTGGTATTTTGTTGATATCTTAAAGCGACAGTTGCACATTGCTTTAGAAATGAGACAAAAATCAATTCACCAGCCTAAATGATTCCAAAATTCAAATATTGCTGAAAACCATTTGCAGGGACACACGTCCCTTGAAAATAAGGTTTCTGCACATGTGCAGAAGGACAATTACGAAATCTGCACCATCTGTGCACATTTGGATGTAATTGGATTTTGACTAAAATGTAAAAGAAAGCATTTCTTTTCAAGATCATTACCTCCGCTATTCTTCCATCTGCAGCATATGTTTGAACTTGATAACTACCTACGTCTCAGGCAGGAACTCACTAAGTTTATGATAACTTTCTTCCCTTAACCAAAATTATCTATCAGAAATAGGTAGCGAATTATATAATCCAAGGCACAGGACATCTGTGAGATCTCTGAAATATGTCATGAGGGAATGCTATCAGATGTTGTGGATCGCACCACCACAGCTAGTTTCCTGGGTCATCCACTTGGAATGGTAGCTCTATTTAAACAAGTTAGAATATTAAGAACATAAGAACTAGGAACAGGATAAGACAGTTTGGCCCCTTGAGTTTGCTCTGCCATTTGATTTCATCTCGGTCTAAACCCCACCTTCCTGCCCACTCTTCATCACCCTTCAAACCATTAGTAATAAGAATTCCAAGATCAAAGAGCAGCAACAGAACTAAACATACTGAAATTGACAGCCTATATTACCATTCTAAAAAGAAGTAAACCATTCCAATGTGAAATATTTCAATGTGCATAACATATTAAAACTACAGTGCAATGCAAGGTCAACACTAATGGAAGTACATCAGAAAGCTGCCCTGGAATAATTAATCTCCATTCCAGCTTATTTTATTGAATACCGCATCATTTCCACCAACACCACATGCATTACACAGGCATTGGGGCCTCAAACTGAATCCAGTAATCTTATTGCCCTGCTTACACGGACACTCTGGCAGCTGCCATTTCTGATGGGTGGCAGGAATGGCTGCTTATTCCCAAAGGCAGGCCTTTTTTTTAAATGGGATCCCAATTGGAATTTTCAGAGATACTAGCATGAGTTCACACATGTGTCCAAACCATCTTTTGTTTTTAATTCATTCACAGGATAAGGGTGTCACTGACTGGGCCAGCATTTATTGCCCATCCCTAATTGCCCAGAGGCAGTTTAAGAGTCATCCACATTACTGTGGATCTGGAGTTACATGTAATTCAGGCCAGGTAAGATGGCAGTTTCCTTCCCGAAGGGACATTAGTGAACCAGATATCTTTTTCCCCCCTGACTACTGACAATGGATTCATAGTCATCAGTAGATTCTCCATTCCAGCATATTTTATTGAATTCAAATTTCACCATCTGCCATGATGGGAGTTGAACCCAGATCCCCAGAACATTATCTAGGTTTCTGGATTAACAGCCAAGTGATAATACCACTAGGCCACTGCCTTCCCTCTAAATCAAGCCAGCTGTTCCCTGAGGCATTGCTGCTCAGTCTTATAAGGAAGAAAGGAAGTTTACCCACTGTTATGGACCATGTCAGGCCACCTCAAAGTACTATAAGAATGTATCCTAGACCCTAATGTTTTCTTATTTTAAAGGCAGATGTAGTGTAGATATTCCAGGAGTGATGCAGCTGGTCAAACCATTTGGCTTTAAGCAAAACAGAATGTATTTAAACACTGCAGTTGAAAGACGAACAAAAGAAAACAAAAAAAGAATTTAGAATAACTTCACCATTTGGAAACCCAACCGACTCAAAATTGCAACTTAACGAAGGAGCTGTTCCAATTCCAACAACATCCCAAAAACACCCCTTGGTAAATTATATATTCAAACTCAGGTTTTTACAGGCAGGAGAGATTGCAGAGAGAAGAGTCAAGCAAGAAGCATCTGTTGAAGCATGGAACCTTGTTTCACAGTGACAGCTTCTCTGCTACCAGCAGTTTCTGAATGCCTGATAAAGAAAACAAAACTAGAAAAAAACCTGAATTGAGAGAACTGGCCATTCCCCTGTCATTGTTGAAAGTAGTCACTTTCGGACATATCGGCACCTCTGTCTTTACCACCCATCTTGGAAAAAAACCAACGACAAAATGACCTTTTTAAAGGGGCAGCATCGTCACATAATTGAGTAGCCCTCACATGAATATGACCAGTCAATTCCTGGGTTGGGACTACTGACTTTCCCCATTCACCTTCCCTTCCATCTTACCTACCTGTACGTGGAGTAAAGACAGAGATTCACTGGAATATTTTGTCGACCAGTGAAATTGAAATAAAGCCCAAGTTCAGAATGACCTGGATCATGTCACCCATTTGATGGAGGGAGGGCAATGGGGTGCCATGGGCTGATGCATTTCCCAGTTAACTGCCTAAGAGTAAGGTTCAACCCTCTCACAAAAGCATTTTATAAAAACAGTTGCTTTTATAGCGCAGGAGTTAATGTACATGCACAAAGACCTGGGTGCTGCTAGAATGTTTGCAATCATTTTTCACTGCATAACTCACTCCCAGATGAATTTTGTGAGCTATTTTTCGATATTGTTCTCTTCTCTACTCTCAGTGCCAAAGGACAGACAAGAGCATTCCCAACACAGTCTTGAGCAGGAGAGAAGATGCATCACATCTCAATGTTCATTACATCTCTGCTGATCAAGAAAAATGGATGCCACACTTTGTAACAGGGACAGGAAAGAAAAGAGAAAAGTAAATTAAGTTGGATGGTTACTTATTTACAGGCCGAGTTTTTGTGACAATACCATAACAGGTGCACCCAATTTCAATTGGCAATTAAAGTGCAGAGTGTCCAAAATGGCAATGCATTTCCGACAGCAACAGAGAATAGTGAAATATCCTACAGGACCATAGATAAAAACATTAATTGGAGAAATGTTGTATCACTGACACTACAAGCTGTTATTTTTAGCTGGTCCTGGCAGGGATATTTTATGCTCATCATAATCAAACAGGTTTTCACACCCCTAATCAGATGGAGGGATAAAAACTGTTTTCCAACTGAACTGTGAAAGTATCTGTAATAACTTCCAGGCAACTTCTAATTTCCCTGGAGTGTGTGGTATTATTAACTGAGCACTAGGCCATGAGCAACCCTGGGAGCAGAGCCAGTGAACCCTGCAGTTCCAATTTAACAGAGCTGGATGATGAATAAATATTTGGCATAAATTGAGCATTCCATTGGAGTCTAGCTGATATGTTTGCTCTAGAAGACGCAAGGTAAATGCTACTCTTTTTTTTAAGCTTCACCAGACTTAAAAATGTAGTTATTGAGTTGTTATGCCTTATAAGCTACCACAGTCATATCTAAGCAGTGACGTCCATCCTCATTGTGTTAGTCTGAGCCTCTCTCTCTCTCTCCTGGCTGCTCAGGAAAGATATTTTTCAGTAGAGAGACCTGTTATTTGGGGCTTTGATTGCTCATGTTTATTTTAGTTTTGACTTTAGCTCAGTGGGTACGATTCTTGCTTATAGATGGTGTTGGTTCAATTCTTCTTTGGTAGACCTGAACATGAAATCGAGGACAACATTTTAGTCCAGTACCTAGGGAGTGCTGCACTGTCAGTTATGCCATGTTCAGATGAGATTATGACACCAAAGTCCTGTCTACCTTGTTCAGGTAAATGCAGAAGTTTCCATGGTACTATTTAGAGGAACAGCAGCAGAGCAGAATTATGGTTAATGCTGTTCCCTCAGCCAATATTACTGAAGGAGATCATTTTGTCAACATTACAGTCCCTCGAGTTGGAGCTTGCAGTGTACAAGGTGGCTCTTGTGTTCCCTACAGTGCAACAGTGATTACACTTCAAAAGGACTTAATTAACTACAAAACAATTTGGGACATCCTGTGGTCATAAAACTGCTTCTATGCTATTTGCATTTTATTTTCTTGTTGCTGGATGTTAGCAAAGACAAAGCAGAGATACGAAAGGCAGAACTTTGCTGGGGGATGTGTAGAGAAGTGGTGTCCTCGATATCGAGACCATCACTCCACAACGTCCCCCATGGAGTGTTGCTCAAGCGGTACCTGTCAGGCAGGAAAGAGATGGTCATGTGAGGGAACCTTGGTTGACAAGGGAGGTTGAATGTCTTGTAAAGAGGAAGAAGGAGGCTTACATAAGGTTGAGGAAACAAGGATCAGACAGAGCATTGGAGGGATACAGGATAGCCAGAAGGGAGCTGAAGAAAGGGATTAGGAGAGCTAAGAGAGGGCATGAAAAATCTTTGGCGGATAGGATCAAGAATAACCCCAAGGCATTTTATGCATATGTGAGAAACATGAGAATGACGAGATCGAGGGTAGGTCCGATCAAGGACAGTAGTGGGAGACTGTGTATTGAGTCGGGAGAGATAGGAGAAGTCTTGAATGAGTACTTTTCTTCAGTATCTACAAATGAGAGGGACTGTATTGTTGAAGAGGAGAGTGTGAAACGGACTGGTAAGCTAGAAGAAATACTTGTTAGAAAGGAAGATGTGTTGGACATTTTGAACAACTTGAGGATATATAAGTCCCCCAGGCCTGACAGGATATATCCTAGGATTATGTGGGAAGCAAGAGAGGAAATTGCAGAACCGTTGGCAATGAT
>NC_057728.1:62296807-62301587 GCF_004010195.1 Chiloscyllium plagiosum | reverse complement strand
GTACAGGACTTTGGTTAGGTCACATTTGGAGTACTGTGTGCAGTTCTGGTTGCCTCACTTTAGGAAAGATGTGGAAGCTTTGGAGAGGGTTCAGAGAAGATTTACCAGGATGTTGCCTGGAATGGAGAGGAAGTCGTACGAGGATAGGTTGAGAGTTCTCGGCCTTTTCTCGTTGGAACGGCGAAGGATGAGGGGTGACTTGATAGAGGTTTTTAAGATGATCAGAGGAATAGATAGAGTAGACGGTCAGAAACTTTTTCCCCGGGTACAATAGAGTGTTACAAGGGGACATAAATTTAAGGTGAAGGGTGGAAGGTATAGGGGAGATGTCAGGGGTGGGTTCTTACCCAGAGAGTGGTGGGGGCATGGAATGCGCTGCCTGTGGGAGTGGCAGAGTCAGAATCATTGGCGACCTTTAAGCGGCAATTGGATAGGTACATGGATGGGTGCTTAAGCTAGGACAAATGTTTGGCACAACATCGTGGGCCGAAGGGCCTGTTCTGTGCTGTATTGTTCTATGTTCTATGTTCTAACCGGAGCACCCAGAATAAACCCACGCGGACACAGGGAGAATGTGCAAACTCCACACAGAGAGTCGTCTGAGGCCGGAGTTGAACCCTGGTCTCTGGCGCTGTGAGGCAGCAGTGCTAACCACTGTGCAACCGTGCTGCCCACTTGCAAGAAAGCTCCGCTTATGTCAACCCATGAAACTGCCATCTGGAACAAAGATGGGACAAAGTACAGCATTCCTACATGCAGCTGATGGCACATCAGCAATCAGTTCAGACTAGTTCTAAAGAAGTCACCTTTGACTCAGGACATTGACTCCATTTCACAATCTACAGATTTGGTGATGCTGGTGTTGGACTGGGGTGCACAAAGTTAAAAATCACACAACACCAGGTTATAGAACATAGAACATAGAACAATACAGCACAGAACAGGCCCTTCGGCCCACGATGTTGTGCCGAACATTTGTCCTAGCTTAAGCACCCATCCATGTACCTATCCAATTGCCGCTTAAAGGTCACCAAAGTTTCTGACTCTACCACTCCCACAGGCAGCGCATTCCATGCCCCCACCACTCTCTGGGTAAAGACTTCACCCCTGACATCTCCCCTATACCTTCCACCCTTTACCTTAAATTTATGTCCCCTTGTAACACTTTGTTGTACCCGTGGAAAAAGTTTCTGACTGTCTACTCTATCTATTCCTCTGATCATCCTATAAACCTCTATCAAATCACCCCTCATCCTTCGCCATTCCAATGAGAAAAGGCCTCGCACTCTCAACCTATCCTTGTACGACCTATTCTCCATTCCAGGCAACATCCTGGTAAATCTTCTCTGCACCCTCTCCAAAGCTTCCACATCTTTCCTAAAGTGAGGCGACCAGAACAGCACACAGTACTCCAAATGTGGCCTAAACAAAGTCCTGTACAGTTGCAACATCACTTCAAGACTCTTGAATTCAATCCCTCTGCTAATGAACACTAATACACCATAGGGCTTCTTACAAGCTTTATCCACCTGAGTGGCAACTTTCAAAAATCTTCCCTTTGCAGCCGACAACAGCCCTCCTTCACTATCTACAACTCCACCAATCTTCGTATCATCTGAAAATTTACTGACCCACGCTTCGACTCCCTCATCCAAGTCATTAATAAAAATTATGAACAGCAGAGGACCCAGAACTGATCCCTGCGGAATTCCACTTGTAACTGGGCTCCAGGCTGAATATTTGCTATCTACCACCACTCTCTGACTTCGACTGGTTAGCCAGTTTTCTATCCAATTGGCCAAATTTCCCTCTATCCCATGCCTCCTGACTTTCCGCATAAGCCTACCATGGGAAACCTTATCAAATGCCTTACTAAAATCCATGTATACTACATCCACTGCTCTACCCTCATCCACATGCTTGGTCACCTCCTCAAAGAATTCAATAAGACTTGTAAGGCAAGACCTACCCTTCATAAATCCGTGCTGGCTGTCCCTAATCAAGCAGTGTCTTTCCAGATACTCATGAATCCTATCCCTCAGTACCCTTTCCATTACTTTGCCTACCACCGAAGTGACACTAACTGGCCAGTAATTCCTGGGGTTATCCCTTTTCCCTTTTTTGAACAGGGGCACAACATTCGCCACTCTCCAGTCCCCTGGTAGCACCCCCGTTGACAGTGAAGACGAAAAGATCATTGCCAACGGTACTGCAATTTCCTCTCTTAGTTCCCACATAATCCGAGGATATATCCCATCAGGCCCGGGGGACTTGTCTATTCTCAAGTTGTTCAAAATGCCCAACACATCTTTCTTCCTAACATGTATCTCCTCTAGCTTACCAGTCCGTTTCATACTCTCCTCTTCAACAATACGGTCCCTCTCGTTCGTAAATACTGAAGAAAAGTACTCATTCAAGACCTCTCCTATCTCTTCTGACTCAATACACAGTCTCCCACTACTGTCCTTGATCGGACCTACCCTCGTTCTCGTAAGGTGGACCTGATGACAGAGCAGCACTCCAAAAGCTAGTGTTTCCAAATAAACCTGTTGGACTATAACCTGGTGTTGTGTGATTTTTAACAATCTACAGAAGCTGCCGAACATGCTGGGCTGGGCTTCTTTAGATCCCTAAACTGTGCACTCATCAAAATTCAAAGTTGCTCTTTTCAAAGAATAATTGACAAGAATAATTTTATAATTCCTACTACATGGTATTAGTTTTGTAGTTTTGTTGCAGTTATTAGTAATGCAACATTTTGCTCAGTCCAAGGAACAAATCCCCGATGATGACTGTGATTGACTTTAATGGGACTCCCTGACTGACAACAGTCTCCCCTAAGCTGATGGAGGACTATTCCCTTATGCTTTGACACACGGCCGTTTGGTTGGTACACATGGGTGTGTTTGTCATGTACATTGCTGGTACATGCAAAAGATGTGAGATTAATGTCTGATGATTCCATACAACAACAGGTTGTGATCCCCCTGACTGATCATTGCTGGGAACCACAACAAGTGTCTGGCTTTGTGTATGGCTAAATAGCAAGACTAACCAAAGTGCTGTGAATCCCTCAGCTCTGCCTGAGGGAGTAAAGCACAGAAAGGCAAGGTCAGGTCAGGATACTGTGAGCATTGAACTACACAAAGTTAATAAGCTCGAAGAGTGTGAATGAGCAGTCCTGACAATCACAGTGTGCACAACATGTTCTTGGACTGACACTGCAGTGAAAAGTGCAGTAACAAATTGCAGAAATGGTTTGGAAATGTGCCATGAGGCTGTGGTGATGCTGGTACATGTCAGATACCAATCTCTGCAGACCATGGCGTCACTGCCCACAGAGAGACCCCTGGGATGTGGGTGACTACCATCTAAGATGGAGGTTTGGAGGAGTAAGCAGCAAGCCGGAGATGCCAGGTACTCGCTCTGACTTTCCCGTTGGGATTTGTCACCATCTAGTTTCTATTTGGGACTGAGAAACATAGAAACAGAGATCACAGGAGCAGCAGTAGGCCATTCAGCCCTTCGAGCCGTTCAACATGATCATGGCTGATCATCCAACTTAGTGCTCTGTTCTCACTTTCTCCCCACATCCTTTGATCCCTTTAGAACTAAAAATAATATCTAACTCCTTCTTGAAAACATTCAATGTTTTGGATTCAAACTTTTTTGGTGGCAGAAAATTCCACAGGCTCCTCACTCTCTGGCTGAAGACATTTCTTCTTATCTCAGTCCTAAATGGCTTACCCCATATCCTTAGACTGTGACCCCTGGCACTGGACTCTCCTGTGATCAGAAACATCCGTCCTGTGTTGGCCCTATCTAGCCCAGTTAGGATTTAGAGGTTTCTGTCTATAGGTTTTTATACATTTTATAGAGAGAGGCAAGATTAACCAATAATGAGATCCTAATACACACAAATAGACCTCTCGTCACTCAATAGCAAGAACCTCATCTCATCATTTAACATTTGGTTGGATATGAAATTTGAATCACAACATTGAGAAGATCCTAGCTGGCCATCTCACACATTTTCTCCAACTCTCTCACTGTTATCGAGGGGCTGGAAAGATCACACTCATTTTTGCCTTTTAGTCCAGGAAATACCTCCTAAATTTCTAGTTGTCCCCTTTTAAAAATCAAATTTAAATCAATGTTTGTAAAACTGTATGGAAATGTTAGCAAGAGACGTGCACTTGTTAAACATAACCCAAGTAATTGCAGACTTGGATTTCTGACTGGCAGTAGACAAATATAGATTCAACAACAGTGTGAAAATCTGGTAAGTGGTATGACCACTGGTGGCAGGTTTGCTGCTGATCTTTAGTTTCTTGCCCATCAGTAACAGTTACTGCCAGAGTCATTAAAAATATATTAAATCAATAACTTACAATTGGAAAACTTCCCATGTACAGGCTAAAGCACAATTAACAACATAAAAAACAACTGGTTGTATTTATTCTCACAGTTCAAAAATAACTATTTTAGAAAGCATGTATCTGTGGTTCAACTTCTTGTGAAATGGTATTTACACTGCAGAGAAAGAAAAGTAAGATCTAACTTTCAGACATAAAACACAGGAGAAAGTGAGGACTGCAGGTGCTGGAGATCAGAGCTGAAAATGTGTTGCTGGAAAAGCACAGCAGGTCAGGCAGCATCCAGGGAACAGGAGAATCGACGTTTCGGACATATAAGCCCTTCTTCAGGAATGAGGAAGGGCTTATATGTCCGAAATGTCGATTCTCCTGTTCCCTGGATGCTGGAGAATCGACTTTTCGGG
>NC_057728.1:62290883-62296754 GCF_004010195.1 Chiloscyllium plagiosum | reverse complement strand
AGCACCGCCTTCCTAACCTGCAATCTTCTTCCTGACCTCTCCGCCCCCACCCCACTCCGGCCTATCACCCTCACCTTGACCTCCTTCCACCTATCACATTTCCAACACCCGTCCCCCAAGTCCCTCCTCCCTACCTTTTATCTTAGCGTGCTGGACACACTTTCCTCATTCCTGAAGAAGGGCTTATATGTCCGAAACGTAGATTCTCCTGTTCCTTGGATGCTGCCTGACCTGCTACTCTTTTCCAGCAACACATTTTCAGACATAAAATACACTCAATATTTGGAAGCAATGAATGATTTTCCTGCAGGACAAATACAATTCCCTTTAATATGAGCTTTTGTTTTGGCGAGGAATATACCTTACTGAGCATTGATGGATTTAGACACTAAGAAAATGTATGGTACTCGACTATAAAGTTAGACCTCAACCTTACAGTTGCTGTAGCCAACTGGGTAGCACTATGTAGCTGCATTAGGTTAGGGATCAATACAAACAGGAGCAGCATGCAAACAGGGTTGTCCTTTGAAGGTGATGAAATAACTCCACAGAGACCAGCATCCCATCACTGAATCACCCTTTATTTACATGTGCATTGTACTTGACACTGGTCTGGCTCCCTCGGAGCCAGCCTCAGAGTGAACAGAACCTCTGACACCTCTGTTTAGATCTGTCAGCCAGGGCTTCCTGATTGCGCCAGATTAATAGACCCAATTAGGGAGCCCATGTTCTATGAGGTCCACCTGGCTGACCCCAGTATGATCACATCAGGTGGGGTTTTATCAGCTCAGTTGACTGGCTGGCTAGTTTGCAAAGCAGCATGCTGCCAACAGTGTGGGTTCAATTCCAGTGTGGATCCTCTTTCTCAACCTCTCCCGTCACCTGAAGCAAGGTAACTCTCAGGTTCAATACACCTTCAGATTAGATTAGATTAGATTCCCTACAGTTTGGAAACAGGCCCTTCGGCCCAACAAGTCCACACTGACCCTCCAAAGAGCAACCCACCCAGACCCATTCCCCTACATTTACCCCTGACTAATGCACCTAACACTACAGGCAATTTAGCATGGCCAATTCACCTAAACTTCTTTGGACTGTGGGAGGAAACCGGAGCACCTGGAGGAAACCCACGCATCACCTTCAGTTGTGTCTCTCTAATGATCAAGCAGCCCTATGGTCTGCCAAGATCATGGCATCTTTACCTTTCTTGTTCAAATATTGAATGTTTTGTTGGATAAAATAAATTGTTTTTTAGGAGCTGCTTTTATTTTAGCATTGCAATCAAGAGGACACTGTGCTGTCACAGTGGGGTGATAAGATTTAATTTTTTTTAAAAATAAACAACTTTGTGACACAAAGCAAGCATGACTATTTTAAGACTATAGTTTGTCAAGCATTAAAGCACAACATCTGTTCTTTTTCTTCCCAATTCTGTTCAAGAGTTCCTGATATATAGTGAAATCTTGTGGTTAATTAATTTTTCCTTTTGGAACCAGTTCAGGTATGCTACAGCTCTGAGGAATTCACTTGATTTCCCTGAAGTGTTTTAGCTATTCTGAGAGGGACGAGGTATCAGGGGGAATCTTTCCAACAGCTTAACTAAGCAATCCATAACATTTCTTTAAAATTCCTGGATTGTCAAATTCTCAACTCAAGCTTGACCCTGACTGCATTTAGGCTTAGATTTAAAATTGTGAATCCCTGATTCCTGATGATCCTAGCTCTGGCTATTCCAATACAGTTTTTTTTTCTTTATCTGTTCCCACAGTTCATGGACATATCAAGATTTCACAGCTGCTTTAAATCTTGTGTCAGATTCTCTCTCCCTCTCTCTCTCTCTCACTCTGTCTTCCTGTTTGAGTGGAATGACTGACTATCCATTTCTTTAAGCAAACACACATAGAAAAGTAAACAAAGTACCTCCTTTTACTCCCATAGTATGATGCTATGCCTGAGATTTTTCAATAGGAATTTGAACTAATCAACTGTTACCTTCAAGGTGACGCTTTGATTCTGGGACCCACTTAAATAATATATATTTCTAATGGAACTAGTGTGCCTCCTTCTGGACTTGCTGACTGTACCAAGAAAACTTCCTTGTTTATAGAGGAGTTTTTAGCTTCTTTGATTTAGGAACTAGACAAATAATTCAAATCCTGCATTGAATTAACTATAGACTTCTGCCCCCTTCCAGAAGCTCAAAGATGGGTTATCCATTGGTTAGGTTCTCTAATTTCTAACTCTTGAGCAGGTGGGCACTTTATATGTGGACTTATTTGGGCTATATTTCCTGGCTCAGAGATAGGAACACTACCACTGCGCCACAGGAGCCCCCAAAAACCCAACTGTTTCTTCTTTTGAAGACCCATTCACCCAATTAGCCAACCAAACAAGGAATTATTTACAAACACTGTGCACTAGAGGAAGGGTCGCAATAATAAAAAGAAATCAAAAAAGGTGGGGAAATAAGGGAGGGGAAGGAATGAAGAAAGCACTGCAGGGGAGATAATGCACTTCAGCACCTTAAATGTTTTCTAATCAAGCTGTTCACAGATGTTATTACACTCCTCTGGAGCAGATGGAACTTGAACTCAGGCCTCCTGGCTCAGAGATGGGGACACCACCATTGCATCACAAATGGCTAAACATAGCAGCTAATTCATGGCTTAACAAGATTCCATAGCCATGAGGTGAATGAGACCTGGCTTAAGGGTCTTGTTCAATATTTAAATGTCAGGATACAAAGAGAACTCTGACAGAACTACAGATACTGGAAGCATTAAATACCTACAGAGTGGAAGCAGGCCATTCAGCCCATCGAGTCCACATCAACCCTCCAAAGAGCATCCTATCCAGGCCCACTCCCCTATATATCCTTGTAATCCTGCATTTCTCATGGCCAATTCACCTAACCTGCACATCTTTGAACTGTGGGAGGAAACCGGAGCACCCGGAGGAAACCCACGCAGACACGGGGAGAATGTGCAAACTCCTCACAGATAGTTGCCCGAGGCTAGAATCGAACCCGGGTCCCTGGCGCTGTATGGCAGCAGTTCCTACCACTAAGCCATCCAAAAATGAAAGCAAAAATTGCTGGAAAACTCTCAGCAGATCTGGCAACTTCTGTGGAGAGAAATCAGAGTTAACGTTTTCGGTTCCAGTGACCCTTCTCAGAACTGCTCAACTCCGGTTTCTCTCCACCAATTCTGCTGTGTTTTTCAAGCAATTTTGGTTTTTGTACAAAGAGAATTCCTCAGCTCTTTAAACAATGTCACGGTACCTTTACCATTTTAAAGCAGATGGAGTTTTGCTGTAAGCATCTTTTCTGTGAGGCAGAGCTATCAGGTCAGTACTCTCTATTGTACCAGCTTGCATGGGAATGTTAGCTACTAATCTCCATTGAAAGAGCTGCAAAGGCTTCTCAGTTATAAGCTTTGCATTCTTTGGCTTTGAGATCTGCTTTGGGAAGGAGGAGTGTGAAGATGACTGGAATAACTATTCGAGTAGAAATCCTCAAGAAAGCTCACCTGTACTGATCGGTTTTTGAATTCAGCAATCGACATCTGCTCAGTAATGAATAATTATCAGTCTGCTTACTTAATAACAGGGGAAAAAACCCTTTTGTTTTTTCCTCCTGGATTTATTAAAGCTGAAGCCAAGTAAAGCATTTTTTTTTAAGTTTCAGTCCATTTTGTGATAATGAACAAAGACTTGGAGTGAAATTAATGAGCTCTTTATTCTGCTCCCATTTTGATTCTCCACTGTAACTGCCAGTCAAATACAAAACAACCTCCGGTTCAGAAGGACCAATTTGGGGATATTCAATGCTCATTATCGATAGATTTTCAATGGAATATCTATGTAGCTTGCAGAGTAGTGAACTTGTATTGAATGACTATGTGCCAAGGGTGTTGGCTCACTGTATGATGAATTCTAGATGGGCTCCCAGTCATCCATGATATTTTAACAACAGCAACACCATGAAAGTTGCTCATAATTAGATCCGAGTTCTCAGTCTATGTCATGAATACAAGGGCTGCTATGGTCGTACTTTGACATTCTGTATTAATCTAAAACACCCACACACACTGATAATGGTGAAATGTCATGCATTATTTCCCCCGACTCTGTAACTCTCCCACATACTGTTGTGATCTGAAATTCTTCCCTTGGATGCAGACATTTGCACATGGAGTTCACCACGCGTTACTGACGGTAGGTTGCTCAAGCAGACTTTAGGTGATGGAAAAGCACTGAAATCCTCATTGATAGCTCAGTCTTCCCATAGCCTGCAACCTGATTAATGATAGCTCTGTCAGCATTCCAGTTCTGCCTCATTATTTGTTAGATCATATGCCAAGGATATCTTTTGCAATGCTAATGTTCGGTTGTTCTGTAAGTTTACTGTTGTTTTCTGTCTAGTTTTTGTCTAACTACATCTCTGTGAAGCATCCACAACATATTCCTGCATTAAAGGTGCTCTTTAAACATAATATGTTGCATGCATACTTGGAAATCTACATCTGTTCACCAAACGCAATTTTAAATAAACATTTGTTTTATTGACACCAGATATATTCCTTCCGCTTATCCAAGTTATTTTAGTTAATAATTATGTCATCCCAGCAGTCACAGAATTACACAGTCACACAGCACGGAAACCTACCCTGATGTAACCAGTCCATGCCGAACATAATCCCAAACTAAACCAGTCCCACCTGCCTGCTCCTGGCCCAGATCCCTCCAAACCTTTTCTATTCATGTATGCATCCAAATGTCTTTTAAATTGTACCCACATCCACCACTTCTCCAGGAAGTTCATTCCACTCTCTGTGTAAAAAAAATGCCCTTTTAAAATCTCTCTCCTCTAACCTTAAAATGTGCCCCTAGTCTTGAAATGCCTCATCCTAGGGAAAAGACAACTACCATTAACTCCATCTATACCCTTCATCATTCTTTAAACTTCTATCAGGTCACCTCCCAACCTCCTATGCTCCAGTGAAGAGTCCCAGCCTGCCCAGCCTTTCTTTATAACTCCATGTCAGTGTTTCTGTTCCACACATACCCCTCCTCCATCCATCTTCATCTAAATTAATTTATTCCGTTCACCTCTAATCCCTTCTTCCATCCATTCTGTTCACTTCAACCATTCACTGTGGTACTGAGTTCCACATGCCCAGCACTCTTTGAGTAATGACATTTCCTCTGAATTCTCTGTTGGATTGCTTTGTGACTATCTTATACAGAGCAGCCAATGTATATCACAAATGGTGGACGCCTCAGAACCAATCCACTTTAAACAAGGCAAATGCTTGAGGCTGTTCATCACTTCCCATTCTGTAACATTTTCTCTCCCACATCAAAGAGCCAGGGGCACTTCAAGGACCAAGTGAGAGGTGGAAACATGTCCAATCTGGGTAGGTGGTGTTATAGTTGCAATGGCTTTGGACTACTAATCCAGAAGTCAGGGCAATGCTCTGGGAACATGTATTCAAATCCTACGGAGCAACTGGAGAAATTTAATTCAATAAATAAATCTGGAATATAAAGATAATCTCACTATATAATGGCGACCCTGAAAACTATCAATATTTGCCATAAAACCCATCTGATTCACTAATGCCCTTTAGGGAAGGGAGTTTTTATACTTCCTTAAACTAACCTTCATATTCTGGATTAGTGGTGCTGGAAGAGCACAGCAGTTCAGGCAGCATCCAAGGAGCTTCGAAATCAACGTTTCGGGCAAAAGCCCTTCATCAGGAATAAAGGCAGTGAGCCTGAAGCATGGAGAGATAAGCTAGAGGAGGGTGGGGGTGGGGAGAAAGTAGCATGGAGTACAATGGGTGAGTGGGGGAGGGGATGAAGGTGATA
>NC_057728.1:62280025-62289688 GCF_004010195.1 Chiloscyllium plagiosum | reverse complement strand
GGTGGTCGGTATAGGACAGATGTTAGGGGTAGATTCTTTACTCAGCGTGTCGTGAGTTCATGGAATGCCCTGCCAGTAGCAGTGGTGGACTCTCCCTCATTATGGGCATTTAAGCGGGCATTGGATAGGCATATGGAGGATAGTGGGCTAGTGTAGGTTAGGTGGGCTTGGATCGGCGCAACATCGAGGGCCGAAGGGCCTGTACTGCGCTGTATTCTTCTACCTTCTATGTTCTATGTTCTATGTGGACCTTGCTAGTGATGACCACATCCATGAAAGAATAAAGACAAAGATGGTCTCTCCCCCAAAGTGGAAACATCCTGTGTTGCTCTGATTTAAACTTTCATAGCTTGTCCAACCATTATCAGATCATCCTTAGCTTTTTTTTTTCAAGAGAATAGAAAACTTCCCCAAAAGATCTTCTGGGGGAGAAACTCAACTTGCTTCTGAACTCAACTCTGATGTCACCCAAACTGAATTAAAAAAGATTATTCAATCCTCAATTACTTTGAACTGAAAACAGATATCTTTCCATTAACACCACAGGGGGGCCTCAATCACCTACTATGGGACAAATGCTAGATTTAATCTCTGTTCCTAAACGGCTCTCTGACCTAACACTTCACTGGAATTTCTCACACTCCTCTCCTTTTTTAATTCATGACCACTTTCCAACAATGATATGCATATATATAAATTGCATACCTCTCACCACAATGCTAGAATATGGTGGTTAAATTGTCAACAAGTTTGCACTACTGCTATCCTTGATTTGGCTCACAAGACAGAACTTGGTGAAGTAGTCAGTCACCAGGATGTAGACATATCCTTAGGCATAGAAAATATCTTTAGTCAAAATCTTACACCACGGCTTAGAAGAAATCGCTTTGGGGAACAAATCTCAAAGAGGAATGAATTCCATTGTGGAGGTTAATGGAGTTGACATGTTTCACATGGTTGATCAAATTCCTTATCAATCTTGAGCTAATAGATAGATTAATGTACAAATCTCTTGGGTTTCATTCTGTAACCCTGTAACCTAAATGCACATGGTCAAGCATATTTTGACGTGAAGGTGTGGAATAATCAAAGGTTTGCCTTTGAAAATGCCATTCCAAGTGTGTGTTAGTTCACCTCTGAATGACTATAATGAATGCTCTTGCTCAGGGATCTGCTGAATAGAGCTTTTCAGATGGATATCATCAGATGTGGGTTACTATGCTCTGCTTGGCTGTGGCCAAAATGAATGATATCAATGTGGAGACTATCTTCAATCTTGAATTTGAGGATATCAGCTTGTAAGTTTAAGTGGATATCTTTGAAGTTGGTGGGAACTGGAAATCTGTCGAAAGCATCAGAAGCCATCTATGAGGCTGATTAATATTGCACTTTGAAATCTTCCTCTTGGATAATCTCAAAGAGATGTTGCAGTCATCTAAGAGGTTGTAAGATGTTTTCAATGCATTATTTCCAATGGTACCTGATTGGTATGAGTAATGAAATGTCAGAGATATATACTTATGCAACCTTTATATTCTGAAGTGAGAGTTTCCCTTTCTAAGTTGGAGTTGTTTGCCAGAGCTGTTGTAAGGACTTTGGGAAGATATGCAATGGGATTTATCTTCCTGTAATGGATGTGTTCCAAAGCCATTCTGGGATGCATCTAATTACAATATGGTCAGCATCAAGAGATCATAATATCAAGGAATACATTTGTTATAAGACAAAGCATCTTTGGAGGATTGAACGCATTTTGGCGATCGTCCCGATGTTCTGCCACATGAACGGTATATCTTTGTAGGGCAGATCTTTCTATTCATGGGAAAAGGACAGGAAAGTGGATGGGAGAAGTGTCAGATCAGATGTGATTCTATTAAATGGCAGAATTGACTCAAAGTGCCAAATTAGAATTCTTTGAAGAGGTAACAAGTAGGGTTAGACCAGAGAAACCCAGTGGATGTCATCTGTCTAGACTTCCAAAAAGCATTTGATAAGGTGCCTCATGGGAGGCTGTTGAGTAAGGTAAGGGCTCATGGTGTTCGAGGTGAGCTACTGGCATGGATTGGAGAGTGTGGGTAAGTGGAATTGAAACACCCATCAGCCATGATTAAATGGCGTGGTGGACTCGATAGGCCGAATGGCCTTGCTTCCACTCTTATGTCTCATGGTCTTGTGGTCTAAATGGCCTATTTCTCTTATGGTCTTACTGTCTACGAGGAGATAGTCTGGTTGTAAAAGTCTGAATTTGGATAAAAAGTTGAAAAATCAGATATTTTTCAATCTAATGATGTAGACATCTTTGTAAATCTTCAATTTTGGCAGGTTTAGGTCTAACACTGATTGAAGAATATATTGACCTGAAGAAGTGGATTTTACATTTTCTTGCCATTGAAAATACAGCCATGTTTTCTTGCTGATGAAAGTTTATGTCAAACTCACAATCAGCTTTTCCAAGGCTTCAATGTCATCCATGATAGAGATACAACTTGGTAGATTCTCTATGATACAATCCATACATTGTTGGTACATATCCTGGCCAACAGATAACTCAAATTGCCTTCATCCAGAGTAAGTTATGTGACCCCTGTGATGCTGGGGAAAGATGGACGGACTCATATCCATTCATGGCACCAAACTTGGATAGATGCTTCATGCTTGAAGAACCGAGATTAACCTTTTCCAGGGTAGGATATCTTCTTAGTACTTCATGTTCAGTTCCCTTGAATCAAACCATGGACAGAATCAAACCATGGACCTTTGTTAAAAGCACCAAAGTAATGGAATTACACCCATCAGTGCAATGCTCAACTTTGGGAATGATGTTGCTTTGTAGTGTGGACTCTAATTCCATTTTGGGCTTGTCCTGAAAGTGAATACTTCACTTAACAGCAAAGTTGATGTTGAGTTCAGCATCAACTTTCATATGTAATACAGCATCCCCTTCCTTGCTGAACTCCCTTGTGCTCTTTAAAAATATCAAAGTAAAAATCTATATTGCAGTGTAGTGTTTTTTATAATTTTTATTTTTTTTATTGGGTTCTCTTCTCTTTTTCTTATTTAACTTTAGTTGCCGTTTGGTAGACTTGTGCCTGTATTTAGCATTCATGCCAAACAAATGAGTAGTAACATCAAATGTGCCCCTTTTTCATTTTCTTGTCATTTATGAGAAGCAAAACTGTTGCATCAATCAAACTCTGGACTCATAAGGCCTTTCCTCAATAAAGAAAATATTTCCTTTCAGCCTTCTTTCAGTATTTTGTTCAATGATCTCTGTGGTAGATTGCAGCTGTCCTTTGAGCAATTTTAAAAGCTGTTTTTTTCTAAACAATTGACCTTTTTTTTTATAAAGTGAGAGTTTTTTTTAGCCATATTACATTTATACCCTTTGTTTGATTGTTAACTTTAGTTCTAAACTCAGACATATGATGAATGGTTGTTAAGAAGAGAGCTTTAAAAAATGACCGCTGCTAAAATCTTCTTCCCAATCTTCATAACCAACTTGTCACTAGCTTCTCGTGAACATTCAAATAAAAGCAAAAGGCTTTCTGGAAATCTGAAACAAACACAGAAAATGCTGGATGAACTCAACATCAGTGGAGAGAGAAAAAGACTTTCAAGTCTTCTTCTGCTTTTCTGAAGAAGAGCTATATCAAAGTCAAAACATTAACTCTGTTTCTCCTTCCACAGTTGCTTGCCAGACATGCTGAGTTTCTCCAGCATTCTCTGGTGTATTCTTGCTGTCACCATCTAATAACCACTTTTTATTACCACGATGTGCTTTGGTTTTCTATATATTAACTGATAGGAGTAAGTGAGGACTGCAGATGCTGGAGATCAGAGTCGAAAAGTGTGGCACTGGAAAAGCACAACAGGCCAGGCAGCATCCGAAGAGCAGGACAGTCAATGTTTCAGGCATAAGCCTTTCATCATTGTGTCCGAAACATCGACTCTCCTGCTCCTTGGATGCTACCTGACCTGCTCTGCTTTTCGGTATTAAATGACGTCACATAAACCACATAGTGTCAGGTTTTTATCGAGTCAGATATCTGAAAGTTTATTAACAACTGTTTAATGACTAACTTTTAACATTGTTATCACATCTCAAGTTTACATATTCAGTCTAAATTTACAGATTATTTTCGTAAAACCAGAAGGTTACAAGGTATTGGGACAGAATTAGACAGCCTGGACAATATCTGAGTTTGGGCTGACAAATGGCAAATAATACTTGTGCTGCAAAAATGCCAGACAATAACCATCTCAAAAAAATGACAATCTAACCAATGTCCTTTGTAATTCAATGGTGTCATCAGCACTGACAACAACCAATGACCAGAAACTCAATTGGGTGAGCCATATAAGTACAACGGCTACAAAAGCAGGTCAGAGACTAGAAATCTTGCAATGAGTAATTCACCTCCTGACTCCCCAAAGCCTTTCCACCATCTGCTAGGCACATGTCAGGAGTGTGATGTAATGCTCCCCATTTGCCCAGATGGGTGCAGCCCCGACAACACTCAAGAAGCTTCACCATGTAGGCCAAAACAACCTGCTAGATTGGCACTACATCCACAAGCATCCACTCCCTCCACCAGCGACGCTCAGTAGCAGCAGTGTGTACCATCTCCAAGATTCCCTGCAGAAATTCACCAAAGATCCAGCACCTTCCAAACCTATGACCACTTCTATCTTGAAGGACAAGGGCAGCAAAAACACATGAACACCACAATCTGCAAGTTCCCTTCCAAGCTACTCACTATCTTGACTTGGGAATATATCACCATTCCTTCACTGTCGCTGGGTAAAAATCCTAGAACTCCACCCCCCCCAACCCAAGGGCATTGTGGCTCTATCTACAGCACATGGACTGCAGCGATTCAAGAAGACAGCTTCTCAAAGGCAACTAGGGAAGGACAATAAATGTTGATTCATTCAATGATGGCCAAATCCCATAAGTGAAGGGTTATTTTTAAAAAAAGAGACAAACTAAGACACACAAAAATATAGGCAGAGAATAAAAGGAATGCCAAAGAAGTACACTTCTGGCACCATTCTGGACAACAAGATGTTATGGAGAAAGTGAGGGCTACAGATGTTGGAGATCAGAGCTGAAAATGTGTTGCTGGAAAAGCCAGAAGGTCAGGCAGCATCCAAGGAACAGGAGAATCGACGTTTCGGGCATAAGTTATGAGTTATTTCCTTTTGGCCCCCTTTCAATTCCTCTGCTTTGCTGAATATATCAGATTCTAGATATATTGATTCTCTGTCTTTCATGACTGGTTAAGGATCCACCTTTTCAGAACCTTGGAAGGTGGCTTTTCGCCTTTTCCTTTCAACAGGGAATCTGAGGAGAGAGCAGCTTACAGAAAATGGTGAGTGGCTACTCAAAGTTTTCTTTTACTTCCCCACACAGAAGGGAGAGGAAGATGAATATTTTCTCCTCAGGCAGAATGTTTCTGCTTTATTGTCCACACAAGACTCTGTAACAATGTGAGCAGGAACCAATCAAGTGGTTGTTACTACACTAAGCTTTCTTGAACCCACAACTGGTGCCAATTAAAAAGCCAGTAGAAAGCCCATCTCCACATACACTGCCTTTTATCTGGAATTCTTTGTCTCACAGCTGCATTAAGGTAAGACTGCATACACAATTCAGTTTGCTCCACAATATGTTTTTGAAACTGCAAACATGATTAGATTAGATTACATTACAGTGTGGAAACAGGCCCTTTGGCCCAACAAGTCCACACCGACCCGCCGAAGCGCAACCTACCCATACCCCTACATTTAGCCCTTACCTAACACTACAGGCAATTTAGCACGGCCAATTCACCTGACCTGCACATCTTTGGACTGTGGGAGGAAACCGGAACACCCGGAGGAAACCCACGCAGACACGGGGAGAACGTGCAAACTCCACACAGTCAGTCGCCTGAGGCGGGAATTGAACCCGGGTCTCTGGCGCTGTGAGGCAGCCGTGCCGCCCATCTTTTTACACAATCTCTATGGTTTAGAGTAGTAACCTTTCCCATTTATTAGTCCACAGTCCAAAAAAAAAGTACAAGTCCAAACCTAAGTCTCTAAACAATAGTAACAATATATCACAAAACCTCATCACAGAAGTCAAAGTGGAGTTTAGCTCTAATTTAGAGGGATGGCAAGATTGGTTGGATTGGAAATGATGAAGTACAGCTGCTTTCTGGGGTATGAATTAAAGATCCTCTGCCTTCCTGTCACCTTCTTTATGGTAAGTACTGAACCCTTTGTTAAGCCACCATTTGTTCCATGTCACCAACAACCAAACAGAACTGGCAGAATTCATAACATATATCACCTGTTCAATTGTACATTCAGCAGACTGACAAGAACGTACTGTCAGTGGAAATTTTCTGTTCTCTTGCTTCTTAAAAAAAAGAGGGATTTTAAAGTAAAACATGTAAATTGTGCCACAAACTCTTCAACAAGTGAGCATGCCTAATACCATCTGCAATCCCTACAATCTCGCAGAAGAGAATCTTGACACAGGTGGGGGGGGGGGGGGGGGGGAGTGGGGAGGTGTTGTGGCCTAGTGGTGTCATTGCTGGACTGTTAATCAAGAGTTAGTCCTGAAGAAGGGTTACACCCGAAATGCCGACTTCTCCACCTTCTGATGCTGCCTGGCTTGCTGTGTTCTTCCAGCCTCCTGCCTGTCTACCCTGTTAATCCTGAGACCCAGGTAATGTTCTGGGGTCCTGGATTCATATCTTGGCATTGCAGGTACTATTTGTGTTCAATAAAATATCTGGAGTTAAGAGTCGAATGAGGACTATGAAGCTGTTGTCAGGAAAACTACCCAACTGGTTCAATAATGTTCTTTAGGGAAGGAAACTGCCATAGTTACCTGATCAGGCCTATGTGTGACTCCAGACCCACAACAATGTAGTTGACTCGTAACAATGGGCAATAAATGTTGACCTAACCATCGATACCCACATCCTATGAGTGAATTAAAAAAAAAACTAATGCACAGGAATGTCAAGCAACACAATTTGCTTGAAAACAAATGATGGCGATTTTCACGTTCCAAAGTCAACCTATCCTGATAAATAGGTATAGAACAAAGAACTGTGGATGCTATAAATTTGAGATAGAAACTGCTGGAGAAACTCAGCAGATCTGGCAGAATCTGTGGAGAAAAATCAGAGTTAACATTTCAAGGCCAGTGACCCTTCCTTGGAATTTATTAAACCCAATATTGATCCCTGAAGGATATGGGGTCTGTACGCTGCTATCAGTTCTTTGGAAGGGTCACTGGAATCGAAAGATTAACTTTGCTTTCTCTGCACAGATGCTGCCAGATCTGCTGACATTCTGCAGCAATTTCTGTTATGAGATAGATTACTTTGACTACAGGTAATACATTCTAAGCTGGACTAGAAATCACTGGTTGAGAAAGTAATAATCAATCCCTCAGCTATTCCAGTACAAAATTTGAAAGGGACCTAAGGGACAACTTTTTCATGCACAGGGTGGTGCATGTATAGAATGAGTTAGCAGAGGAAGAGGTGGAGGCTGGTACAATTACAACATTTAGAGTCATAGAGATGTACAGCACGGAAACAGACCCTTCGGTCCAACTCGTCCATGCTGACTAGATATCCTAAATTAATCTCGTCCCATTTGCCAGCACTTGGCCTATATCCCTCTAAACCCTTCCTATTCATTTACCCATCCAGATGCCTCTTAAATGTAATTGTACCAGCCTCCACCACTTCCTCTGGCAGCTCATTCCATAGATGCACCACACTCTGCGTGAAAAAGATGTCCCTTAGGTCCCTTTTAAATCTTTCCCTTCTCACCCTAAATGTATGCCAAATCATCTGGATGGGTATATGAGCAGGAAGAGTTCAGAGGGATATGGTCCAAATGCTGACAAATGGGACTAGGTTAGGTTAGGATATCTGGTCGGCACAGAGTTGGACGGCTGACGAGTTGGACGGATGGGTCTGTTTCTGTGCTGTACATCTCTGTAACTCTATGACATACAAACAGACGCACAAAGAGACAACATCAGACACATATACTTTGGGTATAGAACCTTATTACAGGACCAAATTTGTCTTCCCTCTGCTATTACTGAACATTGAACATTTTTAATTTTCTTTTTGTTGAGCCAACTTTATCTCCTTTATAACTCCAAAAGATTAGGGGAAGGAAGGAGCTGTTCCAATGAGAAAAGCTTCACCTGAGTCATGCAGGGACTAGAGTAACTGGGGCTGAGGATAGGACTTTAAATTAAATCTTTGGGGGGAGGGGGGGGTGGAAAATTATAAAATCAAGGGTAAAGGAAAAGGTAGGATTGCAGATTAGTGATGGGGATGATTGTTGCCAGAAAATAACAGGAAGGGACAGAATGTGCGAATGTCATATTGTACCAGGGGCCCATAAAAGTGGAGGGAAATTCAATAGTAAAGCAAACTTAAAGGTTTTGTATTTTAATACATGAAGTATTCAGGATAAATTGATGTCACAAATTCAAGTGAATGAATATAATCTCAAATCCATTACAGAAATGTGGTGACAAGGAGATCAACTCCATCTACCCTTCCCACTGCCTCAGGAAAGCAGCCAACATCATCAAAGACCCCTCCAACCCCAGTTATACCCTCTTCCACCCTCTTCCATTGGGCATAAGATATAAAAGTTTGAAAGCACATACTAACATATACAAGAACAGCTTCTTCCCTGCTGTTAGCAGACTTTTAAACAGACCACTTTTTGGCTGCTTTCCTGAGGCAGTGGGAAGGGTAGATGGAGTTGATCTCCTTGTCACCACATTTCTGTAATGGATTTGAGATTATTTTCATTCAATTGAATTTGTGACATCAATTTATCCTGAATGCTTCATGTATTAAAATACAAAACCTTTAAGTTTGCTTTACTATTGAATTTCCCTCCACTTTTATGGGCCCCTGGTACAATATGACATTCACACATTCTGTCCCTTCATGAAGAAGGGCATTTGGCCGAAACATCGATTTCGAAGCTCCTTGGATGCTGCCTGAACTGCTATACTCTTCCAGCACCACTAATCCAAACTCTTAAAGATAAAGTTGATCTCTCTCAGCACCTTCTCTGTAGCTGTAATGCTATATTCTGCATTCTATTCAATCACTCTGATGTACTTATGTAAAGTACAATTTGTCTGGTTAGCATATCAAAACAATACTTTTCACTGTATCTTTGTACATGTGACAATAATAAATCAAATCAAATCAAAATCAAACGTGGTGCCACTGTTTAAGAAAGGTGGTAAAGACAAGCCAGGGAACTATAGACCAGTGAGCCTGACCTCGGTGGTGGGCAAGTTGTTGGAGGGAATCCTGAGGGACAAGATGTACATGTATTTGGAAAGGCAAGGACTGATCCGGAATAGTCAACATGGCTTTGTGCGTGGGAAATCATGTCTCACAAACTTGATTGAGAGTTTTGAAGAAGTAACAAAGAAGATTGATGAGGGCAGAGCAGTAGATGTGATCTATATGGACTTCAGTAAGGCGTTCGACAAGGCTCCCCATTGGAGACTGATTAGCAAGGTTAGATCTCATGGAATACAGGGAGAACTAGCCATTTGGATACAGAACTGGCTCAAAGGTAGAAGACAGAGGGTGGTGGTGGAGGGTT
>NC_057728.1:62278045-62279858 GCF_004010195.1 Chiloscyllium plagiosum | reverse complement strand
TTTCCTTTATTGGTCAGAGTATTGAGTACAGGAGTTGGGAGGTCATGTTGCGGCTGTACAGGACATTGGTTAGGCCACTGTTGGAATATTGCATGCAATTCTGGTCTCCTTCCTATCGGAAAGATGTTGTGAAACTTGAAAGAGTTCAGAAAAGATTTACAAGGATGTTGCCAGTGTTGGAGGATTTGAGCTACAGGGAGAGGCTGAACAAGCTGGGGCTGTTTTACCTGGAGCATAGAGGTTTACAAAATTATGATGGGCATGGTTAGGATAAATAGACAAAGTCTTTTCCCTGGGGTCGGGGAATCCAGAACTAGAGGGCATAGGTTTAGGGTGAGAGGGGAAAGATATAAAAGAGACCTAAGGGGCAACGTTTTCACACAGAGGGTGGTACATGTATGGAATGAGCTGCCAGAGGAAGTGGTGGAGGCTGGTACAACTGCAACATTTAAGAGGCATTTGGAATGGGTATATGAATAGGAAGGGTTTGGAGGGATATGGGCTGGGTGCTGGCAGGTGGGACTAGATTGGGTTGGGATATCTGGTCGGCATGGACAGATTGGACCGAAGGGTCTGTTTCTATGCTGTACATCTCTATGACTCTAAAATCCAAACAGTGCATTCCTGAATATTTGACCATTCAGAAAGACTGGAAAAGGTGGTGTGGCAACACTATTAATTAGAGATGGAATTAGAGCAGTTGTCAGAGATAGTCTAGGTTCAGATAATGTCAAGTCCACTGGGGTGGAGGCAAAATATAGCGAGGGAAAGAAGGCATTGCTCAGAGTAGTGTACTGACCCCCCAAACAGTAGCCATTCTGTAGAATAGGCTAAAGATCAACAAGTAATAGCAACAAATAAAAAGAATAGAGTAATAATTATGGGTGTCTTAAATTTCATGTTTATTAGGTTAATCAAATTGGAAAGAATAGCGATGACAACAAATTCATAGAGTGCATTATGGATAGTGAGAGCCCCAAAGACTGGGATAAATTCAGAATTTAACAAAGGAGGACTAAAAAAATAATAAGACAGAGAAAATAAATTATGAAGGCAATTAGCGAGGATTATAAAAACTGACAATGAGAAATTCTTTAAACATATGAAAAGGACGAGAGAGGTCATGTTGAACACAGGGCCTTGGAAAATGAAGGAGTAAATCACTGCAGATTCTGGAATCTGTACTGAAAGAAACATTGTGGAGATCACAGCAGGACAGACAGCATCCGTTGAGGGAGAGCAAGACAATGTCTACAAAATCATGAAGGGTATAGACAGGGTAGATAGAGATAAGCTTTTCCCAGGTTGAAGGATTCAATAATGGGAGGTCACGCTTTCAAGGTGAGAGGTGAAACGCTTAAGGGGAATACATGCGGCAAGTACTTTACACAGAGGGTGGTGGGTGTCTGGAACGCGCTGCCAGCAGAGGTGGTAGAGGCAGGCATGGTAGATTCATCTAAGATGCATCTGGACAGATGCATGAGTAGGTGGGGAGCAGAGGGATACAGACGCTTAGGAATTGGGTGATAGGTTTAGACAGTGGATTTGGATCGGCTCGGGCTTGGGGGGCCGAAGGGCCTTTTCCTGGGCTATAAATTTCTTTGTTCTTTGTTTTTCTTTGTCCAGATGACTCTGGAGTAATTTTGTAATTTTGGAATAATTTGTACTTTTCCAAAAATCATTGGATTCTGGAGAAGTACTAGAGCTTTGGAAAACTACTAATGTGACACTCATATTCAAAAAGGGAGAGAGGTAAAAAGCAGGTATCTAAAGGCCAATTAGATTAGATTACTTACAGTGTGGAAACAGGCCC
>NC_057728.1:62269025-62278022 GCF_004010195.1 Chiloscyllium plagiosum | reverse complement strand
GACTGTGGGAGGAAACCGGAGCACCCGGAGGAAACCCACGCAGACACGGGGAGAACGTGCAAACTCCACACAGTCAATCGCCTGAGGTGGGAATTGAACCCGGGTCTCTGGCGCTGTGAGGCAGCAGTGCTAACCGCTGTGCCACCGTGCCGCCCACAATTAGCTTCACATTTATTGTTGGAAAAGTATTGGAAATAATACCGGAACACTAGGAATATCAGAACCTAATCAAGCAGAGTAAGCAAAACTTATTGAAAGGGAAATCACATCTGATGAATTTATTAGAGTTTTTTCAGGATGTCTCAACCAGACTGGACAGAGGAGAACCAGTAAATCTGTTGTATTTAGACTTTCTGAAGGCTTTCATAAATGTACCTCACAAAAGGTTAAGTCAGAAGACAAGACTCCATGCTGTTGGAAATAGTGTATTGACATGGATAGAGAATTGGCTCATGGGCAGGAAGTAGCAAGTGGGGATAAGGGTCAAGAGCGTGGTGCTGGAAAAGTGCAGCACGTCAGGCAGCATCCGAGGAGCAGGAGAATCAATTCTTCGGGCATAAGCCCTTATTCATGATGATGGGCTTAGGCCCAAAATGTCAATTCTCCTGCTCCTCGCATGCTGCCTGATCTGCTTTGTTTTTCCAGCACCACGTTCTTGACTCTGATATCCAACATCCGCAGTCCTCACTTTCTCCTCAGAATTAAGTGGTGCCAATTTAAGACTGAGATGAGGAGCAATTTCTTCTCACAGAGGGTTGTGAATCTTTGGAGCTCCTTGCTACAGACAGCTGTGAGGACAGAGTCCCTGTGTATGTTTGAGGATGAGATAGATTCTTGATCAGTCAGGGAATCAGTAGGAGAGTCCCAGACTGAGGCTGTGATGGGGAAGCAGGCCCTTTTGAGGACAGAGGTGAGGCCTCGAGTTTTGAGGCCTGGTGTGGTCTGGAGACCAGGTGCTGGCACAGCCTGGGGTGGAAGGAAAATAAATTGAGTATATATTTTAATTTGTCCTTTTATTTTTATACTAAACTTTTTACTTATTATTTTTCTATTTTATACCAAATACATAACCATCTGTACCTAGGCTACTTGTACCTAAGAACGCACTGTAAGTGGAGACATTGCAAACATTTCACTGCACTCAATCGAGTGCATGTGACAATTAAACTAATCCAACTGCAATCAAGGGTCACAGGGAAAGGGAAGGGAGAGGGTGTGAGGAATGCTGGATCAGCCATGATCGTATTGAACTACGGAGCAGGCTGGAGGGGCTGAATGGCCTACTGCTATTCCTACTTCTTAAGATATAAGTGACACCCATTGATTGTCCTTGAACTCTGTCTGGCTATCAATTTGTGTGGTTTGCAAGTGGTGGGGAGAAAACTGAATCACGTTTGTGTTGATGTGGAGGTGCTGGTGTTGGACTGGGGTGGGCAAATTCAAAAATCACACAACACTGGACTATAATCCAACAGGTTTATTTGAAAGCTTGCAGTTTCAAATAAACTGTTGGACTATAACCTGGTACTGTGTGATTTTTCACTTTTGTATTGACAGACAACCAGTGGCATATCACACTAAATCAATGGGTTCCAGTATTTGAATCCTGATGGTAGGCCATCTTCAATGGATACCATTTACAACGTTATGTTATGTTATCACAGTATCCTCATTTGAGGCTAGGGATTGAGAGGCAAGAGTGTATTAAAAATGTCAGCATTGTTCGAAACTATGACAGGCAAACTAATTATGTTTTCACTAAAATTAAATGTGAATATGTCTTAAAAGGACATGTTATAGTCTACCAAAACAAAATAACTTGTAAGTATATCATTAATAAAACTGCAAAATTTGTGCAGTTCACTTTTACAAGTGTAAACTTACATCAAAAATCATGAATTGTCAGAAATGTTTGTATAGGTCTGACCTTATAATCATATTTAATAACTTACCCGGCGCAGTATTTGAAGGTTGGGAAATCAGTTTGTCTTTCAGAATTCACATTATTGCATAATTGAAAACAGGATAAAGGTAAAGGGCAAGAAAATTAGCATTCCATGTATTTAAACCAAACAATGTCTTGAGATAACGGAAGAGTCCAGTGAATCACAAATGAGCAGAGTTAGGGACTGCAACCAGAAAGATAAGAATGGGGAAATGGCACATTAATTTCTGATGCAACATTTCAAACTGAGTGTTTTATGTTCTATTCCCATTTGCACCAATGATGTCTTATTTGGTGAGGATTAATTTTCAACAGTGCCAACCCTGCGCTTTACAGTACTATGAGAAGCCTAAATGAACCTGTCGACAGACTAGGTTGAAGCCATGTGTGCCTACAACAGATGCCAATGAAAGGATTTGCACGGCATGTCACCTCTCAGCTGGCCACAGTTATTTGATGGCATTGAGATGCCAAGATCAGCATTCAGAACTCGTGTAGGGTGCTTATCCTTACAGAATGATGGTCTAGTGCATGCATCAAAGAGAGGCCCTTTGTCAGTGAGAGGATTGACTACAGCTGGGTGCCATCATGTCTTGTACTTACAAATGTTTTGAACCTTCTTCGAGCAACATAGAGAATATTTTAAAAAGCTACGCAGTAATATTTTTTGCAATATTTCATACTGGGAACAGGTCTACACAAAGAATTGCTCTAATTTAAATCTAGAGCAATATATTGATAATTGTGGATGCCATATTGAAGGTTGTTGGTTTCAGAATAGGCAATGGATCACCTGAGATCGATTCCCGCTGGCAGTTCTAATCAGTGGCATGTCACAGTAATCTCACCTCGTTTGATATTAGCACAAGGTCAGGCCACTGCTTGCTTAAGAGATCATAAGACCGTAAAACATAGGAGCAGAAATTAGGCCATTCAGCCCATCAGGTTTACTCTGCCATTCAAAAATGGCTAATATGTTTCTCAATCCAATTCTACTGGCTTTCCCCCCGTAACCCTTGATCCCCTTGACAATCAAGGACCTATCTCTCTCCATCTTAAATATACTCAATGATCTGGTCTCCACAGCCTTCTGTGGCAGTGAATTCCAAAGATTCCCCACTCTCTGGCTGAAGAAGTTTCTCCTTATCTTCATTCTAAATGGTCTTCCCTTTACTCTAAGGCTGTGCCCTCAGGTCCTAGTCTCTCCTACCAATGGAAACATCTTCCCAACATCCACTCTGTCCAGGCCATTCAGTATTCTGTAAGTTTCAATTAGATCCCTCCTAATCTTTCTAAACTCCTTCAAGTATAGACCCCAGAGTCCTCAAACATTCCTCATATGTTAAACTTTTCATTCCTGGGACCATTCTTCTGAATCTCCTCTGAACTCACTCCAGGACCAAGTACAACATTCCAGAGATATGGCCTCCGAAAACTGTGCAAAACTGCTTTTATATTCAAGTCCTCTCAAAATAAATGCCATCATTGCATTTGCCTTCCTAACTACTGATTCAACTTGCAAGTTTACCTTGAGAGAATCCTGGACTAGAACTCCCAAGTCTCTTTGCATTTCAGACTTCTGAATTTTCTCCCCATTTAGAAAATAGTCCAGGCCTCTATTCTTCCTACCAAAGTGTATAACCTCATATGTTCCCATGTTGTGCTCCATCTGCCACCTCTTTGCCCACTCTCCTAACCTGTCCAAATCCTTCTGCAGCTTCTCTGCCTCCTCAATGCTATCTGTCCCTCTACCTATCTTTGTATCATTTGCAAACTTAGCCAGAATGCCCTCAGTTCCTTCATCAACATCGTTAATGTATAAAGTGAAAAATTGTGGTCCGAACACTAAAGCCTTGCAGAACACCACTTGTCACCATCCAAGATCTACCATCCTGAGAAGGTCCCTTTTATCCCCACTCTGCACTTGCTTGTGAGAGGAAAGGTATTTGCCAGATGTAATTGCAATCAAACTGCTGCCTACCTGCCTTCTTGTTTCTTCTAACCCTTGCAAGACTGTAAGATTTATCAGACATATGAACAATGTTTATTTAGTTTTCCCTGGACCCAATGCGACTTCACCTTCATCATCAGCCTATCATGGGGAACCTTTCAAACGCCTTACTAAAGTCCATGTATATGACATCTACATTCCTTCTCTCATCAATTAGCTTTGTCACCTCTTCAAAGAATTCTATTAGGTTTGTAAGACATGACCTTCCCGACACAAAACCATGCTGCCTATCACTGATAAGCCCATTTTCTTCCAAATGGATATATGTCTTATCCCTTAGTATCTTCTCCAGTAGCTTCCCTATCACTGATGTTAGGCTTGCAGGTCTGTAACTACCTGGATTATCCCTGCTACTCGTCTCAAACAAGGGGACAACATTAGCGATTCTCCAGTCCTCTGGGACCTCCCCTGTTTTTCAGGATGATACAAAGGTATCTGTTAAAGCCCCAGCTATTTCCTCTCTCGCTTCCCTCAGTAACCTAGGATAGATCTCATCCGGACCTGGGGACCTGTCCACCTTAATGCCTTTTAGAATGCCCAACACTTCCTCCCTCCTTATGCCAACTTGACCTAGAATAATCAAAGATCTATCCCTAACCTCAACATCTGCCATGTCTCTCTCCTCGGTGAATACCGATGCAAAGTACTCATTAAGAATCTCACCCATTTTTCTCTGTCTCCATGTATATCTTTCCTCCTTTGTCCTTCAGTGAGCTGACCCTTTCCCTCGTTACCCTCTTGCTCCTTATATATGAATAAGGCTTTGGGGTTTTCCTTAACCTTGCTCACTAAGGATATCTCATGACCTCTTTTAGCCCTCTTAATTCCTTGTTTCAGATTGATACTACATTCCCGATATTCTGCCAAAGCTTCATCTGACTTAAATCGCTTTGACATTATGTACACATCTTTCTTCCTGTTAGCTAGTCTCACAATTTCACCTGTCATCCTTGGTTCCCTAATCTTTCCATTTCTATCCCTCATTTTCACAGGAACATATCTTTCCTGAACTCTAATCAACCTCTCTTTAAAAGCCTCCCACATATCGAATGTGGATTTATCTTCAAAAAGCTGCTCCCAATCTACATTCCCAAGCTCCTGCTGATGGATGATCTGTGGCCTAATTTCAAATACTCACCTTTGGCCCATCTAACAATAGACCTTGTCTTTTTACCCTATCCATACCCTTCATGATATTATAAACCTCTTCAGCTTCTGACACTCCAAGGAAAATAGCCCCAGACTACTCAGCCTCTCCCTATAGTTTACACCCTAAAGTCCGGTCAGCATCCTTGTAAATCTTTTCTGCCTCCATTTAAGACTAACAACATCTTTCCTATAGCAGGGAGACCAAAATTGAATGCAGTATTCAAAAAATGGCCTAACCAATGTCCTGTACAGCCACAACATGACCTCCCAACTCCCTGTACTCTGACCAATTAAAGGAAAGCATACCAAATGCCTTCTTCACTATCCTATCTACCCGCGACTCCATTTTCAAGGAGCTATGAACTTGCACTCCAAGGTCTCTTTGTTCAGCAACACTGCCCAGAACCTTACCATTAAGTGTATATTTCCTGCCCTGATTTGTCTTTCCAAATGTAGCACCTCACATTTATCGAAATTAAACTCCATCGGCCATTCCTCAGCCCTTTGGCCCATCTGATCAAGATCCTGTTGTACTCTGAGGTAACCTTTGCTGTCCACTACACCTCCAATTTTGGTGTCATCTGCAAACTTACTAACTATACCCCTTATGTTCACATCCAAATCATTTATATAAATGACAAAAAGTGTTCAATAGTTTGCTTGATTTGTATATATTAGTCAGTTCTCTGAGCTACATACTTCGTGAATTCAACTTTCATTACGGGTTGTGTTGGGATTCAGAAACACAATCTGACCAAAAATCAAGAAACACATGAATAATGTATACATGGGCTTGCACAGTAAAGTAAAGTTACCATAATCAAAAAGTGTGGCGCTGGAAAAGCACAGCAGGGCACTCAACATCCGAGGAGCAGGAGAGTCAACATAAGCCCTTCATCAGGAATGTTGGGGGGAGTAGAGAGAAGGGGGCTGAGAGATAAGTAAGAGGGTGGGGGGGGGAGGGGAGATGAGGAAACTGGTGAAATCGACATTGAGGCCATGTGGTTGGAAGGACCCAAGGCGGAAGATGAGGCGAACCTCCTTCAGATGAGGTGAACCTCCCATGTCTGAATGGGCTTCCTCCAGGTGCTCCGGATTGGATTAGATTCAATTCCTCACAGTGTGGAAACAGGCCCTTCGGCCCAACAGGTCTACACCAACCCTCCAAAGAGTAACCCACCCAAACCCCTTTTCCCTCTGACTAATGCATCGGGCAATTTAGCATAGCCAATTCACCTGAACCGCACATCTTTGGACTGTAGAAGGAAACCCATGCAGACATGGGGAGAATGTGCAAACTCCACAAAGACAGTCACCCGAGGTTGGAATCGAACCTGGGACCCTGGTGCTGTGAGGCAGCAGTGCTAACCACTGAGCCACCGAGCCACCCCCACAGTCCAAAGATGTGTAGGTTAGGTGAATTGGCCATGCTAAATTGTCCCATAATGTTCAGGAATGTGTAGGTTATTAATCAGGGTTAAAACATTGAGTAATGGGGTGGGGGTGTGGGTCTGGGGTGGGTTGCTCTTCAGAGGGTCAGTGTGGAGTTGTTGGGCTGAAAGGCCTGTTTGCACGCTGTAGGGAATCTAAGAAAGAGTAACCCCAGTTGGTGCAGGAGCTGAACCTGTGTTGTTGGTATCACTCTATATCAGAGACACCTTGTAGAGTACAGTCTCCAGCACTCATACCATTCCAGTTTATTCCACACAGCCACCTGTCTCTGGCAAATTCTATTTCCCAATACACTGACCATAATTACAAAGGCAATGCTTAGACTGTATTAATTGAGACAGTTTTTTCAGACACTTAGGCAGCTATTTGCACCTCATTAAAGTGAGATTACTTGCCATTACGTCTGTGGCAGTGATATTGTTACACTTCCTTCCGTCATTTGATCTATTCCCCCAAATAATCGAAAGCATTGCAAGACAAAGCAGCAAGTCTGTTTAAAAGCTTCATTCTTTCTAATTAGATTTGCTAATAGCCCTGGCAGAACAGTCAATGATTGATTGATCTTTGTGAAAAGTACTCCTTGTAATACTTTCTCGTTCTTGCTCTCGCTGTCAAATTTCACAGGAAAAAGAACTGCCAAGGAATTTTTAAAATCATAACTCAAGCCTCGCCAAGAACAAATTTAGTACCAGCCGAGTAGTAACACTTCCTTCTGCAATTACTGGGCAGATTTTGTCTCTGATGTAATGGTCATGCTACTAATGTTCAGGCTTGTCAGTACCTTCAGGCAATCCAAGTGTGTTCTGTGAATTGAGAACGTCCTGAATTTGTTAGTCTATTTATGTCACTTGCGCAAATACCACCTCACTTGTCTCCCAGTTACTTTTCCAGACACATGAGATTTGGTCATTAAATCGACATTAAATTCTTCAAAGCAAATTAAAGCAGGTAATTAGCAGCACAAGTATCTTTCTTAACAGTGTGATAACTATTCACACATGCGGGGGGGTGGTAAGCTCAGTTGCCTGGATAGCTGGTTTTGCAATGGTGGAAGTGAGGACTGCAGATTAGAGTCGAGAGTGTGGTGCTGGAAAAGCACAGTAGGTCAGGCAGCATCCGTGGAGCAGGAGAATCAATTTTTCAGACAAAAGCCCTTCATCATGAGGAATTTGCAACAGCAACAGTATGTGATGGATGGCAGTTATAAGAAGGGGGGAAAGTCTCAGTCACATAGATGGGGGTTAACTCCAAGAAGGGTAAGAGAGGTCAGCACCTAGGGCAGGAGTCTTTTGTGGATATGCCCATTTCAAACAGGTATGCTGTTTTGGAAAATGTAGGGGGTGATGGGTTTTCAGGGGAACGTAGCACGAACAGCCAAGTTTCTGCTATTGAGACTGGCTCTAATGCAATGAGGGGTACGTCGGCTGCCAAGAGATCAATTGTGTTAGGGGATTCTGTAGTCCGAGGTACAGACAGACGTTTCTGTGGCCAGCAGAGAAAAAGCAGAATGGTGTGTTGTTTCCCTGGTGCCAGGATCAAGGATGTCTCAGCGAGGGTGCAGAATGTTCTCACGGGGGAGAGGGGCCAGCAAGAGGTCATTGTCCACATTGGAACCAATGATATAGGAAGGGAAAATGATTTGGAGATGCCAGTTTTAGACTGGGGTGTACAAAGTTAAAAATCATGCAACACCAGGTTATAGTCCAACAGGTTTAATTGGAAGCACACTAGCTTTCGGAGCGATGCTCCTTCATCAGGTGATAGTGGAGGGCTCGAATGTAACACAGAATTTATAGCAAAAATTTGCAGTGTGATGTAACTGAAATTATACGCTGAAAAATTGATTGTCTGTTAAGCCTTTCATCTGTTAGAATACAGTGATAGTTTCACTTCTTTCATGTGTACATGGAAGGGAAAAGGTTGAGATTCTGAAGGGAGATTACAGAGAGTTAGGTAGAAATTTAAAAAGGAGGCCCTCAAGGGTAGTAATATCTGGATTACTCCCAGTGATATGCTAGTGAGGGCAGGAATAGGAGGGTAGAGCAGATGAATGCATGGCTGAGGAGCTGGTGTATGGGAGAAGGATTCACATTTTTGGATCATTGGAATCTCTTTTGGGGTAGAAGTGACCTGTACAAGAAGGACAGATTGCACCTAAATTGGAAGGGGACTAATATACTGGCAGGGAAATTTGCTAGAACTGCTTGAGAGGATTTAAACTAGTAAGGTGGGGGAGTGGGACCCAGGGAGATAGTGAGGAAAGAGATCAATCTGAGACGGGTACAGCTGAGAACAGAAGTGAGTCAAACAGTCAGGGCAGGCAAGGACAAAGTAGGACTAATAAATTAAACTGCATTTATTTCAATGCAAGGGGCCTAACAGGGAAGGCAGATCAACTCAGGGAATGGTTAGGAACATGGGACTGGGATATCATAGCAAT
>NC_057728.1:62184969-62266321 GCF_004010195.1 Chiloscyllium plagiosum | reverse complement strand
ATGCTTTCCTTTATTGGTCAGAGTATGGAGTACAGGAGTTGGAAGGTCATGTTGTGGCTGTACAGGACATTTATTAGGCCACTGTTGGAATATTGCATGCAATTCTGGTCTCCTTCCTATCGGAAAGATTTTGTGAAACTTGAAAGGGTTCAGAAAAGATTTACAAGGATGTTGCCAAGGTTGGAGGATTTGAGCTATAGGGAGAAGCTGAACAGGCTGGGGCTGTTTTACCTGGAGCGTCGGAGGCTGAGGGGTGACCTTATAGAGGTTTACAAAATTATGAGAGGCATTGATAGAATAAATAGACAAAGTCTTTTCCCTGGGATCGGGGAGTCCAAAACTAGAGGGCATAGGTTTAGGGTGAGAGGGGAAAGATATAAAAGGGACCTAAGGGACAACTTTTTCACGCAGAGGGTGGTGCGTGTATGGAATGAGCCGCCAGAGGATGTGGTGGAGGCTAGTACAATTGCAACATTTAAGAGGCATTTGGATGGGCATATGAATAGGAAGGATTTGGAGAGATATGGGCCGGGTGCTGGCAGGTGGGACTAGATTGGATTGGGATATCTGGTCGATGTGGACAGGTTGGACCGAAGGGTCTGTTTCCATGCTGTACATATCTATGACTCTATGACTCTCTCAAGCATGAGGCTGGGACCCTCGGGGGTGGAGAGATAAATGTGAGGGGATGAGGCTGAGGGGGAAAGGTAGTTGAGAGTGCAATAGATTGATGGAGGTGGAGGTAAAGGTGATAGGTTGGAGAGGAGGGTGGAGTGGATAGGTGGGAAGGAAGATGGACAGGTGGCACAGATCAAGAGGATGGTGCTGAGATGGGAGTGGATGGGGCTGTGGGAAAGTAGCTCAGAGTACGATAGGTGATGGAGGTGGGGGTAATGGTGACAGGTGGGAGACAAGAGTGGAGTGGCCGAACACGTGAACTCCCCCTCCCACTCTGCCAAGGACATGCGGGTCCTGAGCCTCCTTCATCACCACTCCCAAACCACCCGACGCCTGGAGGAAGAACACCTCATCTTCTGCCTCGGGACCCTCCAACCCCAGGGCATCAATGTTGCTTTCACCAGTTTCCTCATTTCCCCTCCCCCCACCTTACGCCAGTTGCAATCTTCCATCCCAGCACCGTTCTCATGACCTGTGCCACCTGTCCATCTTCCTTACCACCTATCTGCTCCACTTTCCCCTCCAACCTATCACCTTTACCTCCACCTCCATTCACCTATTGCACTCTCAGCTACCTTCCCCCCTCAGCCCACCCCTTCCCATTTATCTCTTCCCCCCCACCCCCACCGAGACTCCCAGCCTCATTCCTGATGAAGGCTTTTGCCTGAAACGTTCATTCTCCTGCTCCTCAGATGCTGCCTGACCCACTGTGCTTTTCTAGCGCCACACTCTCAATGCGCGACGGTGGTAGAGGCAGAAACAATGGCATCATTTAAGATGTATCTAGACAGATACATGAATGGGCAGGGAGCAAAGGGATACAGATCCTTAGAAGTTAGAGGGTTGATTTAGATAGAGAATGTGGATTAGCACAGACTTGGAGGGCCAAATAGCGTGTTCCTGTGTTGTAATGTTCTTTGTATGAATTCATTGTATAGCAGAACAGGCTGGAGGAGCTGAATGGCCTGCTCCTGTTTCCATGTTCCTATCCTCTGTCACTCAAAAATTAAACAATTTAACTTGACAGGAGTGAATAGTTCTTTGTGCTTTTATTAATGTCAACTTCCTAATTTAATTTATTTGCTTAATTAACCTTTGCCAATTTTTCTCTCTGTCACACCTTGACCTTTCTTTTTCATTCAAAATAGAGTTCAGTTCCAACTTAACCTCCTCCTCAGTTATGTCTTTGCCTCTTTTTTTCAATCCCTAGTTCACATTGTTTGGAGTGAAACCAGTTGGTTCCATTTTAAGTGAATGTCTCAGGTAGTTTGGCATCCTCCCTATAACAATGACAACCTTAAACACGTAAAAAACATGTTTTGAATTGAAGGGTGTACAAAAATACAAATGCAGCATGCCACAAGATGCAGATTATCACAATCATTAGTATTTTGGAATTATATAAAATAAAGAACCTTTTAGTTGTATCTTGGCATAAAATACTTCAGTTAGTTAGTTGGTGCCGGTTTGGACTGGGCTGTACAAAGTTAAAAATCACACAACACCAGGTTATAGTCCAACAGCTTTATTTGGAAGCACTTGCTTTCGGAGCACTCAACTGGTTATCTTTGATTTATTGAATATTGATAATCAGTTGTATTAAATGTGGAAGCAATTTCTTTAATTGCTACTTTCTGATCTCCGAGTCTGATTTCAAGGAATTTCCACAATTGCCGGGATTGGAGAGTTTGCGCGAGAGTGAAAGGCTAGATATTTTCTCCGGAGCATTGGAGGCTGAGGGGTGACTTTATAGAGGTTTATAAAATCATGAGGGGCACGGATAGGGTAAATAGACAAGGGTAGAGGAGTCCAAAACTAGACAGCATAGGTTCACGGTGAGAGGGGAAAGATATAAAAGGGACCTAAGAGGCAACTTTTTCATGCAGAGGGTGGTGTATGTATGGAATAAGCTGCCAGAGGAGGTGGTGGAGGCTGGTACAATTGCAGCATTTAAAAGGCATCTGGATGGGTATGTGAATAGGAAGGGTTTAGAGGGTATGGGTCAAATGCTGGCAACTGGTGTTAGATTAATTTAAGATATCTAATTGGCGTGGACAAGATGGACCAAAGGGTCTGTCTCCGTGCTGTACACCTCTATGACTCTGGTATAATATGATTGTCATTTTGTGAAAGCACGTGCCTATTAGGTACAGAAATTAATTAGACAATTGGATAGATATATGGAAAGGTATACAGGTATTTGGAAGGCTGGGAAGTTGGTGTGCAATCACCCTTGGGTGACTCTTTAAAGGTTAATACAAGTCAGATTGAATGTTAGCTTAATTTGGAACTGCACAGGCACAGTGATATGAGCTATTTCAATAGACAAAGAGACATAACCATGCTATTGTATATAAAAGTAGATACTCATTAAGTTACAGAGAGGTAATTGCTATAAATGAGAACCTTTTGGCATTTTCAAGAGACATGGTTACAGGGCATGGACACAGCAGGAGTTCAATTCGCCTTACAACAGAAAGCATTTATCTTAACTGGGGCTGGGTCTGATTTCAACTGAGGCATCAACAGTGTATTGTCTCGTACAAATGGTTATCACCAAGTGCATAAGAATGTAAAAAAACCTTCATTCATTAAACAATCTTCCTCAAGCATAGGGTATCCATATACATAGGGTAGAAAAAAGCTTTCTAAAAACCGAAAGAACTGTGGATGGTGCAAATCAGAAAAACAGAAGTTGCTGTGAAGAGAAATCAGAGTTAATCAGGAATGGTCACCGGACCTAAAACATTAACTCTGATTTCTCTCCACAAATGCTGCCAGACCTGTTGAGCTTATCCAGCAATTTCAGTTTTTGTTTTAAAATAAAGCTTTTCCTTGTTTGGACCCCGAATCATTTTCATGCTGAGTGTCACCCCCGGCTCAGGTAAGGGTCAGGATTACTAACCACGGCCAACAATGGAAGCAGTGAATTTTCGGAGGTAATGGTGGAAGGGGTGGTATTTTGAGGGACAATGGCTGCTTATAGGTGGAAGACCATTCAGGTAAAGGGCTTAAATTTCCTTTAAACACACAATACAAAGGGAATGTGAAACCATCTCAGTTTTCTTATTGTTCAAGGATTTTGAAAATGTGAGGCCAGCTGAAGCGAAAAGCTCAGGACCACAAGGCATGGGGAAATGAGCAGAGGACATGACCTTGTGTAGATCACCACCACAAATCTCTTTATGCCAATCATAAGCAAAATGGTACATAAACTATCAAGGAAAACTTGGCAGCAATGTGAAAATAACCATCAACAGACAAAAGGAGATGAACTGATGAAATTTGTTTTGATACTTTATAAAGATTCACATGAATAATATCTTTGAACTCATTTCAAATTGACAAATATAAGACCATGAGATTTTGGAGCAGAAATAAGCCATTCAGCCCGTTGATCTGCTCTGTCTTTCAATTCTGGTCTCCCTCCTATCGGAAAGATGTTGTGAAACCTGAAAGGGTTCACAAACGATTTACAAGGATATTGCCAGGATTGGAGGGGTTGAGCTACAGGGAGTGGCTGAACAGGTTGGGGCTGTTTTCCCTGGAGCATCAGAGGCTGAGGGATGACCTTACAGAGGTTTATAAAATCATGAGGGGCATGGATAGGATAAAAAGACAAGGTCTTTTCCCCTGGGGTAGGGGAGTTCAGTACAAGAAGGCTTAGGTTTAGGGTGAGAGGGGAAAGATATAAAAAGGACCTAAGGGGGAACATTTTCACACAGAGGGTGGTACGTGTATGGAATGAGCTGCCAGAGGAAGTGGTGGAGGCCAGTACAACTGCAACATTTAAAAGACATCTCAATGGGTATATGAATAAGAAGTGTTTAGAGGGATATGGGCTAAGTGCTAGCAAATGGAACTAGATTGGGTTGGGATATCTGGTCAGAATGGACAAGTTGGAGTGAAGGGTCTGTTTCCGTGCTGTACATCTCTGTGACTCGATGAGATCATAGCCAAACTGATCCTGCCGTTTCCCCATAACCTTCGATTCCATTTCTGATTGAAAATCTAAAGGAGCCACTAACTTCAAAATGTGTAATAAATATTTAATGAATACAAAATTGACAGTAAGTTAATTAAACTTGATTATATAATAGCCAAGATTGTGGTGCTGGAAAAGTACAGCCGGTCAGGCAGTATCCGTGGAGCTTGAAAATCAACGTTTCGGGCAAAAGCTCTTCATCAGGAATAAGGCTGGGAGCCTCGGGGGTGGAGACATAAATGGGAGGGGGTGGAGTTCGGTGGAAGGTAGTTAAGCGTGTGATAGGTGGATGGAGGTTGGGGTAAAGGTGATAGGCTGGAGGGGAGGTGGAGCGGATAGGTGGGAAGGAAGATGGACAGGTGGGACAGGCCGTGAGGAAGGTGCTGAGCTGGAATGTTGTAACTGGGATAAGGTGTGGGGAGGAGAAATGAGGAAACTGGTGAAATCTTCCTTCCCACCTATCCGCTCCACTCTCCTCTCCAACCTATTATCATTACCCTCACCTCCATCCATTTATTGCACTCTCAGCTACCTTCCCCCCCAACTCCATCCTCCTCCCATTTATCTCTCTACCCCCAAGGCTCCGAGCCTCATTCCTGATTAAGGATTTTTGATCACAATGTCGATTTTCCTGCTCCTCGGAAGCTGCCCGACTGCTGTGCTTTTCCAGCACCACACTCTTGACTCTAATCTCCAGCATCTGCAGTCCTCACTTTCGCTTAATTATATAATAGCATGTTCTTCTTTTTAAAGTTAACTCTAACAATTTTTTATTTTTCAGAAGGATGCCCTTCTCTTTCATTCTCCGTTATAGCCCAGAGATTGAGTTCAGAGGTCTTCCCAAAAACCTTCAATAACTGAAAAGACTTAACAAGAAAGCAGGCTGCAATTCCCTATCAGTGCCTAGAATTTTGTTTTGTGGATTAACTGTAACATTGGCATTCATAGAGACGGCCATGGCTTGCTGTTTCAACAAAGTAATGCTTCACCGCACATCTAACAGTGGAAGATCAGTGATAGGATCAGCAAGTAGGAAATCATTTTCACAAGGAGTAGAAATAGCCACTTCTTGTGTGTATAAACATTGAAAAAGGTATAAGATTAGCATTCCTTGAAGCATCTTTGACATGAACAAACCCAAGTCCATCCTCATTTTACTCACATTTCCCTTTAACATTCTGCATTGTTTCGATTCCTTTAACTTATTTTTAGACTTGGATTTAGCTGTATGAAATGCATTCTCTCTAAATGTCATTTTGCTTTTAAGCTTGTCATTCTTCTTTCTAAGGAGGAGGAAGAGGAGATCCATGGAATTGCAGACCAGTTAGACTAACTTGTGTGCTGGGCAATTACTGGAGTCTACAATCAAGGATTGGGGTAACTGAACATCTTTAAAATTGTCAATTTATCAGAGTGAGCTAGCGTGGATTCAGGATGAGTGGATCATGCCTACCAAACCTCATTGAAATTTTTTAAAGAGGGGATTAAGTTAGTGGACAGGAGAATGTCTGTAGATATTGTTTTTATGGACTTTCAGAAGGTATTTGATAAAGTCCCACATAAGAGACTATTAACTCAGCTAGAGGCCCAAGGAATTGAAAGCAAATTACTGACATGGCACGGAAACTGGTTGAGACAGGCAATAGAAAGTAAGGATAATGATAAGTACTGTCCTACAAGGTGTGTTACGGCCTCGATTATTTCCATTATTTATTAATGACTCGTATAGTGGCATTGAAAGTCATTATCCAAATATGCTGATGACACAAAGTAGGCAGCATTGTGGATAGTGCAGGACATAGAGTCATAGAGTCATAGAGATGTACAGCAAGGAAACAGACCCTTCGGTCCAACCCGTCCATGCCGACCAGATATCCCAACCCAATCTAGTCCCTGCCAGCACCCGGCCCATATCCCTCTAAACCCTTCATATTCATATACCCATCCAGATGAAGTATTAAATGTTGTAATTGCACCAGCCTCCACCACTTCCTCTGGCAGCTCATTCCATCCACGTACCACCCTCTGTGTGAAGATGTTCTCCCTTAGGTCCCTTTTATATCTTTCCCCTCTTACCCTAAACCTATGCCCTCTAGTTCTGGACTCCCTGACCCCAGGGAAAAAATTTTGTCAGTTTATCCTACCCATGCTCATGATTTTATAAACCTCTATGAGGTCATCCCTCAGCCTCCGACGCTCCAGGGAAAACAGCCCTAGCCTATTCAACCTCTCCCTCCAGCTCAAATCTTCCAACCCTGGCAACATCCTTGTAAATCTTTTCTGAACCCTTTCAAATTTCACAACAACTTTCCGATAGGAAGGAGATATTCAGGTAAACGTAAGGTAAGCAAGATAATTCTGTAGCATTCAATTTAAATTAAATGAGATGCAGAAACATAGCCCTTCAAGCCTGTTGCATTCATTATGATCCTGGCTGATTATCGAACTCCATACTCTTTGATTCCTTTAACCCCAAGAACAATGTCCAAAACCATTCTTGAAAACAGCCAACCAGGGCTCACAATTCCAAGACTGCCAGTAAGCAAGCTAGGAGTGAGATGAGAAGCTGCTTTACTCAATTGTTACAATTTGGAATGAGCTGCCTGGGATGATAATGGAGGAAGATTCCATGGGAGGCTTCAAAGCAGAGCTGGATGTGTAGTTGGAAGTCATGAATTCAGAGGTTTTCGGAGATAGGGCTGGAACTAGGCAAAAGTGAGGACTGCAGATACTGGAGATTAGAGTCAAAATTAGAGTGGTGCTGGAAAAGCACAGCAGGTCAGGCAGCATCCGAGGAGCAGGAAAATCGACGTTTCGGGCAGGAGCCCTTCATCAGAAATGGAGATTGGGACGAGCCAGTTGGCTCTTTCAGGAACTGGTATGGACATGGGTCAAATGACTTCCTTCTGTATTATAAAATTCTATGATGTGATAGCATAAAATTACAAAGGGATATTGGTAGATGACATGAAAAGGCAAAACTATGGCAGATGGAGTTCAATGTAAGCAAGTGAAAGATTATCCATTTTGGACCAAAAAGGATAGATCAGGGAACTTTCTAGATGGTATGAAGGTCAATACAATGAATGTCCAAAGAGACTTGGGTGTGGGGAGAGGGGGGGGGGGTGTGGTGGTCAGGTGAATAGATATTTAAAATATCACAAACAAGTGCAGAAAATAATCAAGAAAGCCAATGGAATGTTGCTCTTTATATCTAGAGGATTGGAGTATAAGGCTGCAGAAATTATACTGTGGTTATACAAAACCTGGTTAGACCACACTTGGAGCAGATCGGGCACCACACCTTGGGAAGGATTAGATTAGATTCCCTACAGTGTGAAAAAAGGCCCTTCGGCCCAACCAGTCCACACTAACCCTCCGAAGAGTAACCCACCCAGACCCATTTCCCTCTGACTAATGCACCTAAAGCTATGGCAATTTAGCATGGCCAATTCACCTGACCTGCACATCTTTGGACTGTGGGAGGAAACCAGAGCACACGAAGAAACCCACGCAGACACAGGGAGAATGTCCAAACTCCACACAGACATTCGCCTGAAGCTGGAATCAAACCTGGGACCTTGGTGCTGTGAGGTAGCAGTGCTAACCACTGAGCCACTGTGCCACCAATATGGAGGAAGCCTATCTGCCCTGGAGGGAGTACAACGTAGGTTTACAAGAATGATACCTGGACTTCAGGGGTTAAATTATGAGGAGAGATTATACAAAGATTTCAAGATATTAACAGGAAAAGACAGGGCAGATAAAGATAAGCTGTTTGTGGATTGTAGAACTAGAGGCATAGTCTGAAAATTAGGGTCAGACCATTCAGGAGAGATGTTAGGAAGCACTTAGACACACAAAGGGTAGGAGAGGTTTGGAACTCTCTTCCACAAACATAGAATCATAGAATGCCTACAATATGGAAACAGGCCCTTTCTAATCTTTCAATGAAAAGTTTTTTTCTATTCATCGCAACAGAATGACCCCCGACTGACCGTGCAAGATGAGAGAAGACTGTTAATAAATACTTTGTCAACATGGAGCTGCCACCTGATCTGACTATATGCCCTAACAACACATTTCATAAATTCTGTTAATACCATTCAGATGCAAAATGAAAATGTTACAACCACCCATTTCTTGCTTGCACCCAAAGTTATTCCCGAGAGTGGGCGATCATTAACTAGTCAGAAACATTGAGCATTGCCAATCATTGTCACTTACACCTCCTGTCAGCATCTGCATGCTTTGAAATATCAGGATTGCTTCACTATCTGGGATTTATTGCAGAGTTCTTACAAAGTAGGGAATCCTGTGCTGCAGGATCCTATCGTTCTATTCTGTGTTGATGCAATAGGTTTAGAACTTCAGGCATAACGTTGTTGTGTTGGACAATAAAGTTAAAGTATTAAGAAGTATTAAGAAAGATTTTCTTCAAAATGTTGGTCCTTTTGTACTTATTCTTTCATGGGATTGAAAGGTCAGCATTTTCTGTCCATCCCTAATTACCCTTGAACTGAGTGGCTTGTGTTTCAGAGGACATTGAAGACCTCAACCTCATTGCAGGGGAGCTGGAGTCATGTGTCATAGAATCACACAGCATAGAAAACAGGCCCTTTGGCCCATCATGCCTATGCCAATCAACAAATATCAAACTGTATGCATCCCTTATATCTGCACATGCATCCATAGCTTCCTGCGCCCTGGCATTTGAAGTGCTCATCCAGGTGCTTCTAAAGAATGGCAGATTTCCTTCCCTAGAGGCTATAGCAAACCACAGAGACTTCATTTACTAATGGTTTGTGCTAGTTTTATGGTCACCATCCTGAAGCTAGATTTCAATTTTTATGAATTTATGAATTGAGTTTTTAAAAATTCATCCATGACTGTCACTGGCCAGGCCAGTATTTATTGTTCATCCCTAATTACCCAGAGGACAGTTAAGAAACAACCGTATTGCTGTGAGTCTCGAGTCACATGTAGGCCAGACCAGGAAAGGATAGCAATTTCCTTCCCTAAAGGGCATTAATGGACCAGATGGGTTTTCCCAAGAATCGCTAATGATTAGATTAGATTAGATTACTTACAGTGTGGAAACAGGCCCTTCGGCCCAACAAGTCCGCCGAAGCACAACCCACCCATACCCCTACATTTACCCCTTACCTAACACTATGGGCAATTTAGCATGGCCAATTCACCTGACCTGCACATCTTTGTGATTGTGGGAGGAAACCGGAGCACCCGGAGGAAACCCACGCAGACACGGGGAGAACGTGCAAACTCCACACAGTCAGTCGCCTGAGGCGGGAATTGAACCCGGGTCTCTGGCGCTGTGAGGCAGCAGTGCTAACCACTGTGCCACCGTGCCGCCCACAAATGATTTCAGGGTCATCATTAGACTCGTAATTCCAAATTGTTATTGAAGTCAATTCCACCATCTAGCATGGCAGGATTCGTAACCAGCTCCCCAGAACATTAACTGGGTCTCTGGATTAATAATCTAGCAATAATCTCACTAAACCATCACCTCCTGAATCCATGATAGGATTTGAACCTACATTCCCATGATATTAGTATGGACCTTTCAGTATTAATCGAATTATAATACGACACTCCCCCCTCGATTATTTCACTTATTAACAAATGTCTTACCTGTACAGGAATAATCGTCAACCTTAATATAACCCGTTTTGCAGATACAGATGTAGGACCCAGCGCCATTCACACAGATGGTATTCTCTCGACAGTAGTGTTTATTTTGGGCACACTCATCAATATCTGTGTATTAAAACAATTTAATAATGAAGATCAGTGAAATCCAATGTTTCTACATGCTGAAAATAATCAGATGATATTGTTGCTTTAGCATTTAGATACGTGGGTCGTTGATGCCGTGTGATACAGTGAACTACTTCAGTCCTTCTAGAAGCTGGTAAAAAACTGCAAGGTGGAAGGAAAGTTTCTAATTGGTCTCTTTGACCTACTCTATTGAGCTATCATTGGAACCCACATGAAGATAGAGGTGCTTGAGATGTCTTTGCTTTCTCTTAGCAATGAAACCATTAACAATGCACAGAGAAAGTGAGCACTGCAGATACTGGAAATCAGAGTTGAAGAGTGTGGTGCTGGAAAAGCACAGCCAGTCAGGCAGTATCTGAGGAGCAGGAGAATCGACGTTTCAAGCTTAAGCCCTTCATCAGGAATGAGGCTCATTCCAATGAAGGGCTTATGCCCGAAACGTCTATTCTCCTGCTCCTCAGATGCTACCTGACTGGCTGTGCTTTTCCAGCACCACACTCTTTGACACATTAACAATACATGCCAGTATTGAACATCTAGCCTAGTCCAACAAGTCAATGTGAGTGTCTGGCTGAGTCTATGCACAGGTTGATGGTTGCCATAGAGAGCCAAGCCCAGCTCCCTCAGGGTCTGCTGGACAGAGGCAGGTGTCTGCACTGCATTGCTCCATCCACTGGTCCTCAGGACCAAAGGCATGGGGACATGGTTTCATTACTAAGAGGAAACAAAGACATGACAAACACCTATAAGTTATATGCCAATGTACCAAATAATATAGACTTCAACTACAGAAGGTGGTGTGCACAGCCCAGACCATCATGGAAGATAGCCTTCCATCCATGGAGTCCATTTACATGGCTCATGCCAGGAAAGGCTGCCAACATCACCAAAGACCCATCACACCCTGGCAATGATCTACAACCCGTTGCATCAGGCACAAGATACATCAGGCACTAGCAGGATCAGGAACAGCTTCTTCCCTGCTGTTATTAGATTGATGAATGGACTCTCTAACTTCAAATAATGCTGATCTTGTTAATGTTGATCTTGTGTGGCGTAACTTAAATGGTTCTGTATGAGTTTTTTTTCACCTTCTGCTCTGTATGTCCTTGCTTACTATGATCTGTCTCTACTACTTGTTAACAAAACTTTTCATTGTACTTAGGTACACGTGACAATCAATCAGTCAAATCAAATCGAATAAAGTGATCTCAGTAGGTTTACTTCGTCCTTTGTATCTTGGTGAAGTGTCAGATTCTGCCGAAGGCCTGGAGATGATCTGGTCAGCTGTTAGCCCTGGAGGTTTGGTCAGGTGACCCCGGGGGCATTTCAATTTGGACAGTCCTGATAATGCTGAGGGTCTTCTTGCCAAAGTAAGCATAAGATGCATATAAGGATGATGTTTGCACAGTCACCAGCGTCAATTGTGGCAATTAGTGACTCATCTACCTACAGTTGATCCTCCTGATCACTTTAAAACCACTCTCACCATCAATCAATGCTCCCCCCCTTCAACTGTTATCATTTAACGAACAGAATTTCCAAGCCCTGTTATAACGTTTGGAAGCTGTCGAATAACCCATAAAACACCCTGAGTAAACAAAAAGCATCAGGACCCGGGTTCTATTCCACTCTTGGGCAACTGCCTGTGTGGAGTTTGCACATTCTCCCCATGTCTATATGGGTTTCCTCCTCCACTTTCCTCCCACCATCCAAAGATATGCAGGTTAGGGTAGATTGACCATGGGAAATTACCGATAATATCCAGGAATGTGTAAGCTAAGTGGCTTAGCCATGGGAAATGGGGAGTTATGGGAATAGGCTGGGGGTCAGGGTCTGGGTGGGATGCTCTGTGGACAGTCAGTGCAGACTCGATGGAATGAATGGTCTCTTTCCGCACTGGAAAGATACTACGAATTGAATTGCAGCCATGAGCCCATAAAACTCTCCAAAGAAACAAACAGGTTTCAAAACTGTAATGGTGGATGTCTATTCTCTGTGATTAAAATAAGGAAGGAGGATTCAACATTTGTAGTTGGTGTGTTAACATGCTAAGTTACCCTTTCAACAGTCTGAAATACACTCTACCTTTTTATTTATTAGAAAACCTCTATCTGAAGACTAATGGACAGTTATAATTTCCAATCATGCTGTTGTCACCTTGTTGAATACAGACACAACTCATCTTACAACATTTCATGATAAACTGTGATGGAGGCAAAACTAATTAGCTTCACTTTTAAATTCTCCCATCTCCAATCCAAGGCTCCTGTCTCCATGTAGCTGTATAAAAGCCACAATGACTGAAATCTAGCCATCGAAATGAGAAAAACACATATCTATGGAGGACTCTCCATTGACTTGCAATGTTATCATTACTTTCTTAACAATTCTGTGATTTTCTCCCTGCATCAGCTTTCATGAAAATGGTCAAGGGTCGAAACAAAAATCCAGCCATCTCACTCAGTGTCCTTTCCTGCCCCCAACCCATTTTGAGAAACAGAACATTAAAATCTGGACTTAGAACCCTGCACATTATTTTATCTGTGGTCTCACAGAGGTTTGATTTAAGCTAACCAGATTTTCCTACTTTTTAATTGTTTCTCTTTTACCTGAAACCACTGCTCAGTTTGCTACTTTAACAGCTTGGTTAGCCTCCGCTGTGTTTAGTGATTTGTAATTCTGTAACCCCAGATCCCAATGCTACTCTGTTCTATTTAGTCTTTCATTAGCCTAACAATATGTGGCTTCTTTATTCTTCCTACTCCAGTGTTTTACTTCACACTTATATGAAAATGAAGATTAACTGCTCATTCTGAAAACTTCCTGATCCCTACCTTAATTTCATTGAAGTTTTTTAAACTTCGCAATGTTTGAAATAGATAAATACTTCTGTTGTTGCCAGTTATGGCTACTCTGGGGTCAGAATTGAATTTTATTGTTTCTCGACTTGCCCAGTGACAATCTCTTTTTAACACCATGAGACATACGAGAAGACAAAGGCCCATCGAGTCTGCATCGCCTTAGAATGCGAACATGCTGATCTGATCATCCTTAAGCCCACTCTCCCGCCCTTTCCCCATAACCCTCGAATCCCTGACTCATTAAACATGTCTGTCTCAGCCTTGAATATATTTAACATGCCTTGCACCATCACCCATTTCATCATGTAAGTTGTTGCACCATTTTTCTCCAGTTCTGATGAAAGGTCAATGACCTGAAATGATGTGGTAAGTTTTGTGATATTGTGGAGATGCATTTGGAGGTTGGAAAAGAGACAAAATGACAGATTCCTGTGCCAGGGTTGGTTCCTGAGATAACTTTCTGGGAGTAATGACTCACCATCAACAGTTACCTGCTCGACAGCAATGGTTAGCTGATAACTACATTACCAGTTAGAGATAAATGGTAGCTCATTGGTGTCTTTCCAACAGCAGACAGAACACCCTGCCCCATCAGCCCTTCTCAAACACAAAGCCCATTGGAAAGGATTCCCCCTCCATATTGATGGCCTGATGCCAGTTGCTTTTACAATTTTATAATTATTCTGAGGCTGACATCCACCTTGGGGTGATCCTGTTATATCACTCAGTCTTAGCAGTGAGTGGCTGATGGAGTTTAATTTGAATAAATGCGAGATATTGCATTTTGGTAAAACAAACAAGGGCAGGACTTACACAGTTAATGGATAGGGCCCTAACAGTGTTGTTGAACAGAGAGACCTAGGAATTCAGGTACATACTTCTTTCAAAATTGCATCATCGGCAGACAGGGTGTTTAAGACAGCATTTTGCACGCTTGCCTTCATTGCTCAGACTACTGAGTATAGGATTGGGATGTCGTGTTGAGGTTGTACAGGACATTTGTGAGATCATTCTTGGAGTACTGTGTACAGTTCTGGCTGCCCTGCTATTGGAAGGATATTATTAATTTGGAGAGGGTTTAGAAGAGATTTACCAGGATGTTGCTGGGACTGAAGGGTTTGAGTTACAAAGATAGGTGGGGACATTTTTCACTGGAGTGTAGGAAGTTGAGAGTTGACCTTATTGGAGATTTATAAAATCATGAGGGGCATAAATAAGGTGGATTCCAAAGGGTCTTTTTCCTAAGGAAGAGGATTGCAAAACTAGAGAGCATATTTTTAAGGTGAGAGGAGAAAGATTTAAAAAGGACCTAAGGGGCAACGTTTTCACAGAGAGGGTGGTTCGTATGTGGAATGAATTGCCAGAGGATGCAGGTACATGGTTACACTTTTAAAAGACATTTAGACAGGTACACGGATTGGAAAAGTTCAGAGGGGCCCAGGCCAAACACAGGCAAATGAGACTAGTTTAGTTTGGGAAATTTGGTCAGCATGGATTGTTAGACCGAAGGGTCTGTCTATGGTCAGGCTATCAGCTGAGCATCACTCTGACTGGGCCTGTTGTTTCCATGACCCATTGAAGCGTTTTCCTGGAGGCTGTGAATCGGGACCCTGTCTGCAGAAGCCTTCTGAACTGGTTGCCTCCATGAAAGTTGCCCAGCTACATCACATCAGGGCCTTTCCCCTTTGTCCCTGATGGAGAATTGAAGAGGATGTTGGGATCACAGCTAGAAGATTCAGCCCATTGAGTCAGTTTCTGGGGCTCCACTTAACCTGCTGCTTAACCTACTCAGGATTTCCAGCATTTACTGTTTTACTCTCTAGAGAGCTGATGGGTCTGCTTGTCATGATTGATTCAATTTCAAATTAGATACAGTTGCTTCAGAAAGTCGTACAGTATTTTGAAATAGTGAACTTAAGCGATTTGAGACATGAGGTATGGTAATTATAGCAGGCTCAGGAGGGAAAAGGTGACTTTGGACTGAAGATTTCCTTTGCTCTACCAGCCTGTGAGTTTTCTGGGTCCACTGTGGTCTAACTGATAGAGATTGATGGTTGTGGCAAGTTAACAACTCCATTATTATTGTATCACACAACTCCCAAGATTGTGGAAGACAAAGTAGATGGGTCTTGCTTTTTTTTCATCGAGCAACTCCCATGTTTCTAATTATCAGTGCATAGAGAAACTCCTTTCTGTCATTCATAATCCAATGTTAATTAATGGGACTGTGGAGATGAAGGAGATTAGCTTCACCCTGCCGTCTACATCAATCTAAGGTTGCATTTTTCAGTAACAATATACACCAAGTCATTCATCATTATTAATCAGCTCTTCACAGATTCTCGGCAATGATTCTTTAGTTCAATTCTAGATGAGATGCAGTTGCTCAATTGTTGTGTATCCCAGGGCTTTATTTATTGTGGTTGCTTAATGATATTGTGAGTTAACTGGGATACCGTACTCACAGGATGCATTTAGATAATGGAGATGAAAGACTAAACTTCTTAGTTACAAGCCTTTTTGATCTTGAATTCTACTCAAATAACAGTGACACATGAAATAATTGATTTCTTTGTCTTATCTGGCTAGTGGTCACTGATGATTGAAGATACTCTTGGCTGCTGAATCCAACAGCCAATCACTGTCAGCATGAATATCAGATTATTGTCGTATAAGAGCATGTCACAAACTTAGTGGCATTTAGTATCAATGTAATTTGGACATTTCAAATTGTTGATCTGTATCTTGATTCATTTGGGGATAAACTCAATAACTGATTAATTCTTTTGGGCTTTCGAGTTTTTGAAACTCATTCTGGCTACTACATCAGTTTAAGTGGTTTTGCAGCAGGTAGTAACAGTTAAAATGAACCCATGTTTTTTCCAATGTTACTCCTGAACCTGACAATAAAATGAATGAGACATTATATAGTCTGTTTATGCAATTTTAAAATAATTGTTCTATCTTACTTGATAGTTTCTCTGGACATGAAAGCTATTGGAACTGCTAAACTTTATGGTGCAGATGGAGGACGTTTGATTCATCATGTTTGTAACAGACCTTTAAATGAGGGAACTATCCAGTGTTGTTCCTATGGCTTCTCCCCATAATGCTGCACAGATCATCATCTCAGGTAACTGCCCAGCTCTTTCTTACAAACCTCAACCGAACCTGCTTCCACCACACCCCCAGGCATTGCATTCCAGACCTGACCCACTCACGGTGTGAAATTTTTCATCTTCATTCTTGCCTCTTTTATCGTTTACATTAAACCTCAGATCTCTTGTTCTCAATGCCTTGACAAGTGGCAACAGTTTTCTCCCTATCCATTCTGTCCGGAATCCACCTAAATCACTTACTGAAGTGAGAAAAGTCTTCAGCTACAGAATCGTGGAATTCTCTGCAACAGGAAGCGTTTGAGGCCAAAACATTGAACGTTTGCAAAAAGGAGTTATATAAAGTTCAAATGGATCAAAGGGTATGGGGAGAAAGTGGGAACAAGGGTCTGAGTTGGATGATGCGTCGTGATCATTTTGAATGACAGAGCAGGCTTGAAGGGCCAAATGGCCTTCTCCTGCTCCTATTTTCTAAGCTTCTGTCAGCATTCAGGGAAGTCCAGGTTGTTTCTGTATTGCCATCAGCATTGGTGATTAGACAGTGGAGATTGGTTGTAGCTTGGAGTGCAGAGGACAGGGCTTCACAAAGTGGGGATTTGGCAGCCAAAATTATGGGGCTGTGAGATCCAAGGCAGCAATGGGTGACCGGAGTATGGAATGCATCCAGTCAAACAGGCCCTCACACCATTCTCACTGGCAGGACAAATTTCAAACTTAAAAATGGGGTCACAGCTGGAAACAGTTTGCGAAGCATTGCCATTGGAGGCCTATAGGAATGATGCAGTTAAACTTGAAAGAGTTCAGAAAAGATTTACAAGGATATTGCCAGGGTTGGAAGGTTTGAGCTGCAGGGAGAGGCTGAATAGACTGGGGCTGTTTTCCCCTGGAGTGTCGGAGGCTGAGATGTGATTTTATCGAGGTTTATAAAATCATGAGGGGCATGGATAGGGTAAGTAAACAAAGTCTTTTCCCTGGTGTGGGAGAGCCCAGAATTAAAGGACATAGGTTTAGGTTGAAGGGGAAAGATTCAACTGGGACCTGAGGGGCAACATTTTCATGCAGAGGGTGGTACATGTATGGAATGCGCTGCCAGAGGAAGTGGTAGAGGCTGGTACAATTGCAGCATTTAAAAGGCATCTGGATGGGTATATGAATAGGAAGGGTTCAGAGAGATATCGGCCATGCGCTGGCAAATGGGACTAGATTAATTTAGGATATCTGGTCGGCATGGATGGGTTGGACCGAAGGGTCTGTTTCTGTGCTGTACATCTCTATGACTCTAAGTGCACAGCCCCATTAAATTTTTGTTGCGCAGTCCGTGGGGGAGCTTTTGGATCGTCACATGGCAATGATGGAACATTGCTCATGAATACATTATTTGTCTTGTTTGTGATTAGAAAGGATTAAATTGTGTTTCAGTGCTCTGCCTGCATTAGATTCTTATGCTTTATCAACATTCTCCCCGGGGAGCTCTATTATGATACTTTGTTGGTTGGCAATGTAATACCAACTGCAATAAAGTGCAAATATTTTACTGAGTCTCTCAGGGGAGATACTGAAGAGTTCATTATGATTGAAAAACACTTTCAACCTACCAGATTTACCAGAGAGTTCAAGGCCTGTGTAGATTGAAGTCATTTATTACGCCTTGCAGTCATGTTATACTCAAGCCACATTACACAGAACCTGCCAAGTGCAAGCATGTCTAGAAGGACAAGGGCAGCAGGTACAAGGGAACACCACCACCTGCAAGTTCCCCTCTGAGCCAGACTTGGAAATAAATTCCTACAATGTCATTGAGTCAAAATCCTGGAATTCCCTTCCAAGCAAATAGTGGGTGAACCTACAGCAGATGGACTGCAGAGATTCAAGAAGGGAACGTACCATCACCTTCTCAAGGGGTAACTAGGGACAGGCAACAAATATTGGTCCTGCCAACGACGCCTCTGTCCTATGAATTAATGAAAAGAATGTCATTACAATCCAAGAATAGTCACAACAATCTACATTGTAGACTCAGTCGCACAATACATGTGGTTAATTTGACACATAAATGCCATCAGGATGGCTGAAGCTTTTACTTCCATTCAAGTGATATATCCCAAGAAGATATCCCAGAAGCAACTGGACCAAGGTGTTTTTGGGAATGGAGGGGGGCTTTTTCATCCTGCCTGCTCTAGACTGACACGCTCCAGTCCAGGTCACCAAGAAGCTAGACATTCTGCCTGTTGGTAGTGACAAGACAAAGACTGGGTTGTAATGGCAAGACTAGTTTCATGCCTGATTCCCATCTCTAACCTGAAAATCCAACTGTTACTTTTAATAAAGATACCAAGGTATTGGAGAAGTTGCAAGAATGAATCATTAAGATAATGCCAGAACTGAGAGGTTATAATTCTGAGGGAAGAGTGAACAGGCTGGGGCACTTCTCCCCTGATAAGAGAAGGAAAAGTAACGATGAGATAGGATCTTGCTGATAGAGGAGAGAATTTTAGGCTGAGATAGGTAAGTTCGTGAAGAAAGCAAAGAAATAAAAGGGTCTCCCTGAGGGGATGAGAGAAAGAAATGAAATGGGAGAGGTCTATGTGATCCTTGGATGCTGACATCAATCAGTTGTAAGGGCTATTGAGGTGCAGTAGTAGTGTCCCTACCTCTGAACCAGGAGACGCAGCTACCCCAAAGGGGTGTAACACCATCTCTGAACAGGATGATTAAAGAGTATTTACAATCAACGGCAGAATTGTCCCCAGCTCCATGGACACAGTTTCCATTGTGTGTAAGGTGATACCGTCTAGAAGCTGCTGTTGAGTAATCACTCCAAGCTTGCCATCCTGTCTTCTGGCTCTCGCCAGGGAAGGAGAATGGGGATATCACCATGATCAAAGAAATATTGGAGTGCTTTACCAGATTTACCGGGGGGGGGTTCAAGGTCTGTGCAGATTGAAGTAACTTGACACACCTTGCACTCATTTTATACTCAAGCCTCCTTAGACAGAACCTGCAAAGCATAAGACCATCTAGAAGGTCAAAGGACAACAGATACATGGGAACACAACCATTTGTAAATTCCTCTCCAAGCCATTCACCAGCCAGATTTGGAAATATATTGCCATTCCTTCACTATCACTGGATCAAAATCCTAGAAATCACCCCTTCAGGTCATTGTGGATCTACCTACTGCACATGGACTGCAGCGGTTCAAGAAGGCAGCTCAACCCCACCTTCTCAAGGGGCAACTAGGGATGCTCAATAAATGCTGGCACAGCCCCTGATGCCCTTTCAGATCTGTTGACTAAGTAATTAAGAAGTGATTGAAGTAATTAAGAAGGCAATTCAGATCCAACCTAACCAAAATCCTGGACTTTTTTGGCTACGGCTTCATTTCCTGACCCGAGAGCAATTCCACTGGGATGTCCGTGTCGTTTGAAGAGCAATTTCAGCAAAATTCAGAATCTGTGACGACTTTGATCAGTTACACTGAAGAGCTGTAGCCATGGCCACTGAGGGACTCCTATTCAAAACACTCCTTCTCTTAGAGAGGGCTTTCAGTACTTGACAGGCAAATATCAATATCTTAAAAGGCACTTCACCTATTTAGCAGGTAACTCACCACCAGCAACACGTCTCTGTTCAGGCTCACCCTGGCTGGAGAGCAGCTTGTACCTTCGTCATCTGCAGAGAGGCACGAGCAGAGGCCAGGCCACTGTCACCATAGCAGCAGCATCCCTCCCAGCTACGTGGCTTTCCATAGGGCAGATTGGATGGACATCAGAAAGAAGGAAGACTCTCAAAGTGGTAACTACAGGCAAAAGATCAACCCTTTCCACCAGTGAACACCAGAAAGCCTCAGGCCTCGTTCACAGTGGAGCAGATGAGTGCGCATTGCCAATGATTAACAAGCTGTCTGCCACTGGAGGGATGAGATTTCTCCATTTCCCCCCCAACCCTCTTTACCCTCCCCTGCCACATTCGCCCCACCCTCCCCAAACAGGCCCATGCCTCTTGCCAGGTTATCGCCAGTAAGGAGAGAAAGCAGAGAGATGGGAGTGTTTGAAATGTTTTGAGCAGAGAAGAAGAAAAGACTCCACCTTTGGAGTGAGGGATGGGTGCATGGGGCTTACAGAGCGAGGGTAAATGTACAGTGTCGGCCACTCAGATAGGGATGAAGTACAAATATTGCCATAGTTGGCCTGAATGTCTAATTACATGCTGTACATTTTGTGTAAATCTCAGCTGTGGAACCCAAGTGTTACTTAATGCATACAGTTAATAAATATTTAAAGTGCCTATTTTAGCAGGAGCCTGAAGCTGAATTTATATTGTAATTTATTAATGTAAAACTGTTGGATTCCCATTACCTGTTTTGCTACACATATCATAATGAACACTTTGAAGGAGCAGGGAGCAGACAGCACTTTGCAGTTCCTCCTGACCACAGTGTCAGTGGTTTTGACAAGAACACTCCAACAGCATTCAAATGATGTAACCTCCTTACAACAACCACACTGTCGATGTTTCAGTGCTCGTTTTGAGAACAGTCATGTAAGAAACGTTTTTTGTTCTAAATAACTAAAAATGTTATTCTTAAAATACACTGCGATGTTCTACTGGTGTAAAACTCTCAGGAGGTGACCTGTATTAGCTTCAAAGCACAGCTCAGATCTGGAGAGTCACAGGCTGGACATACTCTGAGAAATATGCATCAGCATTTCTCAAAGTCTTGATGCACTGACTGCTCAGTGATTGCCCAGAATTTCTGAGAGGCAATTACCTTACATCTGGAAACATCTAAAAATGTCCTCAAGTTAGAATCAGAGATTTCTGAATTAAGTAAGGAAGTTAAATATTAAACCTGCTTTAACTCCAAATCAACTATAAAACTGACTCCCAATCATTCACACTAACACTGTACCCTTACTCTTCCATCCCAAAACAAAACATAACACCATAAGACATAGGAAAGGAAGTAAGGCCACTCCACCTTTCAATCATGGCTGATGGACCTTTCAACGCCACTTACCCACACTCTCCCCGTATCCCTTAATTCTTTGTGAGATTAAGAATTTATCAATCTCTGCCTTGAAGACATTTAGCATCCCAGTCTCCACTGCACTCCATGGCAATGAATTCCAAAGGCCCACCATTCTCTGGCTGAAGAAATATCTCCTCATTTCCATTATAAGTTGACCCCCTCTAATTCTAAGGCTGTGCCCATGGGTCCTAATATCCCTGTCTGACAGAAACAACTTCCCACCATCCACCCTTTCTAAGCCATGCATTATCTTGTAAGTTTCTATTAGATTTCCCCTCAACATTCTAAACTCTAATGAATACAATCCCAGGATCCTCAGCCGATCATCGTATGTTAGGCCTACCATTCCAGGGATCATCCATGTGAATCTCCGCTGGACACGCTCCAGTGCCAGTATGTCCATCCTGAGGTGTGGGGCCCAAAATTGGACACAGTATTCTAAATGGGGCCTAACCAGAGCTTTATAAAGTCTCAGAAGCACATCGCTGCTTTTACATTCCAACCCCCCTGAGATAAATGACAACATTACATTTGCTTTCTTAACAACAGACTCAACCTGCAAGTCAACGTTTAGAGAATCCTGGACCAGCACTCCCAGATCCCTTTGTACTTTGGCTTTATGAATTTTCTCACTGTTTAGAAAATAGTCCACGCCTGTATTCTTTTTTCCAAAGTGCAAGACCTCGCATTTGCTCACATTGAATTTCATTAGCCATTTCCTGGACCACTCTCCTAAACTGTCTAAATCTTTCTGTAGCCTCCCCACCTCCTCAGTACTACCTGCCTGTCTACCTAACTTTGTATCATCGGCGAACTTCGCCAAATTGCCCCATCCCTTCATCTAGATCATTAATATATAAAGTGAACAGCTGCGGCCCCAACAATGAACCCTGGGGGTCACTACTTGTCACCAGCTACCATTCTGGAAAAGAACCTTTTATCCCAGCTCTCTGCCTTCTGTCTAACAGCCAATCCTCAATCCATGCCAGTAGCTAACCTCAAACACCATGGACCCTCACCTTACTCAGCAGTCTCCCGTGAGGCACCTTATCAAAGGCCTTTTGTAAGTCTAGGTGGATAACATACACAGGGCTTCCCTGGTCTAACCTACTTGCTACCTCTTCAAAGAATTCCAACAGTTTAATCAGGCATGACCTTCCCTTACTAAATCCATGCTGATTTGTTCTAATCCAATCCTGCACTTCCAAGAATTTAGAAATCTCATCCTTAACGATGGATTCTAGAATTTTATCAACAACCAAGGTTAAGTTAATTGGCCTATAATTTTCCTTTTTTTGTCTTGATCCTTTCTTGAACAAGGGGGTTACAACAGCAATTTTTCCAATCATCTGGGACTTTCCCTGACTCCAGTGATTTTTGAAAGATTACAACCAAAACCCCCGCTATTTCTTCAGCCACCTCCCTCAGAACTTTAGGATGCAGCCTATCTGGGCCAGGAGGTTTATCAATTTTTAGACCTTTCTTTTTTGTAATGGCTATCATACTCAACTCTGCCCCTTGACTCTCCTTAATTGTTGGGATGTTATTCATGTCTTCCACTGTGAAGACAGACACAAAGTATTTATTAAGTTCTCCAGCTATTTCCTTATCTTCCATCACTAGCCTTCCTGCATCAATTTGGAGTGGTCTAATTTCTACTTTGCCTCTTGTTTGTTTCTTATGTATTAAAAGAAACTTTTACTATGATTTCTAATATTACTGGAGGAGAAAGTGAGGTCTGCAGATACTGGAGATCAGAGCTGGAAATGTGTTGCTGGAAAAGCGCAGCAGGTCAGGCAGCATCCAGGGAACAGGAGAATCGACGTTTCGGGCATAAGCCCTTCTTCAGGAAAGTAGTTTCCTGAAGAAGGGCTTATGCCCGAAACGTCGATTCTCCTGTTCCCTGGATGCTGCCTGACCTGCTGCGCTTTTCCAGCAACACATTTCCAGCGTTTCTAATATTACTGGCTAGCTTTCCTTCATATTTGATCCTATCCTTCCTTATTTCTCTCTTTGTTATCCTCTATTTGATTTTGTAGTCCTCCCAATCTTCTGATTTCCCAGTGCTCTTGGTCACTTATAGGCTCTCTCTTTTTCTGTGATACATTTCCTGACTTCCTTTGTCAGGCATTGCTGTCTCTGTGATGCCTACCACATCATATCATTCACGATGATTAGTGCTGTTAATTCATCTACTTTGTTACGAATACTACGAGAATTCAGGTTAAGCACCTTAATGCTAATTTTGTTATCCATCACCTCTAGTAATATGTCCAAAGTTATCCTTCCTTTTTTCCTTCATTCCTGGCTTGCCTTGAACCTAAACCCTGCACACATGCTAATCTATTGCTTATCTTTGTACTTGACTCCTTGTTGCTTTCCCTTTCCCCTCCCCCACACCCCCCACCCCCCCGCCCACCCCGACTCACTGGTTTAAAGTCCTAGTGACCATCCAATTTTCACTAGAATACTGGTCCCAGATCAGTTCAGGTGGAAATTGTCCCATTGGTACAGATCGCCCCGGTCCTAAAACTGATGCCAATGTCCCATGAAATGGAATCCCTTTTTCCCATACCAATCTCTTAGCTGCGTGTTTACTTCCCTAATTTTCTTATCCCTATGTCAATGAGCACATGGCTCGGGCGGTAATCCAGAGATTATGATCCTTGCGGACTTGTTCTTCAATTTCCTTCCTCGTGCTTGTTACTCCCCGAACAGGTCCTCCTTCCGAGCCTTGCCTATGTTGTTAGTGCCAACGTGGACCACAGCAACTGGATCCTCTACCTCCGTCTCCAATATCCTTTTGAGCCGGTTGGAGATGTCCTGCACCTTGGCACTGGGCAGGCAACACACCATGCGGGATTCCCGATCCACTTCGCAAAGGATACTATCTGTCCCCTAATTATAGAATCCCCTATAACAACTACTTGTCTTTTTGTTCCCTCCTCTTGAATGGCCTTCTGCACCATGGTGCCGTGGTCAGCTGGCTCATCCTGTCCACAGCCCTTTTCCTCACCCATACAGGGAGCAAAAATCTCAGACCTGTTGGACAAGGTCAAGGGCTGAGGCTCCTCCACGCCTGAACTCAGAATCCCCCTACCTGCCTCACTTTACAGTCACACCCTGTTGTTCCTGATCACTAACTGAGTTTGAATTACTTAATCTATCGGGTGTGACTGCCTCCTGAAACATCCAATGGCCACCAACACTACAAGAGACCCAACCCAAATACACCAGAGCCCTCAACAGTCCTCGTCCCTGTCCACTCAGCCACCTATCTACCTGATGCAACACAGTGGCTCAGTGGTTAGCACTGCTGCCTGCTCCCAACACCAGGGACTTGGGTTCGATTCTAACTTCAGGCAACTCTCTGGGCAGAGTTTGCAGTTTTGCCCCGTGTCTGCATGGGTCTTCTCCAGTTTTCTTCCACAGCCCAAAGATGTGCCATGCTAAATTGTTCCATTGTGTCCAGAGATCATAGAATCATAGAATTCCTACAGCATGAAAACAGGCAATTTGACCCAACAAGTCCACACCAATCCTCTGAAGAGCATCTCACCCAGACCCATTCCCCTATCTTTATTGCTCCACATTTACCCCTGACTAATGCACCTAACCTACACATCCCCAAACACTACAGTCAATTTAGCAAGGCCAATTCATCTAATTTAGGTGGGTGAACTTGCAGCATAGATTGGTACCTGGGACTTTGATGTTGTGACCATTTCAGAGACACGGATAGAGCAGGGACAAGAATGGTTGCTGCAGGTTCCGGGATTTAGATATTTCAATTGTTGCAATTGTACCAGCTTCCACCACTTCCTCTGGCAGCTCATTCCATACGCGTACCACCCTCTGTGTGAAAAAGTTGCCCCGTAGGTCTCTTTTATATCCTTCCCCTCTCACCTTAAACCGATGCCCTCTAGCTCTGGACTCCCCCACCCCAGGGAAAAGACATTGCCTATTTACCCTATCCATCCCCCTCATAATTTTGTAAACCTCTATTAGGTCACCCCTCAGCCTCCAACATTCTAGGGAAAACAGCCCCAGCATGTTCAGCCTCTCCCTATAGCTCAAATCCTCCAACCCTGGCAACATCCTTGTAAATAATATAGTTTGAGTAGTTTAGATGGGTCAATTTTTGTCCAATGTGTGCAAGAGGGCTGCCTGACATAGTATGTAGACAGGCCAACAAGAGGAGAGGCCACATTGGATTTGGTACTGGGTAATGAACCCGGCCAGGTGTTAGATTTAGAACTAGGTGAGTACTTTGGTGATAGTGACCACAATTCGGTTAGGTTTACTGTAGCGATGGAAAGGGATAGATATATACCGCATGGCAAGAGCTACAGCTGGGGGAAAGCAATTATGATGCAATTAGGCAAGATTTAGGATGCACAGGATGGGGAAGGATACTGCAGGGGATTGGCACAATTGAAATGTGGAGCTTATTCAAGGAACAGCTACTGCGTGTCCTTGATAAGTATGTACCTGTCAGGCTGTGAGGAAGTGGTCAGGCAAGGGAGCTGTCATTTACGAAAGTTGAATCTCTTGTCAAGAGGAAGAATGTGGCTTTTGTTAGAATGAGACATGAAGGCTCAGTTAGGGTGCTTAAGAGTTACAAGTTAGCCAGGAAAGACCTAAAGAAAGAACTAAAACGAGCAAGATGGGGATATGAGAAGTTGTTGGTGGATACGATCAGGGAAAATCCTAAAGCTTTGTATAGGTATGTCAGGAATAAAAGAATGACTAGAGTAAGATTAGGGCCAATCAAGGATAGTAGTGGGAAGTTGCGTGTGGAATCAGAGGAGGTAGGGAAAGTGCTAAATGAATATTTTTTGTCAGTATTCACACTAGAATAAAACAATGTGGTCGAGGAGAATACTGAGATACAGACTAAATGGGATTGAGATGCATAAGGAGGAGGTGTTAGCAATTCTGGAAAGTGTGAAAATAGATAGGTCCACTGGGCCAGATGGGATTTATCCTGGGATTTTCTGGGAAGCCAGGGAGGAGATTGCAGAGACTTTGGCTTTGATCTTTATGTTGTAATTTGTCTACAGGAATAGTGCCAGAAGGCTGGAGAATAGCAAATGTTGTCCCCTTGTTCAAGAAGAGGTGTATAGATAACCCTGGTAATTATAGGCCAGTGAGCCCTACTCCATTTGTAGGTAAATTATTGGAAAGCCATCACCATCCAAGGAAAAAGGCTCTCACTGTCCACCCTATCCAACCCTCTGATTAAGATTAGGGATACTCAACACAGTTTTGTGAAGGGTAGGTCGTGCCTCACAAACCTTATTGAGTTCTTTGAGATGGGTGACCAAACAGGTGGATCAGGGTAAAGCGGTTGATGTGGTGTCTAAGAATTTCAGTGAGGCATTTGATAAGGTTCCCCACAGTAGGCGATTGCACAAAATACAGAGGCATGGGATTGAGGGTGATTTAGCAGTTTGGGTCAGAAATTGGCTAGCTGAAAGAAGACAGAGGATGGTGGTTGATTGGAAATGTTCATCCTGGAGTTCAGTTCTAGCAGTGGGATGCAAGAATCTGTTTTGGGGCCACTGCTGTTTGTCATTTTTATAAATGACCTAGATGAGGGCGTAGAAAGATGGGTTAGTAAATTTGTGGATGACACAAAAGTCGGTGGAGTTTTGGACAGTGTGGAAGGATATTACAGAGAGACATAAATAAACTGCAGAGTTGGGTTGAGAGGTAGCAAATGGAGTTTTATGTGGAAAAGTATGAGGTGATTCACTTTGGAAAGAGCAATATGCGTAAAGAGTACTGGGCTAATGGTCAGATTCTTGGTAGTGTTGATGAGCAAAGAGTGTCGATGTACATAGATACCTGAAAGTTGCTACCCAGGTTGTACAGCTGTTAAGAAGGCACACGGTGTGTTGATGTCTATTGGTAGAGGGGTTAAGTTTCGGAGCCATGAGATCATACTGCAGCTGTACAAAACTCTGGTGTGGCTGCACTTGGAGTATTATGTACAGTTCTGGTCACCACATTAAAGGAAGGTGTGGAAGCTTAAGAAAGGGTGCAGAGGAGATTTACTAGGATGTTGCCTGGTACAGAGGGAAGGTCTTACAAGGAAAGATTGAGGGACTTGAGGCTGTTCTCATTAGAGAGAAGGTTCAGAAGTGACTTAATTGAGACTTATAAGATACTCAGAGGGTTAGATAGGGTGGACAGTGAATGCCTTTTTCCTCGGATGGTGATGGCTAGCATGAGGGGACATAGCTTTAAATTGAGAAGGTGATAGTTATAGGACAGATGTCAGAGGTAGTTTCTTTACTCAGAGAGTAGTAGAGGCGTAGAACACACTGCCTGCAACAGTAATAGACTTATCAGCTTTAAGGGCATTTAAATAGTCATTGGATAAACATGGTATAGTGTAGAATAGCGAGCCTTCAGATTGGTTCCACAGGTCAGTGCAACATCAAAGGCTGAAGGGTCTGTACTGCGCTGCAATGTTCTATGTTCTGCATATCTTTGGACAGTGGGAGGAAACTGGAGAACCTGGAGGAAACCCACAGGGGAGAATGTACAAACTCCACACAGACAGTCACCTGAGGCTGAACTCAAACCCAGGTCCCTGGCGTGTGAGGCAGCAGTGCTAACCATTGGGCTACCGTGCCAGCCCATGTGCAGGCTGGGTGGATTCATCATAGGAATGCAGGGTTAGAGGGAAGGAGTGGGTCTGGGTAAAATGCTCTTCAGAGGGTTGGTGCAGACTCGATGGGCTGAATGACCTGGTTCCACGCAGTTCTATGATACCACCTTTTCCATCTAACTGTCACCTTACCTCCTCAACCATCGCCATCCCCTTACCCACCTGATGGCTTATCCCCTTATGGAAAACCACACCTTGCCCTTCACCCTCTCACCTGACACCCAATCCACTAAACTCACCTGCCACCCTATTCCAGTTCCCACTTACCCGACTTCTCCTGTCAGTGGCTGCAAAATTACAAAATTGAAATCTCTGACCATTTCATTTTCTACAACACTGCAGCCAATGCTATAGGAAAGGGGGTAAGGGAGCCCAACATTGACTCTGCAAGAAGTGGATTCTGAGCTAGTTTTCTACTATTCGTGTGGACAGAACAGGGTAAAATTGCAACCATGAAATTTGCTCAGGGGTAAGTTGTCATTTGATAATAGGATTAGTGTTAGTCAAATCTGTTAGAACAGTAATCTGAAGCTCTGATCTCCCTGAGTAGAGATTGATTATATTGTTGGCTCCCCAATCTGGAAGTCTATTGTTGAATATTTAAGTGCAACATGTTAGACGTAGAAACATGAAAAGTATAGCACTTGGATAAGTAAAATAATTTTTATTGCTATTTTATAGTGTCTGTTTTACGTTTCAGGTAAAGATTTATATAGATGCCATTTTCTGTTTACAAATTTATGGTTAAGCATTCTTACATTGTCTTATAATCCAGAAAACTCTGAAATCCAGCAATGGCAGGTCTCAAACATTCTGTACTGGAGAGGTTCCACTGAGAATTATCAGATCAGCTCTGATCTCGGTGAATGCTAGAACAGACTCGATGGGCTCAATGGCCTACTGCTGGTTCCATGTCTTATGGTCTTATCGTGTACCTAACATTTTAAAATGCGGCGCAGAAAAACTGCAGCAATTTTTCATTGAGGAAATCATATATTTTGTTTTAAACAATTCCCTCAGAGAGGCATTTCACTGACAGATGGCAGAACTTTAATAATGCCCAGAAATTACAAGGCACTTTTCCAGGCCTGACGTCCCAGTTACAAGTAGGAATCAGTCATGATAGATTATAGGACAGTTTTAGCTTCCTGCCAAGTGTTTCTTGATGGAGAAGAGCTAAAACTGTAAAAGGCTACCCTCACATTGCAATTTTAATTTGATGGCCACCATCCAAGATGAAAGCTGTACTTTACTGAGGCATAGCCAAGTGATAATAGAGAGAAATCAACTGAAGTATTTTGGAATCATTAGCAGACTCTGTGGACTGGATTTAATGCCTCTGCCTGAACTTGAAGTGGGTGGGTATTATAAAGGTAGGAGGACCCCCAGTTCTAGGATTCTTGATTCACACCTTCATTCCACGCTGTGTGGGAATTTTATAGCTCTGAGATAAAGGTCCATGTAGGAAGCCTGCCCACAGAAATTCCACCCCATTCCTACTCCACTGTGAGATGGGCATATTAAACCTCACGTTATTTCTGTGGTTTGGGCTCATTTTCTTTGGAGACATGGTCCCCAGCATCTGGATAGATGTGAACAATGGGGAAAGCCTAGTGTGGAGTCAGGAGGTTTTTTTAACAGGCAAATTCAACACATATGGTCAAACTAACACTTATACTGCAACGCGGTATGTTGTTATTTTTTAAATTGAGTGATTACTGATAGGGTTTTGTTTAAAAATGATGTATATATCAAATTAATCGTGAATGTGTCCAGAAGCATCAGAATATTTTATCTAGTGGATGACATGCTTATCTTCATTCAATAGATTGAGGTTAAGGTCTCAAAATGTAATTTTCTCCCTGTTATTTAACCTTTTCTTTGATTGACAGTTGGTCATCTGTTCAACCCATTGAAGCAATGGAACAGTTTGCTATCTGTTCCACACAATTTCAGAAGGTTTTAGTATGTTCACCTCTGCAGGGTTTGTTGACACAACTGTGATTCAGAATAAATTGGGCATATCCAAAACCAATTAATGGATTTGGCTCAAAGTGTTGTTGTTTGGGTTTCAAAGGAGCAATTTTTTGTGTTTTTTTCAGCTTAAGAGAAGTTAGTAGAATTTAGGCTCTGAAGAAGTTTTTGAATGGCTGTACATTCATTGACAGTTTCATGAACATCATAAGAGCTTCCCAATTTATAAAAGGAATCCTGAAATCTGTCCATACCAAATACCGGTTGAGCGGGTATCAGGATGCAATGGCAGGAGCATAGGGGTTATGAGGGGAATATCCCAACCAAGAACAAAAAATTATAAAATCCCATTTAATTCCATGCATTAGTTTGCTAATTGTCTCTTTTGCAGAACATTATCAAATGCCTGTTGGATCTCCATATACTTCAGCCTAGTTTGCTGTAATTAAGACATTTCTCATTCCAGCAAAGTGTGCCCTACTTAGAATAAAACTGTGGCTATGACTCTCCCTTTTTCTTTTCAAATCTAGTATCAAACTCAGTCATAATGTGTTCAGCTTTGTCAAGGAATCATTAAATCACCCCACAATCATAATTCTACAAACAAAAGCACATGGCTGCAAATACGCAACGAGAAACAAGCCATATGCCTGATTCATCAATCATGATATTCAAGTTTGGTTTTAGAGTATACAAACAATGCTTAAACCATCAAAGGTGGCTTGCCAGCAGCACTACTGACTGAGTTGTTTGGGTCCTAAAGGACACAGTTGCTAGACTGCACCTGTGGCAGATGAACCAACAAGGGGGAGAAACATACTTGACTTCACCCTCAACAATATACTTTTAGCAAGCAGACTGCAGCACTTCAAGAAAGATGCTCACTTTCTCAAGGGAAATAAATACTGATCCAGCCAGTGATACCATGTCCCATGAGTGTATAAAATAAAAGTAGACTAATGCTATAGTGAAATGAAGAGAGCAGAAGGATATCCCAGGAACAGCACGAGGCAATAGCTAAAAATAAGAGGTCAACCTAAATCTTACCATGTGACTATTTTCATGCCAAGCTGCAGAAACTGCATCTAATAGACAGCGATCCCACAATCAACAGATCGGTTCCAAACCTTATAGCCCTGCTACATCCCACTGTGAATGGTGGTGGGCAGTTAGGAGAAAGATGCTCTACAATTACCCCCATCCTCGATCATGGGGAAGCCCAGCCCCTCAGTGCCAAAGACAAGGCTGAACGTCTGCATCCGCCTTCAGCCAGAAGTGTCGGGTGGATGGTTCATTTGGTCTTGATCTGAAGTCGCCAGTATCACAGATGCTGACCTTCAAAACATTTGATTCCCTCAACGTAATATCAAGAAACAGTTAAAGGATATTGAAAGGTGATGGGTCCTGACAACATATGACATTGGCATCTAAGCAGCAACATGGAAAATTCCCAGGTCTGTCCCCTCCACATCAATCAGAACGAACTAAATCCAACCTTTTACTGCCTCATCAGTCTGCTTTCGAACATTAGAAAGTTGTTAGAAGCTGTCATCATCAGTACTATTTTGGCACTTACAAATTAATAACCTGCTCAGTGACTCTCTATTTTGGCTCTACCAGGGCCATTCAGTTCCCGATCTCAGCCTTGGTCCAAACTATGGACAAAAGAGCTCAATTCCAGAGGTGAGGCAAGAGGGAAAGCCCTTGACATCAAGGCTGCATTCGACCGAGCGTGGCATCAAGGAGCTCAAGCAAAACTGGAATCAGTGTCGGATCAGGAGGAAAACTCTCTGCAGAGGAGAGGGTTGGAGTCATACCTGGCACAAAGGAAGATGGTAATGGTTGGTGGAGGTCTGTCTCCTCAGTTCCTGGGAGATCTCTGCAGGTGTTGCTCCTGCTTTGTGATTTTGCTGGAGGCAGTTTCACGTAGACATCTGTTTCTTGGCTGGCTGCTGTGGGAGTGTAATCAACCAAAAGAAAGAGCCATTGATGGCATTATGTGAAGCAGCAGAGCAATTTTAACTGCCATCTCCTCTAGATCCACAGTCCAGTAAATAAAAAGAAGGCTGATGTAAAGTGGGAGCTGGATGCTGGATTAGAAATGTACTCCCCTCTCTGATGACCTTACTCCCAGTGTTCACACCTTGCATGATGCTGGCTTCCCTCACAATCAGTCATGTTGTCCTGACCTCCTGGCTGTGGTCACCCTTAATACAACTACCTTGCACACTGGCTGTATGCTAGCAAATGGGTGGCACGGTGGCACAGTGGTTAGCACTGCTGCCTCACAGCACCAGAGACCCGGGTTCAATTCCTGCCTCAGGCGACTGACTGTGTGGAGTTTGCACATTCTCCCAGTGTCTGCGTGGGTTTCTTCCGGGTGCTCCGGTTTCCTCCCACAGTCCAAAAATGTGCAGGTCAGGTGAATTGGCCATGCTAAATTGCCCATAGTGTTAGGTGAAGGGGTAAATGTAGGGGAATGGGTCTGGGTGGGTTGCGCTTCGGCAGGTCGGTGTGGACTTGTTGGGCCAAAGGGCTTGTTTCCACACTGTAACTAATCTAAAAAATGGTGCTAGCACCAGCATTTCCATCTTTGCAGCAAATTCCAGCACAACATTCCAGGCGGTTGAATCAGAACTGGGGAAAGGCCAGCAATCTCAACATTAGGCATGTTTTCCTTTATTGGTCAGGGCAGAGATTGTAATAACTGGCAAGTCCTGTTGCAGGTGTTCAGAACTTTAGTTAGGTCACATTTGGAACATTGCGTGTAGTTCTGGTTACCACACTATCAGAAGAGTGGAGGCTTTGAAAAGGGTATGGAAAAGGGTAACCAAGATGTTGCCTGGTTTGGAGGGTATTAGCTACAAAGAAAGATTGGACAAACTTTGTTTGATTATACTTGAATGTCAGAGGCTGAAGGGATGATCTTAGAGTCATAGAGATGTACAGCATGGAAACAGACCCTTCGGTCCAACCCGTCCATGCCGACCAGATATCCCAACCCAATCTAGTCCCACCTGCCAGCACCCGGCCCATATCCCTCCAAACCCTTCCTATTCATATACCCATCCAAATGCCTCTTAAATGTTGCAATTGAAACCAGCTTCCAACACTTCCTCGAGCATTGAAGTTTACAAAATTGTGAGAGGCACTGATAGGGTGGATAGTCAGATATTTTTTCCTGAGGTGGAAATGTCAATTACAGGGAGGTAGAGTTTCAAGGAGATGTGAGAGGCAAGTTTTTACACAGAGGGTGGTAACTGCCTGGAATGCTCTGCCAGGGGAGGTGGGAGAAACCGATACAATAGCAACACTTAAGTGGTATTAAGGCAGAGACATGAACAGGCATTGTATAGAGCATCAAGGTGAAAGGTTTTTATTTCAGAAAGATGTCATGTGTTGGCACAGTCTTGGTGGGCCGAAGGGCTGTTCCTGTGCTGTACTGCTCTTTGTTCTTGACGTGTTCAGTTTTTATTTCCCCAGATGCTGCCAGACGTGGTCAGTACCTCAAGCTTTGTGCTGGCCTTTGGTGAAGGGGTCAGGTACAACCTGGTGAACGATGCATAATGGAGGCGACAAAGAATGGCTTCAATTACGTATTTACATCTTTATGCAAGAGACAAATGAATTCAAGCATAATTTACAATACAAAATGGCGGCAGTGGACTAGGCAGCATCCAGGCTCCTGTGCCAAGGGCTCATCCACTCCATCTGCTTTCATTTTCTTTTATTTTCTATCCTTTCTTTCATCTTCTTGTCTGATTTACTTCTTTTCTCCACATTTTTATTTGGTGGAAGACGGTAGGAAGTTGGCTTCGGCAGGTTCTGGAGCATGGCGGTGGCTGCTGTGCCCAGAGCAGGATTCAGACAGCAGTGCGAGGGGACAGTTTGCAGAGGGGCGAGCATGAAGACCCGCAATCGAAGAGGTGGAGGAGCAGTCCTGCAATGGTGATGGCGATTCCTCGTGTCCACTGCAGCCACACCCGATGGTGGGTCTGCTTCAGTGTCTTCAGCAGCGCGGCCCGAGATTCCATCGCATGGCTTGGCCTGAGATTCCTTTTAGATTACTTATAGCGTAGAAACAGGCCCTTCGGCCCAACAAGTCCACACCGACCCTCCAAAGCGCAACCCACCCAGACCCATTCCCCTACATTTACCCCTTCACCTAACACTAGCATGGCCAATTCACCAAACCTGCACATTTTTGAACTGTGGGAGGAAACCGGAGCACCCGGAGGAAACCCACACAGACACGGGGAGAATGTGCAAACTCCACACAGACAGTTGCCTGATGCAGGAATCGAACCCGGGTCTCTGGCGCTGTGAGAGAGCAGTGCTAACCACTGTGCCGCCGTGCCGTGGCTTTTGCGACATCTTCCTTCCGAGGATCGCTGACCATGAGATTCTTCCTTGAGGCAGCTTCCATGGAGTCTTCTGGCCTGGTATCCCACTAGCCCGGCATGGCAGGCAGTCTCACAGCAAGACTGTCTTTTCCCGAAGGAGAAAGTGAGGTCTGCAGATGCTGGAGATCAGAGCTGGAAATGTGTTGCTGGAAAAGCGCAGCACGTCAGGCAGTATCCAGGGAACAGGAGAATCGACGTTTCGGGCATAAGCCCTTCTTCAGGAATGAGGAATGTTTGTCCAGCAGGCTAAGATAAAAGGTAGGGAGGAGGGACTTGGGAGAGGGGCGTCGGAAATGTGATAGGTGGAAAGAGGTCAAGGTGAGGGTGATAGACGATGGAGGAGTCCAAGGACCTGCATATCCTTGGTGGAGTGGGAGGGGGAATTGAAATGTTGAGGTTGGTTGGTCCGGTATCCCGGACCAACCAACCCAACCACCCTGTAGCTCAACATTTCAATTGTTGAATTGAACTGAAATGGATTTTGTCTTCATTTTTAAAATCATTTTCTTGCCTCTTGTATGTTTTACAAAAAAAACAGTGAAAAGTGTTTAAGTTGCCATACCTTGGTACCTTGATTAATAATGGAACGCATGGATAAGAAAAAGATTTTAAAAATCTTATGAATGAATAAAAAAGTCTCTCAAACTAGACTTATCTATGCATTCCCTTATTGATCTGGGTGCCATAGTATCGCAACTTAAATACTTTTTATTGTTTTTGAGGAGAAAGTGAGGACTGCAGATGCTGGAGATCAGAGTTGAAAATGTGTTGCTGGAAAAACGCAGCAGGTCAGGCAGTATCCAAGGAAGAATTCCTGAAGAAGGGCTCATGCCCGAAACGTCGATTCTCCTGCTCCTTGGATGCTGCCTGACCTGCTGCGCTTTTCCAGCAACACATTTTCAGCTGCTTTTTACTGTTGTTTGTAAAACATACTAGAGGCAATAACTGTTTTATTCAAAAAGACACGGGATCATAATGTCTAGTTTGACAGAAATATTTATTCGTTCATGATTATGGGCATCACTGGCTGGACCCAGCATTTATTGCCCGTCCATAGTTGCCCTTGAGAAGGTGAGGGTTAACTGCCTTCTTGAACCACTGCAGTCCACCTGCAGTTAGTTGACCCACAATGCCCTTAGGGAGGGAATTTAGGATTGTGACCCAGCAACACCAAAGGAATGGTGAGTCCAGCGGTATCCTGGATGGTGCCAAGCTTCTTGAGTGTTGCTGGAGCTGCCCCCGTCCAGGTAAGTAGAGAGTACTCACTCACACACTTGTGCCTTGTTGGTGGTGGATATATTTAATAAAACATGCTTCGCTGAAACTGGTGAATGAGTGTAGCTATGAATGTAATGAGCTTAGAAAATCTAAAATGATTGAAATTTGCCTTAAAAAAGCATCTAACTATCCCCCAACTTTGATTGATTGTCAGTTCAAGTGCTTTTTCTTTAGTTTTAAAAACAAGCCCTCTGAACTGGGCCATCTATTACATTGACATAAAACAAAGAACTGCAGATGCGAGAAAAGTGAAACAAAAACAGAAATTGCTGGAGAAACTCAACTGGCCTGGCAGCATATGTGGAGAGAGAAAGCAAAGTCAATGTCTTGGGTCTCATTTCTGATGAAGGGCTTTTGCCCAAAATGTTGATTCTCCTGCTCCTCAGATGCTGCCTGACCTGCTGTGTTTTTCCAGCACCACATTCTCGACTCTAATCTCCAGCATCTGCAATCTTCACTTTCACCTCATGTTTTGGGTCCAGTTGACCCTCTATCAGAACTGCTTTTTTTTTTGGTCGGTTTGTAGGGTTTTTTTGGCTTTCTTTTGCTGGTAGGGCTGTTCAGTTGAAGGGTCACTAGACCCAAAACATTGACTTTGTTTTCTTTCTCCACAGATGTGACCAGACTTGATGAGTTTTTCCAACACTCTGCTTTTTATATTCATATATCTGCTTTACATATGCAGTACAAGTTGAGAAGATACTAAAATCAATTATCAAGATTATTCCTGAGATGCATATTCAGGATGTGTATATACAGACTGCTCAAGTAGCTTTGACTTCACATAAAGTGGAGATGCCGGTGTTGGACTGGGGTGGACAAAGTTAAAAATCACACAACAGGTTTATTTCAAATAAACCTATTGGGACTATAATGCGATGTGGTGTGATTTTTCACTTTGTTCATAAAGAGACTAGTGCTGTGCTTTGTCCCCAATAGCGTTTGTTTTAATGGCAGAAGCAAGCTAGAGAATAGTGTGTGAACACACACACATCCACACCCTCTCCCCCCCCCTCCACACACACTCCGACATCCACACTCTCTCACACATTCACACACACACAACCACACTCTCTCTCAGACACACACACACTAAAGACACATTTATCTCAGCTGCCTATATAGAGATGTTGAGATGCTTCGGTCTGAAATATTAATATCAAAGACTGTTTTAACCGAAGAGGACAGCAGCTACTTGTATACTGGCAGTCTTCCCAATCCACTGCAGCTTTGCAATGCTTACTACTGATAGTTGAGCCTCATGTATTTTTTGCTCACTGTGAAAAGTAGATTACTGTACCTTTCCAAACGACCTTTTGTACCGGCTTTTATTCAGACTCTGCCAGTCATTTAAAGCCTTGTGGGATTACTCCACTTCTGTGTAAATCCAATATTCCTTCAAATGTGTGAGCTAATAATATTAGTGATCTGTGTTCGCAATTCCACAATGAAATTCAAAGAATAGTATCAAATTCCCCTCGGAGTTACGCCTCCACACAATTAATAAGATATCTTATTCATGCCTATGAATTCTACGTGTTGTTCACTCATATAATTGACTATCACAACCAGCTGAAAGCCTTTTGTGCCTCACTTCCTCAGTGCTCTTGAAATAACTGCTCACTGCAGCTTGTGAGGAATGCTTAATGTAAACCTTAATCTTCACACAATCTTAATGCTCTTCATTGTTGGGGTCACCATCATCCAAAACTCAACTTACACATGCACCCATGCCCCTTATCAAGCTACATGAACATTTTAGGGCGAGTTTGCAATTCCAGCCTTTGTGGCACACATTAATGCATCACCCTTTGGTCATTGTTGTATGAAGGAATGTGGAGATGGAATAGGAGAGTGGGCTGAGGTAAATTCTCAACCCATGATCATACTTCAAGACAGAATTGGTTCAAGGAGCATTATGACCAACACCTCCTAGAAACATAGAAACATGGAAAATAGGAGCAGGAGGAGGCCATTCAGCCCTTCAAGCTTGATCCACCATTCGATCTGATCATGGCTGATCATCCAACTCAGTCCCCATTCCTGCTTTCTCCCCATAGCCTTTGATCCCTTTAGCCCTAACTCCTTCTTGAAAATGTTTTGGCCTCAACCACCTTCTGTGGCAGAGAATTCCACAGGCTCCCCATTCTCTGAGTGAAGAAATTTCTCTTCATCTCAATCCTACATGGGCTATCCTGGATCCTTAGACTGTGACCCCTGGTTCTGAATTTCCTTGTCATTAGGAAAATCCCTCCTGTATTTATCCTCTCTAGTCCTGTTCCCTAACTCTTGTGAATGGAAATTTGTAGAAAAAAAATGAACCTGATACGCAGATAATTTGCACCATACTAAAAACTTTGCAAACACTCAAATGTATGCTACTCCTTATTCTCTCAACCTTGCAGCAACAACATCTTGAATTTATCTAGTGCCCTTCATCTTTCTTAATAAAACTGTTCCAAGTTACTTTAAAAGAACACAATCAATCAGTCAGTACTGAACACTGAACCAAAGTAGGAATATTAAGGTGGATCCCCTAGTTTTTAATCAAAGGGAGAGGTGCTGAGGAGTGTTTTATATTAGCTCATGGTTCACAGCAAAGATATATTCCATTACGAAAGAAAGTTTCCAGGAAGTAGATAAGCCAACCAGTGAAGTTAAGGATAGCATCACATGGAATGAAGAAACATACAATGTGGAAAAGACGGAAAGCCAGAGGATTTGGAAAGTCTTAAAAATCAACACAAGACTACCAAAACAATTAAAGAGGGAGCAGGTAAACTTCGATGGTAAACTAGTAAGTAATACCAAGATGGACTGCAAGGGCTTCTTTAAATATATAAAAATAAAGAAACAAGCCCCCCAAATAGTCAATGGGAATTAGAGGAACAAATGTGCAGGGAGATTTGGGAGACTTGCAAGAGCAATAGGATTGTCATTGTCGGGGATTTAATTTTCCTAACATAGACTGGGACTGCCATAGAGTTAGATGGGGCTTAGATGGGGTGGAATTAAGTGCATTCAGGAAAGTTTCCTCAAACAGTATGCACAGTCCTACCCAGGAGGGGCAAAAATCGACCTACTCTTTGGAAATAGGGCAGGGCAGGTGACTGATGTGACAATAGAGGAGCACTTTGGGACCATTGCCTGTAGTTTTGATTAGATTCCCTACAGTGTGGAAACAAGCCCTTAGGCCCAACAAGTCCACACCGACCCTCCGAAGAGTAACCCACCCAGACCCATTTCCCTCTGACTAATGCACCAAACACTATGGGAAATTTAACATGGCCAATCTACCTGATCTATGTGATCGTGGGTAGAAACCGGAGCACCCGGAGGAAACCCATGCAGACACGGGAAGAATGTGCAAACTCCACACAGCCAAGGCTGGAATTGAACCTGGATCCCTGGCGCTGTGAGGCAGCAGTGCTAACCACTGAACCACCGTGTCACCCTTTTCCACCCACCGAGTGAAGCCACCCCACCCCCCACCAGTCCCTCCCAATTTAGATTAGATTTAATAATAAAGTGCTGAGATCATGGAATTCCTATAGTGTGGACACAGGCCCTTCGGCCCAACAAATCCACACTGACCGTCCAAAGAGTAATCCACCCAGACCCATTCCCCTACTATCCTATATTTACCCCTAAGTTCCATTGACTTTAAAATATTTATGGAGACAGATAAAACTGGCCCACAGGTTCAGGCTCTAAACTGGGGCAAGGTGAATTTTGATGGAATTAGACAGGAGCTTGCAGGCGTTGATTGGAGGAGTTTGGTTGCAGGCAAAGGGGCCTCCGGCAAGTGGGAGGCCTTTAAAAGTGAGATAGCTAGAGTTCAAGGTCTGTGAGGGTGAAGGGCAAGGTTGGCAGGAGTAGGGACCCCTGGATGACAAGAGATATTGAGGCTTTGACCAGAAAAAAGAAGGAGGTATGGCTCAGATACAGTCAGCTGGGATCAAGGGAATCCCTGGAGATATACAGGGGAGACAGGAGTTTACTGAAGAAGGAAGACGGGGGTGAAAAGGGGGCATGAGATAGACTTGGTTGAGAAGATTAGGGTGAATCCAAAGAGGTTCTTTAAGTATATTAAAGGAAAAAGTATAACGAGAGTCAGAAAAAAGAAGGAGGTATGGCTCAGATACGGTCAGCTGGGATCAAGGGAATCCCTGGAGATATACAGGGGAGACAGGAGTTTACTGAAGAAGGAAGACGGGGGTGAAAAGGGGACATGAGATAGACTTGGCTGAGAGGATTAGGGTGAATCCAAAGAGGTTCTTTAAGTATATTAAAGGAAAAAGTATAACGAGAGTGAGAATAGGACCCCTCAAGAACCAAAGTGGACATGTATATTTAGAACTCCAGGAGATGAGCAAGGTTCAATGAATATTTCTCCTCTGTGTTTACCATGGAGAAAGACATGAAGACTTGGGAACTTCAGTGGTCGTATCTTGGGGACAGTCCACATCACAAGTACAGGAGGTGATGGATGTATTAGAATGTATGTAGGTGTATTAATTTCCTGGTCCTGACCAGATATATCCAAGAACACGGCAAGAGGCTAGAGAAGAAATTGCAGGGGCTCTGGCTGACATTTTTGCATCATCATTAGCCACGGGTGAGGTCCTGGAAGACTGGATGTTAACGAATGTTATGCCTTTATTCAAGAAGGACTGCAAATAAACACCTGGGAACTATAGACCAGTGAGCTTAACATGTGTGGTAAGTAAGTCACTTAAGGAGATTCTGAGGGGTAAGAGATACATGCATTTCAAAAGACAGGTTTTGATTAGAAATAGTTAGCATGGCTTTGTGCATGGGAGATCATGCCTCACAACTTTGTTAGAGATATTTGATGATTTTGGGGAAACAAAATTATGACACAATCAGACAGAGGTTGGGAAGTACAGATTGGGTTCTGGATCAGTGGTGCTGGAAGAGCACAGCAATTCAGGCAGCATCTGATCCAGAATCTGGTTTCCAGCATCTGCAGTCATTGTTTTTACCAATTACAGATTGGAAGCAATTGTTCCTCAGAAAGGGCACAACAGACATGTGGAAACTGTTTAAGGAGCAGTTGTTACCAGTGACGCATAAATTTGTTCCTCTGAGACAGGCTAGAAGGGGTAAGATTAAGGAGTCTTGGATGATGAGAACAGAGGAGCTTCTTGTCAAAAGGAAGGCCGCAGCTTATGTAAGGTGGAGGAAGCAAGGATCTAGCATAGCTTTAGAGGATTGCAGGCTTATTAGAAAGGAGCTCAAAATGGGTGGTAGAGAGCCAGAAGGGGCACAAAAAAAGCTTGGTGGGAAGGATTAGGAAGAACCCAAAGACATTTTACTCACACATGAAGAATAAGAGAATGATCAGGAAGAAGGTAGGGCCAGTCAGGGATAGAGTAGGGAATTTGTGCGTGGAGTCTGAGCAGATAGGGGAAGCCATAAATGAGTTTTTTGCCTCAGTTTTCACTAAGGAAAGGAACATTGTTATGAATGAGAACTTTGAGGAACTGGGAAACAGACTTGAACAGATCGAGATTGAGGAAATTGATGCGCTGGAAATTTTGGCAAACATTAAGATTGATAAGTCCCTTGGGCCAGACCGAATGTATCCCAGGCTGCTCCAGAAAGCGAGAAAGGCAGTTGCTAAGCTACTGGTGAAGATCTTTTCGTCCTCACTTTCCTTGGGAGTCATATCGGAGGATTGGAGGATGACAAATGTTGGTCCTCTTTTCAAGAAGGGTAATAAGGAAATCCCTGGCAATTACAGACCAGTCAGTCTTACGTCTGTGGTCAGCAAGATTTTGGAAAGAATTCTGAGGGATAGGATTTATGACTATATGGAAAAGCATAGCATGATTAAAAGCAGTCAGCATGTCTTTGTGAGGGGCAGGTCATGCCTCTCAAATCTTATTGAGTTCTTTGAGGAGGTGTCAAGACAGATTGATGAAGGTCAGGCAGTGGAGGTGGTGCATATGGACTTCAGCAAGTCATCTGATAAGGTTTCCCATAGTAGGCTCATTCATAAAGTCAGGAGGTATGAGACACAGGGAGATTTAGCTCTCTGGATTCAGAATTGGTTAGCTGACAGAAGGCAGAGAGTGGTTGTAGATGTAAAGTATTCTGACCGGAGGTCAGTGTTGATTGGCGTCCTGCAGGGCTCTGTTCTTGGGCCTCTGCTCTTTGTAGTTTTTATAAATGTCTTGGATGAGGAGGTTGAGGGGTAGGTTAGTAAATTTGCAGATGACACAAAGGTTGGAGGTGCCATTGATAGTATCAAGGGCTATTGTAGGCTGCAGTGCGACATAGACAGGATGCAGAGCTGGGCTGAGAAATGGCAGATGGAGTTCAACCTGGACAACTGCAAATTGATGCTTTTTGGAAGGTCGAATTCGAATGCTGAAAGGATTCTTGGCAGAGTGGAGGAACAGAGGGATCTTTGTGTTCAAATGCATAGATCCCTCAAAGTTGCCACCCAAGTGGATAGGGTTGTTAAGAAAGTATATGGTATTTTGGCTTTCATTAACAGGGGTATTGAGTTTAAGAGCTGCGAGGTTTTGCTGCAGCTCTACAAAACTCTGATGAGACCACACTTGGAATATTGTATCTAGGTATGGCCACCCTATTAGCCTTTGTAGAGGGTGCTGCCTGGACTGGAGGGCTTCTCTTACAAATAGAGGTCAGAATTTTCTCTCTGGAGAGTAGGAGGAAGAGAGGTATTCTGATCAAGGTGTACAAGGCTTGGATACAGTCAATAGCCAGAGACTTTTCCCAGGGCAGGAATGACTAGCACGAGGGGGTCATCATTTTAAGATATTAGGAGGAAGGTATAGATGAGACGTCAGAGGTAGGTTCTTTACGCAGAGAGTTGTGAATACATGGAATGCATTACCAGCGGTGGTGGTGGAAGCAGAGTCATTAGGGACATTTAAGCAACTGCTGGACATGCACATGAACAGCAGTGAATTGAGGGGTGCCTAGGTAAGGTTATTTTATTATAGATTAGGATTAATCCTAGACACAACATCATGGGCTGAAGGGCCCATTCTGTGCTGTAATTTTCTATATTCTATGTTCTGAGTGATCAGGAAGGTTGATGAGGGTGGGGTGGTAGACATAGACCATGTAGATTTCAGTAAAGCCTTTGATAAGTTTCCTCACGGTAGGCTACTCTGGAAGGTTAGATCACAGAATTCAGGGCAAATTGGATACACAATTGGCTTGATGGTAGGAAGCAGAGGGTAATAGTGGAAGGATGCTTGTTGGACTGGAGGTCTGTGACTAGTGGAGTGCCTAAGAGTTTGGTTTGTTATTTGTTTGCTGTTTGTAATCTATATCATTGATTTGGATGAGAATGTACAAGGCATGATTAGTAAGTTTGCTGATGACACTAAAATAGGCTGCATCGTGGACAGCGAGGAAGGTTATCAGAAGTTGCAGCAGGACTTGGATCAGCTAGGGAAGTGGATCGAGAAATGGGAAATGGAATTTTATATAGAAAAGTGTGAGGCCTTCCATTTTTGAAAATCAAGGCAGGAGTTTCATGGTGAATGATAGGACCTTAAGGAGTGTAGTGGAACAGAGGGACCATGGAGTTCAAGTGCACAGTTCTCTGAAAGTGGAGTCCCAGGTAGACAGGGCAATGACGAAGGCTTGTGGCACACTGGCCTTCATCAGTCAGGGCACTGAGTATATAAGTTGGGAAGTTATGTTGCAGCTATATAGGACGTTGGTGAGACCACACTGGAGAATTGTGTTCAGTTTTGGTCATCTTGCTATAGGAAGGATGTTCTTAAACTGGAAAGAGTGCAGAAGAAATTTACAAGCATGTTGTCAGGCCTCAACGGTCTGAGTTTTAGGGAGAGCTTGGACTTTTTTTATTTAGAGCATAGGAGACTGAGGGAGGATCTTAGAGAAGTGTATAAGATCATGAGAGGCATGGAAGGGGTGAACGCGCTCAGTCTTCAAGGATCAAGGACTAAAAGGCATCAGTTTAAGGTGAGAGGGGAAAGAATAAAAAAGGAATCTGAGAGGCAACATTTTTACACAGAGGGTGGTAGGCATATGGAATAAACTGCCAGCGGAGGTGGTTGAGGTGGGTTCATGAGCAACATTTAAAAGGCATTTGGACAAATCCATGGATAGGAAATGTTTAAAAGGATATGGGCCAAGTGCAGGGAAATGGGGTTAGAGTGGATGGACATTTTGGTCCGTATGGACCAGTTTGGGCCAAAGGGCCTGTCTCCGTGCTGTAGGACTCTATGACACTAAAGGTCAAAGTTACTATACGCCCCTTAGAGAACAAGGCTGGTGAAATAATAACGGGGAGCCAGGAAATGGCAGAGGAGTTGAATAAATATTTTGCGTCCGTTTTTATAATAGAAAACACTAATAGCATTCTGAAAATAAAGAAGGGGCAAAAGGAGGAAAGCAAATAAATATAATACCCATCACTAGAGAAAAAATGCCAAAGAAACTAACGGGGCTAAAGACTAATACATTGCCCGGACTTGATGGGATGCATCCTGGGATATTAAAAGAAGAGACAGTGGATGTATTGGCAAAAATGTTCAAATCCCAAAGCATAGGAAATATGCAAATACAACACCTTCACATATAAATAGAAGACTAAAAAGGGTGACTACAGGCCTGTTAGCTTAACATCTATTATTAAGAAGATGTTAATGTCTTGTTTAAAGGGTGCAATAGCAAAGTATTTAGAAATACGTAATATGATCAAGCAGAGTCAGTATGGCTTCGCAAATGGTAAATCATTCCTAAAAAAAGTATTTGAACTCTTTGAGGAGGTAATGAGCAAGAGAGATAAACTGAAAGCAGTGGATGTCATAGACTTGGATTTTCAGAGGGTGTTTGATCAGATACCACCCATTAGGCTACAAAAGGTAAGAGACCTTTCGTGTTGGGAGTAGTTTACTGGTTTGAATGGAGGATTGGCAAGATAATAAAAAATAGAGAATTGGGATAAAGAGACCATTTTCAGGATGGTAACTTGTAAACAATGGCACGCCACACAAATCAATCCTGGGGCCACAGTCATTTACAATATATATTAATGACTCAGACAATGAAATTGAATGTAAAATGACACAAAAATAAGTAGGAAGGTAATTGGCAAGGATAAAGAGTTTACAGAGGGATATAGGCAGGTTAAGTGAGTGGGCAAAAACTTGGTAGATGGGAATGATGCTGGAAGATGTGAGGTTATGCACTTTGGCAGAAAGAATAGAGGAGCTGAGCATTGTTTAAATGGAGGAAGACTGCAGAAAGCATCGAGGGATTTGGAAGTCCTTGTGCATACTTTACAAAATGTGACCATCCAGGTTCAGCTGGCAGTAGAGAAAGCAAATGGATGTAGGCCTTTATTTCAAAGGGAATGGAGTCTTAAAGGAGGAAGGTTTTGCTAAAACTATACAAGGCATGAATTACACCACAGCTGGAATACTGAGAAATGTTTTGAGACTCTTATCTAAGGAAAGATATACTGACATTGGAGACAGTCCATAGAAAGTTCACGAAGCTGATATCAGGTATGGAGGGATTGTCTTTGGGCTCCTATTCACGGTCGTTTCAAAGAATGAGAGGCGACCTTAATGAAATATAAAAGATTCTTAGGGACTAGACAGGGTAGAGGCAGAAAGATCATTTCTCCTTGTGGGATAGTCTAAGACCAAAGAGCATAATCTCAGAATCTCAGGTTGCCCATTTAAGATAGAGATAATTAGGAATTGTTTCTCTCAGAGGGTAGTGAATCTGTGAAATTCTTTACAGCAGAGGGCCCTAGAGGTTTACCATAGAAAGCTGTCAAGCCTTAGTCATGAGGGATATTCAAGGCTGAGGTATAGATTTTTAATCAGTAAAAGAGTCAAGGGTATGGAGAAAAGACAGGAAAGTGGAGTTGAGGATGATCAGATCAGCCATGCTCTCATTGAATGGCAAGAGCAGACTCAAAGGGCTGAACAGCCTACTTCTGCAGTTACATTTTATGACCTAATGGGATGATAGGAGGAGAAAGAGTTGGAGAAGGTTCGGGATGGAATGACCAGAGAGCTTAGGGCTGAGAATGTTGAAGGTAAAACTACTAAGTTTGGATTGAAGGAAGTGGAGGATGCCCAAGAGACCAGAAGTGAGGGTCAGCATTCTTGGAGAACTGTAGAACATGGCAAAGGTTACAGAGATGGGACTGGAACAAATCCAGAGAGGGAATAAGTTTGAGAATTTTGAAACCTAATCATAGCTGGATCTGGAATCATCGTCACTTTTCAAGTATGGATCGGGCCTACACTGCGCCAGTTAATACAACCTCATCCCTACAGAATACCTCATTGCCTTTCAGCAGCTCCCCCTATGTCTGGTAAAGGAGAAACTTTCCATTTGATGAATAGAATCCTTGGAAATTCAAACCACTGCTCCATAACACAATTATACACCAATACAGTTAAACAAGCTACAGTTTTGTTGCTTATAGTCCACGTGTACTCCCTGGACTACAAAAATGCACATTTCCACAGTTGAGCAGAGTATCATTAAATTATTTATTCCCAATCTGCCAGTCTCACATACCCAATACAAAAAAAAATCAATCTGGCAATGTAGTCAGTAGAACATATGGTGGTGGTTGTTTAAATTGATTTACTATCAACATGAGGCTAACAATTACTCACTTACAAATTGTCTATTTTGGATTATACAGTTGACTCACGTATGAAAACTTACATCCAGTCAAATGAACTTTCAAGAAGTCTCGTGCAGTTGTTGCTTCACTCTTATCTATTGCAATATTGTACATTTCATTGTGACATCAGTATCTCAATAAAAGGATGTTGCAGCATCGAAATACTGGGGCAAGTTGTAATAAGGTGCGGCATTGTGGATTATCTACCTCTTACTGAAAATTGCTGATGTTTCATTTGCATTGATTTGAATATTAATATATTTTGTAACTCTTCCATCATGGCACGTTGGGCTGCATCACCAGTTTTATCGTGTGGTGGTAGTTTAAAATTGATCTGAAGATGCAAACATTCACTCTTAAGTGATGCCTTAAAAGTATGACTAATACAAATATTTTATATGGGACATATGCACCAGAGACCCGGTTTCAATTCCCGCCTCGGGCTACTGTGTGTGGAGTTTGCACATTCTCCCCGTGTCTGCGTGGGTTTCCTCCGGGTGCTCCGGTTTCCTCCCACAGTCCAAAGATGTGCAGATTAGGTGAATTGGCCATGCTAAATTGCCATAGTGTTAGTTGAAGGGGTAAATGTTGGGGAATGGGTCTGGGTGGGTTGCTCTTCGGCGGGGCGGTGTGGACTTGTTGGGCTGAAGGGCCTGTTTCTGCACTGTAAGTAATCTAATCTAATCTAATAAATCTCACTTACACTTGTTCTGTAACACAAATGTCGTCATCAGCATTTAAGATTGTACAAGTTTGCAACTTCCAGTGTGAATTTGGGGGCTTAACAGTTTTCAAAATTAAGATTGATGGAATCTTGTTAGGTAAGGAACTAGGCAACTGAAGTACAGAGGAACCGTGATTATCTAGCAGTCGATTAATCAAATTTCAGATTATCCGAACAAGATCGCAAGGTCCCAGTGCTTGGCTTACTGTGTTATCCGGCATTCGATTAACTGAACGAAATTCTCCCCACCCGTGTCCTTCGGATAACAGAGGTTCCTTTGTAGTGATGCAGATCAGCCATAATCTAACAAAGGCAAGCAGGCCAGATGGGCTGAATGGTTTACTCCTGACTCAGTGTTCCTGTTGTATCACTACGACAGATGAACATGGCCCTGGGTTTGGACAGACAGTAGATGTGTACATACTAACCTTCACAGTAGGCTTCATCGTCACGGAGAGGCACAAAACCACTTTTGCATTTGCAGATAGCACTAGCCTCCAAATTCACACATTCTGAATTCTCGACGCAGTTGGGGCCATCAGCACAAAAGTCATGACCTGTGTTGATAAAGAATGATTGGAGTGATTTTTTTAATTGATCAAGTTTTCCTTGTAATCTAATAGGAGTGGCAGGTAGTGTTCCTCAGCTTTGGTATAGTACACAGCTATTTAGAAGGTCTGAGATCTAACTCTGCACTCAAAGGTGGATAATTTCATTATACATAGCATTTGTCTCTATGATTCTGTTTGGTGAGCACCATTCCATCAGTTCCCATCAGCTAAATTCATGCGTCAAGAAGTGTTTAGATGTGCATTGTGATGTTAAAAGCATCCAAGTCTATGGGTCAAATGGTAGAAAATAGGACTATAATTAGGATGGCACGGTGGCTCAGTGGTTTGCACTGCTGCCTCACAGCACCAGGTACCTGGGTTCAATTCTAACCTCAGGCAGCTCTCACTGTGAAGTTTGCATGTGTCTGTGTGGGTTTCTTCCCACAGCCCAAAGATGTGCAGGTTAGGGTGGATTGGCCATGTTAAATTGCCCGTAGTGTTCAGGGAACTGTAGGCTAGGTGGGTTAGCCATGGGAAATACTGGGTTACAGAGATAGGATGGAGGTTGAGTCTGGATTGAAATGTTCTTCGGAGGGATTGTATGGACTTGATGGGGCAAATGGCCTCCTTCCACACTGTAGCGATTCTATAATAATACTAAGGTGGTTGTTTTTGCATCAGCATTGATGCAATGAGCCGAAGGGCCTTTTTTCTGTGCTTAGCATGCTATGATTCTATAGAGTGTAGGTGCCGGTGTTGGACTGGGGTGGACAAAGTTAAAAATCACATGGCATCAGGCTATAGTCCAACAGGTTTATTTGGAAGCACTAGCTTTCAGAGCTACCTGACAAAGGAGCAGCGCTCCAAAAGTTTGTACTTCCAAATAAATCTGTTGGACTATAACCTGGTATTCTGGATTAGTGGTGCTGGAAGAGCACAGCAGTTCAGGCTGCATCCAAGGAGCTTCTTGGATGCTGCCTGAACTGCTGTGCTCTTCCAGCACCACTAATCCAGAATCTGGTTTCCAGCATCTGCAGTCATTGATTTTACCTCTTTTATAAGCTGGTATTGTGTGATTTTTAACTCTGACTCTATAAAGATAAACCTGAAAATCATTAACAGCAAATTAAAGTGCTTTGGAGATAAAGGTGACTATCCTCTTAATGACTTTATTCAAGTTGGCTTCAATGTTTTTTTGGCCTGATCAGATGATTACCTGTTCATCATGAGCTACTTCAATTGCCAAAAGATGGAGATTCTTTTGAGTGGAATCAGTTTACAGAGTGACCGTCTCCATAGTTGGCAATGCCAACTGGAGCAGCCTTTGGTGACTGTGTGTGGAGTTTGCACATTCTCCCCGTGTCTGCGTGGGTTTCCTCACACAGTCCAAAGATGTGCAGGTCAGGTGAATTGGCCATGCTAAATTGCCCGTAGTGTTAGGTGCATTGGTTAGAGTGAAATGGGTCTGGGTGGGTTACTCTTCGGAGGGTCGGTGTGGACTGGTTGGGCCGAAGGACCCGTTTCCACACTGTAGGGAATCTAATCTAAAACAGTCGAGTAAATGAGGAGATTCTGGAGTTTGTCCCTGGGAGAACTTTTTCAGGGAGAGTGATTTACTGGAGAAATATTTTTCCATCTAGCTCCCCTCATTGATATCATCAATATCCTCTTGTCAGGAATAATGGGTCTGGAAATTTAATGGGCATTCACACCACTAGAATGATGCATTAACATCACTCCCTATTACAAATCCATAAAATATATATCCAGTTATCTGTGCAGTAAAATAGACAAGGCATGAGTTCCAATCCTTTGCAAATTACTGGATTATTTGTGCCATGGCATTCCCCAATGAGCTTAATGAAATTGTAGAACATCTGGTCCATTATTTGTTTTACGCAATAGCAAGTTACAGGAGCCAGTCCCTAATGTGACTCTTGGTTTTGGAGAAGCTCTGTTTTTCTTCTTACGTTATTAATTCCTACTCTTGCTAAAGTCTACCATTCCTTGTGTGAAAACCAAGTGTGTAACCTCCTCCCTTTTGTAAGGTGCTCTTTAGTTTTCGGCAAGAGGAAGCTAGTTCAGTTTGGTCTTTGTTTATTCCTACTTCTGACTCATTTTGTCCAAGCCTCTAACTGACTTGGTTCAAAAAGGTGATTGGCCAATGGAGTGCTGTGACCTCCTACTCCATATCACGCAATGGATTAGCGTTTGGGTTAGATATAGCATGGTGCATGCATGACTTTGTGTTTAGGTTTTACCTTGCACAAGGAACAGAGATTTTTAATTCTCAGAAACATTGCACCACACAGTAACAGATCAAGTAAGCAGTACATTGTAAAGGTCATTGGATCCGAAACATTAATTCTGATTTCGCTTCACAGATATTGCCAGACCTGCTGAGCTTTTCCAGCAATTTTTGTTTTTGTTTCTGTTTAGGAATTGCATTGTGTTGCCCCTTCCCCCCAAAAGATGACCATTTCATGCAAAGCAGTTGTTCGTATTCACTGCATCTGGAGTTTAAGTGAAACAGTTGCTTGGAAAAGTTTGAGTAACCAATTCTTAAAGTGGAATAATTTGGATTTCACCCGTGCTACAATGATCCTGAGTCAGGTTTAAACTTTAATAAAAACCCTAAACAGTTTACCTCTGCAAACCTTGCAGCAGCTGTTTGTCAGGGAGATTTGGTTTGATCGTGAGCAGGGCAGCGAAGGACAGCTTGAATATTGAACACGTTGCATCAATTTGTCCTGTCAAGTGGTGCAGAAGATGTTAAGTAAACTCATTAAAGACTCACCACTTTGTCACTGTTTAAAAAAAAATCATTACTCCCTAAAGCAGACTTGTTATTGCATTGAACAGAATCATTTCATTACAAAAGATGACCATTTAAATTTAAATTTTGTGCCTTCAAATATTATATGTCTACTGTTTGTAATCGTACATTTTAATGCTCAGAGGTGTTAACGTTCAGGAAGACTACAGTACATTTTTGGCAACTCTAACCCTCATTTAACTTCTACTTATTATATCTGGAAATTGGGCTGGGAAAATAAATCAATGCTCTAGAACTGGAAATGTTTCCAACTCATTTTAACAATCTTGGACTAATTGGCTGAACAAAGTCAGGTTGTCTGTCCTGTTGTTTCATTCCTAATAGAAGTCATGTGAAGTTGTCCCAGTTTATTTTGTCAGGCATCTTCAATAGACTTGGACTGGATTGAGACCTAAACTTTTTCTCTATTTCACTCTTGAGATATAAATTGTATTTATCGCCCACCCCTTGACATACAAGAGACCTCTTTCTCTCTTTGTAAATTTCTCTGACTTTCCTGACTTTATGCGGATCAGATGCCCCTTATAGAAAACACCCAATTGTCATTTCAACAATTTAAATGGCTTATATATTGATAGTTGGCCTTCAAAGTCATTTTTACCATCTGAATGTCAAATTGAAAGGATACCACCCTTCCATCCCACCCCAAATTCTTGAGGTTAAAGAACAAAGCATGATTAAAAAAAAGGTTTCATCTACTAATCAAGAATAATACAGGATTTTAGTTTAAGCATTAAACTGAGCTTATAATGCATTTCTAAACATATCAAAGTAAATTTAGTTGAAACAGAAGTATAAGGGCAGCACAGTGGCTCAGTGGTTAGCACTGCTCCCTCACAGCACCAGGGACCCAGGTTCGATTCGGGCAACTGTCTGTGTGGAGTTTGTACATTCTCCCCGTGTCTGCGTGGGTTTCCTCTGTGTGCTCTAGTTTCCTCCCACAGTCCAAAGATGTGCAGGTCAGGTTAATTGGCCATGCTAGATTGCCCGTAGTGTTTGATGCATTAGTCAGAGGGAAATGGGTCTAGGTGGGTTACTCTTCAGAGCGTCGGTGTGGACTCATTGGGCTGAAGGGCCTGTTTCCACACTGTAGGGAATCTAATCACAAATGAAAGAGAGGACTCGGATAGGAACATTAATCCCTAGTTGTAACAAGCACAGGCACTGCCAGTTCAATCTGTAAAAACAAGATGAAGTTCAGAAGAGACTGTTGCCCAATTGTTCAAGTATGCAAAGAGGTTTAATGACATGTTGTCTGAAAGGTTGGATGGAAAGTGTATACTGTACTTGGAAGTGTGTGCTAAAATAGGGCAAAGTCAGCATTGTTTCATCAAAGGCAGGTCATCCCTGACAAATTTTCTAGAATTCTTTGAGGAAGCAATGAGCAGGTTAGACCAAGGAGAACCAATGGATGTTATCTACCTGGACTTCAAGAGGGTCTTTGACAAAGTGCCGCACAGGAGGCAACTGAGTAAGATAAGGGCCCATGGTGTTAGAGGCAAGATTCTAGCATGGACAGAAGCCTGGCTGTCTGGCAGAAAGCAGAGAGTGGGGATAAAAGCATCCTTCTCAGGATGGCAGCCGGTAACAAGTGGTGTTCTGCAAGGCTCAGTGTTGGGACCACAACTTTTCACTTTATACATTAATGATCTAGATGAAGGAACTGATGGCATTCTGCCTACATTTGCAGATGATACAAAGATAGGAAGAGGGAGATGTAGCATTGAGGAGGCAGGGAGGCTGCAGAAGGATTTGGACAGGTTAGAACAGTGGGCAAAGACGTGGCAGATGAAGAACAATGTGGGAAAGTGTGAGGTCATGCACTTTGGCAGGAAGAATAGAGGCATGGACTATTTTCTAAATGGGGAGAAAATTCAGAAGTCTGAAGTGCAAAGAGACTTGGGAGTTCTCGTTCAGGATTCTCTCAAGGTAAACTTGCAGGTTGAGTCAGTAGTTAGGAAGGCAAATGCAATGATGGTATTTATTTTGAGAGGAATTGAATATAAAAGTAGGGGTGTACTTCTGAGGCTCTATAAGGCTCTGGTCAGGCCACATTTGGAATAGTGTGTGCAGTTTTGGGCCCCATATCTCAGGAAGGATGCACTGGCCATGGAGCAGGTTCAGAGGAGGTTCACGAGACTGGTCCAAGGAATGAAAAGTTTAACATATGAGGAATGTTTGAGGATTCTGGGTCCATACTCAATGGAGTTTACAAGGATGAGGAGGGATCTAACTGAAACATATAGAATACTGAATAGCCTGGACAGGGTAGATGCTGGGAAAATGTTTCCATTGGTAGGAGAGACTGGGATCCAAGGGCCAAGCCTTAAAGCAAAGACCTTTTAGAATGGAGATAAGGAGAAACTTCTTCAGCCAGAGAGTGGTGAATCTATGGAATTCACTGCCATAGAAGACTATGGAGGCCAGGTCATTGAGTATATTTAAGACTGAGAAGGACAGGTTCTTGATTGTCAAGGGGATCAAGTGTTACAGGGAAAAAGTAGGAGAATGGGGCTGAGAAACGTATCAGCCATGATTGAATGGGTGAGCAGATTCGAAGAGCTGAATGTCCTAATTTCTGCTCCTGTGTCTTATGATCTTATTCATCCTGGGATGAGATATAGTAACACAGATTTTATCCGTATTGGTGAGTTTTTCTGCAATGGCAAAAATAGTGGAAATGATTGGAAATCAAAATCCCACCTCCACCCCAAAAGAGGCATTTCCTAATTTGGCATTGTTGGGATTTGGGGCAATGTCTTTTACTCACCCATGGGATGTAGGCACGACTGACTGAGTCAGCATTTACTGCCCCGTCCGTAGTTGCCTTTGAGCAGGTGGCAGTGAGCTGCCTTGTAGAACCCCTGGAGTCCCCGTGCTGTAAGTACAGGCAGCTGGCCATCAAAGTCATCAAATGCCTTCACTCAAGTCTGATTTTAGCATCCCCTTACTTTGGAACCCCGAGTGAGCAGATTAGACCTGGGCACTGAGGTTGCCTGTGGTGGACACTTACTGAATTGTTATCATAGGTACAAGGGAAAAAATTGCTGAGCAGAGACATGCATTGGAATGAGTTGATACTAAGTTGGCATGGGGCCTACGGAGGTTGATGAGGTTGGGTAGAGGGTCATGTGGCTATGACAGGCAGGGAGACAGGGAGAGGGCATGAGCTAGCACAGGTTCATGTAGATGGGTGATGGATGAGAGTTAGAGAGATAGGGTTCAGCTTCTAGTCTTTGTTTCTCTCAGTTAGCCTTTTAGTTCGCTCTCTGTGGCAGGTCTATCAGTCAGCCTGCCTCCAAGCCCCGAAAGCTTGATGGTTCTTTCAGGATCGCCCAACCCGGTGTCTAATCTAACCCAATCCCAGCAGACCGAACATCGGAAGCTATGTGGGTGGCTATATTTTTAAACGGTGGGATCGCAGAGCTGAGAATTCTTCAAACACTGAGCCTGGCCTGAGAGTGAATACCAGGGTGTTGTATTTTTGTGTTCACCTCCTCGTTATTGCAAACTATTGTGCTTTGTGTCTTAGAGGAAGGAAAGATCACAAACTAAGCTAAAATGGTGCTAGGATACTTCCAAAATGATATTCACTCAGTATTGCTGTGCAATACTATGCCCTTACAAGGTGTTGAGTGTGTTCAAACAAACAAACAAGGAGCAAGGATAGACCACTCAGTCTGCTCCACCAACCAACAAGATCAGGCTGATTGGATTTTAACCTCAACTCTACATTCCTTCATATCTTTCATTCCCTTGGTCAGCAAGAATCAATCTACTTCAGCCTTGAAAATATTTTAAGCATATTTTAATCTTGTTTCATTTCTGCCTCTACCTTAAAAATATTTAAAGATGTTGCATCCACTGCGGAGCTCTCGGTGATGGTACTTATTAGGAGTATATTTCGATTTGGAAAACAGAACACATCAAAATTTTCACAGCACAGCTTTAAGTAAGAAAGCTCAGTTCTTTCTAAATAGCCAGCTCGTTCCATCAGGTAATCTTTTTTTCTGGCAACAAATCCTGTAGCACAATGCTAGAAATGGGCCTGAATGGATCATAACTGCAGAAATGAACTATTGTGTTCCAGACTCCTAGGACTGGAAATCTCCTGTCAGTAAATAGCATTTGCCACCTGTCTCTTTTGTTTTGGTTGGATCAGCCCAGTTTATCTGAAATACTGGCACATCTCTTGTGGGACAGCTGGAATTTTCAGAAGCAGAGAAAATCTATTTTCCAATCTGATCCTTTTGAACTTTCTAGCCAGTGGCTGAGTGGGAGAGGCTTGAATCTGATACAATTTGAATTAAATTCCAATGCAATTTGCAGCTGAACTTTGTACACATATGAAGGTGAAGACAAAATTCAGCAACCAGAGTGGAATGGCAGAAACCTTCTTTTAAACAGACCATTATTAATGAAAAACTAGTAACTATAGTTAAGAATAAAATGAATTTTGAAACACTTGAGAAATAGTTGGTTATTAACAATGACTAAACATCTACAGATATGTGTCGAGAGTGTGGTGTGGGAAAAGCACAGCAGATCAGGCAGCATCTGAGGAGCAGGAGAATTGATGTTTTGGGCAAAAGCCCTTCATCAGGAATGAACCTCCTCGGATGTTGTCCGACCTTCTGTCCTTTTCTAGCACCACACTCTCGACTCTGATCTCCAGCATTCGCAGTCCTCACTTTCTCTTATCTACAGATCTGCCGAAAAGTAAATCCTGAACATAATTTTATCTTTGTCTAACTGAGACTAAAATCATGGAAGTCGATGAGCATAATCCTCATTTCCACTGATAAGTTGTTTTACCAATGTTCAGGATTATTAAAATGATGAATGTGAACATAATCTCCATCAGCTACATTACCTTCCCAATTTTTCCCATATTTAGCTCAGCAAAAATTAGCAACAGCAAACCAGAAGAGAAAGTTTCAGTTTCAAATGGACTCCAGTGATCTCTACCAATAAAGAAGGTGAAAGAAGCAAATCCCAGCACACTGAGAAAATTAGGGCTGCCTTCTTACAACCCTCCATTACTAATTCCTCAAACACATATTCCACAGGACTAACACTTACATTTTTAACTATTTTCTTTTTTAAATATATGAAGAAACTTTTTCTGCTTTAATTGTTTTGTCTAACTTTCTTGCATATTTTAATTTTTCCCTCCTTGTTAATCTTTTGCAATTATTTGCCGTTTTTTATACTCTATTCAATCTTCGGACCTGCCATCCATCTTTGTAGAATTATATGTTGTTTCTTTGAGTACGTTACTATGTTTGACATTTGTTTTGTTAACCATGGATGGCAGGTCCGTCCTTTAGTATTTTTATGATGTATCTATTCTAATTGATCCTTCATTGTCAAAATCCTAGAATTGCCTACTTGATACTATTGGTGGGTTGTTCATTGCCAAAGCCTGCCGCAATTATCATGACAATAGAACCATGTCTCCCATATTCTGAAAGCTAACTAAAAAAAAAACATTTGCAAATTGGAAAACGCATCAAATTCTTGCATTTGCGCACTGAAGTTTGCATTTAGAATTAAGTTGATTTGTATGACATTTAATCAATTCTTACCTTACACTCCAAGATAGAGCACTCTCCTGATGCTTTCCATTCTGTCACCCTCTGCCCATTATAGTAAAGCTTGTTACCAAGGACACATACAGCTGATAAGAAAGAAAGCAGAGTATTTCAGCTTCTATCAAAGCAATCAATCTTACTCAGAAAGAAAGTAGGGTGAATAACAAACATTTGTTAGGTTCCAAGCAACGTGCAACAGCTCAGTGCAAGTGATACCCTGCTGAAAATAAGTTCATTAAAAGTTAACTTTTCTATCTCTCCTAAAGGTCTGGGCTCAGTCCAGGAATACAACCATCCACCAGTCCCATGTCAAAGAAGCTGGATACAAAGTCAGGTGGCAAAACTCTTAAGTAAATACATCACAAATTCCCTCAATACTCAACATTAAGTAACAACTTGATGTAGGGATCCAACATGAACTGGGACCTGTATTGTCTCTGAGGCCAGGAATCAGGAGTTGGAATTTCTGCTGACTCCTGAACATACCTCAAAGCAAGTCAGTCACAGAACAGAGATTTTCATGGAGGCTTCTTAATTGGCATGGAGACAGGTTTCCTGTTCAGTTAAGGGTATTAGACAGGTCTCCAATGTGGAGGTGACTATTCGAAGCTGAGAATGTGTTGCTGGAACAGCGCAGCAGGTCAGGCAGCATCCAGGGAACAGGAGAATCGACGTTTCGGGCATAAGCCCTTCTTCAGGAATCCGGACTCCGTGACTATTCGAAGCCTACCATCCCAACAGGAGGAAGGTACAGTTATATAAATGAAGGAAAGAACTATTGATGTTGAAATCTGAAACAAAAAACAGAAATGGCTGGGGAAACTCAATAGGTATAACAGCATCTGCGGAGAGAGAAACAGATTAATGTCTTCCAGTGACCCTGCTTCAGAACTCTGCTTTCTCTCTATACATGCTTGCAGACTTGTTGAGCTTCTCTGGCAATTTCTTTATTGTTTTATCATAGAATCCCTACAGCATGGAAGCCAGCCATTCAGCCCATCGAGTCCATATCAACCCTCTGAGAAGCATCCCACCCAAACTCATCCCCAATCCTATCCCTGCATTTTCCATGGCCAATCCACCTAACCTGTACAGTTTTGGACTGTGGGAGGAAACCCACACAAACACAGGGAGAATGTGTAAACTCCACATGGACAGTCATTTGAGTGCGGAATTGAACCCAAGTCTCTGGCATTTTCAGGCAGCAGAGCTAACCACTGACAAGGTATTTCAACACGGAGGGGACATCTCACTGGCATTTTCTGAAACACCACACTCACCTGTGTGGTTATGAAGGGATGGAATGTGCTGTGCTCACATTCAAGGGGGCAAACAAGGCCTCAAGGGTTCTCCTAGAGTGTAGGTGCCCCAACAGATGTTGGACGCCAACCTCAAGGTGGTTAAACCGGCCATTGCAGGAGTCCGGAAAATCCTAAACTGTCTCTTTCGATTGGCCCCAAGTAGGCCCTTAAAGAGCCTGACTGATTCTTTGCTACCTCTGTAAAGATGGAGAATAGTAGCAGGGGACAAGCATGTTGACTCACCCCCTCCATCTCCATTCCAATCCTCAGCAGGGTTTGGAAATGCAGCATGCGATGTTTGTAAGTCCTTCAGATGCCAGTTGGAATTGCTGTCTGGTGACTCGACACCATTTTGATACATGGGCGTAAGATGGAATCTTTAGAATATTAATTAGAAGCTATTCTTGGCTGTTCTTGAAGGTATGTCAAGCAACATTTTACTCTTAATTGCTTTTCTTTATAATTTCATTTCAGATATCACAAAATGTCATTTTTTTAAAAAAGTCTGGTGCTGCTGAATCATAGTATTCACAGGAACAAGGGTCAAGTAGGTGGATGAGGAGGAAAAGCAATATTTTTAAAGTTTCCATAGGCTCATAATGGAAGTGCCTTATGGAGACAGAGTGGAAGAAGTTGGCACAGTGGCTCAGCAGTCAGCACTGCTCCCTCACAGCACCAGGGACCCCGTTTCAATTCCACCCTCAGACGACTGTCTGTGTGGGTTTGCTCCAGTTTCCTCCCACAATCCAAAGATGTGCAGGCTAGGTGGATTAACCATGGGATTACCAGGATAAGATGAGTGGGTGGGGTGCTGTTTGGAAGATCAGTATGGACTTGATGTGCTGAATGGCCTTCTTCCATACTCTAGAAATTCTACATTGTGTATCGCAACAAATATGGATCTACTCAATTCAAAAGCAGTTCCAAAATAGCATAGGAAAGAAACTAGCATTTGTAAAACGAATAGCTCTCACAGTGAATTAATTTATGGTTGGAATACTGCCACTAAAAGATTCCCTCCAAACCATTCATCATCCTGAAATACATCGCCATTCCTTCAGTGTCGCTGGGTCAAAACCTCGGAATTCCCTCCCTAAGGGCATTGTGGGTCTACCCACAGCACATGGACTGCAGCGGTTCAAGAAGGCAGCTCACCCCCACCCTCTCAAGGGGCAACTAGGGACAGGCAATAAATGCTGGACCCAGCTAGTAACACCCATATCCCAGAAGGGAATTTTAAAAATCCAATGTATTCATAATTTGGGAGCCAGGAAGCAAGCTCGGAGCCTTACACTTTGCACCTGTTATGAAATCAATCTCCCTAAAAGCCTGGATTTAAGATCTCTGTTACAGGATGGAGGTAACTTAAGAGATACAGTCAGCTGTCACTTAGTTTTACTATCTGACATTAATAGCAATCCATTCTACAAATAGCTAGAAATGTCATATTTTTCAGCATTCTAGAGTGGAATGACAACTGTTGAACACTCACACTCACTTATCTATTGCTTATTAACATCATTGAGTCAATATAAGGAGGAGGTAGACAGATTTTTAATTAGTGATAGATTAAAGGGTTATGGGGAGCAGGCAGGAAAGTAACTGGAGGCTGTATTGAGATCAGCCATGTCCAAATTCAATGGTGGAGCAGGCTCAAGACACTGAATGGCCTGCTCCAGATTTTAGTTCTTACATTTTTATATTCCCCTCCTTCATAGATGAGTAAAACCCAGGGGAAACTATCAGGTCAAACACAGCAAAGTAAACTGTGGGACCATGAAACAAGCTGTTTTATTCAAAACCTGCCAAAAGAATTATTTTTTAGAAATACCTTCAACTTGCTGATCAGGAGAAATAATAGGCACACTTAGCAAGGGGGTGAAGGATTATTGGGGATATGCAGGAGTTGAGGTCAAAACAGATCAACAGTGATCTTGTTGAATGGCAGAGCACGCTTGAAGGGCTGAATGGCCTCCTGTTCCTTGGTTATAGGAAGCAGACACTGTAATATGCCAAATCAGCTTACATTAAGTAATAAATTATAAGACAGCAAAGAGAGAAATTAGGAAAGTTGATTTTATAGAGAATAGAGGCATTTGCATTGATATATCAACTTTCAGAACCTCATGAAGTGACTTACAGCCAAATTAAATACATTTGAAGCATAGTCACTGTTGTAATGTAATATGGCATAAAGGGGCGTGGCATCTTTTTAAGGGCTACATCAGACCCCTCAGTGCCTCATTGCCCAAATTTGTAGAACAAATGAACAGCCTGCGTGTTTCTGCTGGATGTGCTGGTATCCATTTACATATCAGCTGGGAGTAGAAAGCAATTAGGTTACACAAGGATCCCACCAGACAATTAAAGAATAGTCACCCAGTTTTCAGATACAAGATGGAAGTCAGGAGTTGAAATAAACTTCATCCACTCGTATTGAAAAAATAACAAAAATAACAATACTTCACATCACAGATAGGTATGCAACAAATTTAAGATTAAAAAATCACTAGAGAAACTCAGCAGGTCTGGCAGCTTCTGTGGAGAGAAAGCAGAGTTAATATTTCAAGTCCAGTGACCCTTCTTCAGAACACATATTTAAGACACTGGTAGCATTGTAATCTATAATTAATTTGAAGGTAAGAAATGTGGGTCTAAAACTATTGTCTCAGACTTAAATAAAGTCTGGGGTGGCACAGTGGCTCAGTGGTTAGCACTGCTGCCTCACAGCACCAGAGACCCGGGTTCAATTCCTGCATCAGGTAACTGTCTGTGTGGAGTTTGCACATTGCCCATGTCTGCATGGGTTTCCTCCGGGTGCTCCGGTTTCCTCCCACAGTCCAAAGATGTGCAAGTAAGGTGAATTGGCCATGCTAAATTGCCCATAGTTTTAGGTGCATTAGTCAGAGGGAAATGGGTCTGGGTGGGTTACTCTTCAGAGGGTCGGTGTGAACTGGTTGGGCCAAGGGCCTGTTTCCACACTGTAGGGAATCCAATCTAAAGGCAATTATAAAGGTTGAAAGACAAAGTAGGCTAAATTGGAATGGGAAAACACATTAAAAGTTGGAACAAAAGAGAAACAGACAATTACAGAGATATTTCATTACCCTTAGCAAAGATGTATTCCATTGCAAAAGAAAGATAAACCATCTCTGGGTTACTAAGGAAGTTGTGAATTGTATTGAACTGAAAGAAAATAAGTGCAATGCTGCAATGATCAGCATAAACCAGAAAGTTGGAAACATTCTAGAAATCAGCAAATGATGACTAAAAATGTAATGAAAAGGGAAAATTTTGCATAGGAGGTAAAACTAACAAGAAATATGAAAACAGACAACAAATACTGCACTAAATATATAAATAGGAAGAGAACGGCAAAAATATGCTTTGCTTCCCTGGAGGGTAAGACTGGGGAATTGAGAATGGTTAACAAAGAAATGACAGGGGTTTTGAACATGTATTTATTACCTGCCTTCACAACGGAAGACATAAAAAATTTCCAAGGATAGTAGATACATAGGGGATAAAAGGGAAAGGAAAACTGTCACCATCACTGGAGAAAACATTTTGAGAAAAGCTAATGGGACTAGTCCCTCGACCTGAAGGTCATATTGTAGTGTTTTAAAAGATGTGGCAAATGATTTTGTGTGTTCGCACAATCATCATAAAATCCCTACAGAGTGGAAGCATACTATTCAGTCCATCGAGTCCACACCAACCCTCCATCCAGACCCACCCCCTACCCCTATAATCCTACATTTACCATGGCTAATCCACTTAACCTATACATTCTGGGCAATTTAGCGTGGCCAGTGCTTCAAACTGCACATCTCCAGACCGAGAGGAAACCCAAACACCAGGAGAAAATGAAATTGAACCCAGGCCCCTGGTGCTGTGAGGCAGCAGTGCTGACCACTGAGTCACCGTGCCATGTTAGTTGTAATATTTCAAAATTCCCTAGATTCAATAAAATTTCCAATGGACTGGAAATTGGCAATTGTAAGAAAGGAGGAGAAAGAGAGAGAGATAGAGATACTACGTAAAACTATAAGACAGCTGTAACATCTGTCATTGGACAATGCTGGAATCTATTCTTCAGGAGGTAATAGCAGGTGCCATGTAAATGTTACATCACAATAAGAGCTCATGGTGTAGGGATTATTCAGTAGCACAGCTTGAAGGTTGGATCATTAACAGGTAACAGAAAGTCAGGATACATGAATCATTTCGGGTTGGCAATCTCCAACTGGTGAGGCACTGTAAGGATCAGTCTGGGGCCTCAAATATTTATCACCTACATTAATGACTTGGATAGAGTGGCTGGCTGTATTGTAGCCTAATTTGTTGCTGTTACAAAGATAAGTAGGAAAGCAAGTTATGTGGAAGATGCTAAGTGTCTGCAAAGTGTTATTAGTTGATTGAGTGAGTAGGCAAAAACTTGGTAAATGGAGTATATTATGGACCAGGCCAGACCCCCTCAAAACATTTCAAGAAAGTAGTCCAGACTCTAACTTTGCTAGTTGTTCTAATCAGGTGTAGAGTGGATATTCCAGGAGGGATGCAAGTGGTCAAACCACTTAGTTTTAAACAAAACCAAATTTATTTGCAAGACTATTGAATGAAACACAAAAACAGAACAGAATATAGACTAACTTAACCTTTCTGAAAACTCAACAGATTATCCCAATTTAATGATACTGTTCCAAATACTGGCAACAATCCCCTTGGGGCATACCCCTTAGTACAAAAGGTAATATCAAACACAGGGTCTTACAGGAGAGATGTCAGAAAGAGGGAGGATCAGCATGGACCTGCTTCTTTGGGTCTAGCAGCTTCACACCTGACTGTCTGCTTTCAATGAATAGCCAGACTGCTAAAACCCAACCAAATCTAAACAAACCAAACCAAAGAAAAGCTGAGCTGGGAGGACTGGCCACTCCCCATTCATTGTACAAATTTGTTTTTAATTTGAAAGCCTTTTTTCTGAGGCAGTATCTGTTAGCTATAATTAAATTGGCCCTAAAACCCTTCAAACCTAGACCTTCAGGAATCGCTGCTTTTATGACCTCTCTGAGAAAAACGCTGAAAATGTGTTGCTGGAAAAGCACAGCAGGTCAGGCAGCATCCAAGGAACAGGAGAATCGACTTTTCGAGCATAAGCCCTTCTTCAGGAATGAGGAAAGTGTGTCCAGCAGGCTAAGATAAAAGGTAGGGAGGAGGGACTTGGGGGAGGGGCTTTGAAAATGCGATAGGTGGAGGGAGGTCAAGGTGAGGGTGATAGGCCGGGAGTCCAAGGACCTGCATGTCCTTGGTGGAGTGGGAGGGGGAGTTAAAGTGTTGGGCTACGGGGTGGTTTGGTTGGTTGGTTGGTCCAGGTGTCCCAGAGGTGTCCTCTGGGACCAGATTAACAGCCCCAATCAAGGAACTCATATTCTATGGGTCCACCTGGCTGACCTCATTATAATCAGTACAAAGGAAGTCTGACGGAGGAGGTGAGAGGTTGAATGATTCATCGGAAAAGTTTATCACCATCATATTACTTTCCAAATTGGTTTTCAAAATACAGCCTATCCGGGACAGTACAATACAAATGGACTGACCCTCAGTTTGCTGTATTCCTGCTGTAATATAACCTGTCTGACTTACACATATTTTTAATATCATTTATTTGGCATTTAGGTTTGAAATATGGAGTTAATAGCACATGGGTCTTCTGTGTGTCTGAAATTAATAATTAAGTCACAAGTATTTTTGTATCTTGTGATTTCTATTCGAACAGTTTGCAAGGTAACTTGGGCAACCTAATGGGTTTTTATTTACATTATGATTTTGCAACCTAGAAAGGTAGACAATTGTACCTTAAGGTTTCTGTTAGAAGTTTCCAGACTTAGTGAGGTAATTTTCAGCTTAGAGGACACATTAATATCTCAGAGGGAGAGATTTTTGTTTCAGTTTTACTTTGTTTTGGCAATTCTGTGTAATCCTTGGACAGAAATTCCAATGCATCTCTGAGCAGTTTTTCCTGGAAGGGAGAATATAGTGAAACTAGGTTACCTTAGCGTAAGGAGCCAGACCAGGTGTTGGAATAAAAACTCTGAAGAGCTCAGGTGCATGATAGCCCCAAGAATAAGCTTTCAGAGTTTCCAGGTAATTTTTCATATTCATATTGCTTCATAAGAGCAGCACGGTGGCTCAGTAGTCAGCAGTGCTGCTTCACAGCGCCAGGGACGTGGGTTCAATCCCAGCCTTAGGTGACGGTGTGGCATTTGCACATTCTCCCTGTGTCTGCATGGGTTTTATTCGAGTGCTCTGGTGTCTTCCTACAGTCCAAAGGTGTACGGGTTAGGTGGATTGGCCATGCTAAATTGTCCATAGTGTCCAGGTATATGTAGGTTAGGTGGGTTAGCCATGGGAAATGCAGGCTTACAGGAATGGGGGGTGGTGGTGAATCTGGTTGGGATGCTTTTCGGAGAATTGGTGTGGACTTATGGCCGAATGGCCTATGTAGGGATTCTATGATATTCCGCCTCAACATTTACACTCAGTACAACTCCCAGGTCTAAATGCTCCCCTGCATAATCTTCAGGCCTGGCCTCAGGGTTCCTCCAGAGGTCATGGCTATTGACCCCTATGCCAAGCCCCAGACTGAGTCAGAATCTTGCGCCAATCTGAAGACTCAAAGTGGTAACTCTGTACCTCTCCATACCTGCTGAGTTTCTGCAGCACTTTCTGACTTTGCATCTGATTTTGACCTCAGATATTGTTATATACGTTTATAAAATATACCTTATCGAACAGAAATAGCCTACTGCTCCAGCTTTCTCTACAACCATAAATGATCAGTAAAAAAGATAAGTCTTTGATCATGTTCAAACCTGTTAAAATTAATGGAGTAGAAACGTGTGCGGGATTGGCTAGCGTTATTTTGTAGTACGGTGCAAAATGAGCTTTGACCCCAAAAAGTTATAATTTTATTCAAGGAGCTCTGTTCATTCACCCAGTTCATCAGTACAAATATATAAGGATATTAATCCAAAATGATGCATTGACAGCACAAGCACTTTAATAATTTTACTTTTTTGATCAAATAAATCTGTCACATTCATTTCATAATTTTGTTAGTTGATTATTTAAAGCACAAACAATTAATATATAGTAAAGTGAAGGCTCAAAACTGAAGCTAAATGGCAACATTTCACAATGCTGAGGCTTTTGTCTTCCAAAAGACTCCTACGGTAGCCCAACAAGCCTTTAAAGAGGTTAATTGGCATAATATCACACCATAGTCTGTGCAACAAGAAATAAATCTAATGAGAGTCCACAAAACATTAGCATGGGCAGCGTTATTGGCAAAGCTCAATGTTTAAGGATCTGACAGTGCAGTGGCTTTGAACGCAAGACCTGCACAAACAGAAAAGATGTCCTTGATCATTGTGCTAATCTCTTTTCAAAGCTTTGATAATAGGGTAAAGCAAGAAGTTACATTCATATAGTGCCTTTCACAAATTACCACACATCCTAAAGTGCTTCAAAGACAAAGAACAGGTCCTTTTTTATATGTCCATGGAATGTGGATATTGTTGGTAAGACTCATGTTTATTGCTCATCTGTGATTGCTCTCAAGAAGGTGGTGGTGGTGAGCTGTCTGCTAGAACTCCATGTTATACTGGCACATGCACACAGTTATGGAGGAAGGACTCTCACAGCAACAATGAAGAAACAGTGATATATTTCCAAGTCAAGCTGATATGCATCTTGAATGGGAACATGCAGGTTGCAATGTTCATGTGTATCTCTTCTCTTGTTTTCTGAAGTGATAGAGGTTGTGAATTTGTAAGTTACCAACAAAAGAGTTTTGCTGCAGGACATCTTGTAGATGCTACACGCTGTGATGGTGAGAGGGTGAATTGTTAAGATAATAGATGGGGTGGGAATCTAGCAGGCCATGTCCAAAATATAGGCAAATTTCTTAAATGTTGACCAATGCAGTACTGACTCAGGTGGCCTGTGTTTTCATTTGGGGAATGATCGCAGCCAATCATACTTGATGGCAAAATCATGATTAGCTATTCAGTTCTGAGAGATCTGTTGTTGAAACAAAAACTGAAAATGGTCTAAATGCTTACTCTGGAGACCTGATACAATCAGCCTGAATTTTTCTCTGAAAGTAAAAAAATGCTTTTATGGAATATGAACAACTTAATTCATAAACTTACTAGACTGCAAAGATTTCAGACAATGTGCCATTGGAGTTGGTGACTAATGGAATATCATCATAATGGTAAAGTATGCTATTGTAAGTTTCTCCAGAGGAAAAATTTTAAAGGGACCTAAGGGGCAACTTTTTCATGCAGAAGGTGATATGTGTGTGGGATGAGCTGCCAAAGGAAGTGGTGGAGGCTGGTACAATTACATTTAAAGCATCTGGAAGGGTATATGAATAAGAAGGGTTCAGAGGGATATGGGCCAAGTGCTGGCAAATGGGACTAGATTAGGTTAGGCTATCTGGTCAGCATGGTCAAGTTGGACTGAAGAGTGTGTTTCCGTGCTGTATATTTCTAGGACTCTATGACAGCACAGTAGTCTCTAAAACTTGGGAGCAATTTTTGCCTTCAGTGCTTGGATGGTAAATGGATGAAATGAGTCACTTGCTACTTACAGAACTATTTCGATTTAATGTCAATTGAATGGAAACGGAGTTTGTTCCAGTACAGCAGGACAACCCACTCTGCCAGGTTTTTAAACATAAGACCAGGAGAAACAAGAACACATGTAAGCCATTTGACCCCGTGAGCTTACTTCACCATTCAATAGGATCCTGGCTAATCCGACATTCCTCACATCCACTTTCCTACCCTTTCCCCATAATCCACAATTCCCCACTGATCAAGAATCTGTTTCAGCCTTAAATATTCACAAGGAGTTTGGTCCACAGCTCTCTGTAGCAAGGAGTTCCAAAGACTTACAATTCTCTACAATGTCATGTTGCGGCCATACAGGACATTGGTTAGTCCACTTTTGGAATATTGCATGCAATTCTGGTCGCCTTCCTTTTGGAAGAATGTTGTGAAACTTGAAAGGGTTCATGAAAGATTTACAAGGATGTTTCCAGATTTAGAGAATTTGGGCAATAGGGAGAGGCTGAACAGGCTGGGGCTGTTTTCCCTGGAGCGTCAGAGGCTGAGAGGTGACCTCGTAGAGGTTTATAAAATCATGAGGGGCATAGACAGGATAAATAGACAAGGTCTTTTCCCTGGGATCGGGGAGTCTAGAACTAAAGGGCATAGGTTCAGGGTGAGAGGGAAAATATATAAAAGGATCTAAGGGATAATGTTTTCATGCAGAGAGTGGTGTGTGTATGAAATGAGCTGCCAGAGGAAGTGGTGGAGGCTGCTACAATTAGCATTTAAAAGGCATCTGAATGGATATACGAATAGGAAGGGATTAGAGGAACATGGGTCAAGTGCTGGCAAATGAGACTAGATTAGGTATGATATCTGGTCGGCATGGATGGGTCTGTTTCCATGCTGTACATCTCCATGACTCCAAATTCTTCCTCATCTCAGTCTTAAATTCCCCTTTATTCTGACTCTACCCTCTGTCCAAGACTGTCCCATGATGGGGAACACTGTCTCAGCATATACCCTGTCAAGCCCCATAAGAAGTCAAAACGTATGATGCGGGAAAAGCACAGCTGGTCAGGGAGCATCCGAGGAGGAGGAGAGTCGATGTTTTGAGCATAAGCTCTTCCTCAGGAATGAGAGGGTGGCCCAAGGAGGCTGAGAGATAAATGGGAGCGGGCTGGGGCTGCAGGCAAGGTAATTGGGAATGTGATAGGTAGATGCAGCTGGGGGTGGGGTGAAGGCAGCAGAGAAAGTGATAGGTAGATGAAGGTGGAGGTGTGATGGTGATAAGTTGGAGCAGAGGGTGGAGCTAATAGGCGAGAAGGAAGATGGACAGGTAGCACAGTTCAAGAGGGTGGTGCCGAGTTGGAGGGTTCAATCTGGGATAAGGACTCGGGAGGGGAGATGAGGAAACTGGTGAAATGACATTGATCCCATGTGGTTGGAGGGTCCCAAGGTGGAAGATGAGACATTCTTCTTCCAGATGTCAGGTGGCTAGAATTTGGTGGTGGAGGAGGCCCAGAAGTTGCATGTCCTGGCAGAGTGAGAGGGGGAGTTGAAGTGGTCGGCCACAGGGCAGTGGGGTTGCTTGGTGCGTGTTCCCCAGAGATGTTCCCTGAAACATTCCGTGGGTTGGTGTCCTGTCTCCCCAATGTAGCAGACTCACCAACTTTAAGAGCATTTAAATAATTATTGGAAAGGCATATGGACAAGAATGGAATAGTGTTGGTTAGGTGGGCTTCAGATAGGTTCCACAGGTCGGCGCAACATTGAGGGCCAAAGAACCTGTGCTGCGTGTAATATTCTATGTTCTAGTGTTCTAATATAGCAGAGACCACATCGAGAGCAACGGACACAGTAGATGAGGTGTTTGGATGTGCAGGAAAATCTCTGTCGGATGTGGAAGGATCCTTTGGGGCGTTAGATGGAGGTGAGGGGGGATGTGTGGGCATAGGTATTACATCGCTTGTAATGGCAAGAGAAGGTGCCGGGAGTATAGGGTGTGTTGGTAGGGAGCATGGACCTAACAATGGAGTCGTGGAAGGAATGATCTTTGCGGAATGCAGATAGGGGTGAGAAGGGAAATATACCTCTGGTGGTGGGGTCTGTTTGTAGGTGGCAGAAATGGTGGAGTATGATGCAATGTACATGGAGGTTGATGGGGTGGAAGGTGAGGACCAGGGGATTTCGATCCTTGTTGCGGTGGGAGGGGTAGGGTTCAAGGGCGGAGGTGCAGGAAGGGGAGGAGATGTGCTGGAGGGCATTGTTGACCATCTGGGAGGGAAAATTGCAGTCCTTGAAGAAGGAGGCCATCTGGTGTGTTCTATAGTAGAATTGATCCTCCTGGGAGCAGATGTGATGGAGGCAGAGGAATTTGGAGTAAGGGACAGCATTTTTACAGGAGGCAGGATGGGAGCAGGAGTAATCCAGGTAGCTGTGGGAGTGGGTTGGTTTGAAGTAGATGCCCGTGTTGAGTCAGTTGCCGGAAATGGAGATGGAGAGGTCCAGGAAGGGGAGGGAGGTGTCCAAGATGGTGCAGGTGAACTTGAGATCAAGGCAGAAGGTGTTTGTGAAGTTAATGAACTGTTCAACCTCCTCATGGGAGCAGGAAGTGGCGTTGATACAGTCATTGACGTAGGAGAGGAAATGGTGGGGAATGGTGCTGGTGTAGCTGTGGAAGATGGACTGTTTCACGTACTCGATGAAGAGTCAGGCATAGCTGGTGCCCATGCTACCCTTTAGGTCTGGAGGAAGTGGGAGGATTTGAAGGAGAAATTGTTGAGGGTGAGGACCAGTTCAGCCAATCGAATGAGTGATTCAGTAGAAGGGTACTGGTTGGGTCAGCCGGAGTGGAAAGTAACGGAGGGCTTGGAGGCCTTCGTTATGGTTGATGGATGTGTATAGCGACTGGATGTCCATGGTGAAGATGAGGCACTGGGGCCGGGGAACCGAAAGTCTTGGAGGAGGTGGAGGGTGTGGGTGGTGTCTTGAATGTATGTGGAGAGTTCCTGGACCAAGGGGGACAGGACGGTGTCGGTGTACGTGAAGATACATTTGATGAGGCAGGAGCAGGCTGAGAAGGTGGGTCGACCAGGGCAGTCAGGTTTGTGATATTGGAAGAATCCTATACACTTCAATGAGATCACCTCTCATTTTTCTAAACTCCAGTGAGTAGTCCCAACCTGATTAACCTTTGTTCATAAGACAATCCCTCCATATCAGGGATCATCCAAGTGAACCCTCTCTGAACTCAATGAAATGATATATTTTCTTAAATAAGGGGACCAAAACTGTTCACAGTACTCCAAATATGGTCTCCCCAGCACCTTGTATAGTTGCAGTAAAATGCCCCTCTTTGTTATACTACATCCCCCGCCTTGAAATAAGGGCCAACATTCCAATAGCCTTCCTGATTGCCTGTGTTTTTGTGGAAGCTGGAAAGCTGAAGCTGGGACACTTGCTGGATACAAACATAACCTTTTTGCTTCCTTCAGCCCTATTAAAACAATTTCAGCTCTCTTCACTCTCTGCAAACGGAGTTTACATTGAATCGCTCACTGCCTCACACTCACTGGCTTTCTGGCACTGGTCCCTTTGTAGGGCTCTTTAGCAAGGTGATCACAATATTTGCCGATTTCAAGCAAAAGGTCTCATAAGTTGCAAATACCATTTTCATCAAATATAGCATGGAATCACGGAAGACAAGGTCTTTTTTCCTGGGGTGGGGGAGTTCAGAATATGAAGGCATAGGTTCAGGATGAGAGGGGAAAGATAAAAAAAGGGGCAACTTTTTCACATAGAGGGTGGTGTGTGTATGGAACGAGCTGCCAGAGGAAGTGGTGGAGACTGGTACAATTACAGCACTTAAAAAGCATCTGGATGGGCATATGAATAGGAAGGATTTAGAGGGACATGGGTCAAATGCTGGCAAATGGCACAAGATTAGTTTAGGATATCTGGTTGGCATGGACGAGTTGGACCGAAGAGTTTGTTTCCATGCTGAACATCTCTGTGACTCGATGACTATAAATGCTAATGTTCAGAAGGAAGCCATTTGGTCCATAATGTCTGTACTAGAATTGGACCCCAATTACAATTCGGAGATACAAGTGGATGGAATGTGGGTTCCACAGATGCCTCTTCAGTCATGACATTAACAGGCCCTAACCAATTACCATGAAGGGTGAGCAAAGATTGACGGTCACCTTCTGTGCCAATCTGGTTTTTCTGAAGCCAGATGGAGCAGGAATGCTCCTGAATTACTCTGGCCTGCTGCTCACCTGATCCACTGGGATCACCTTCCTTCCTGTGATTACCTTAGGACCAACCAGTCAGCATCATGCCCTTCCCAACCAGGGGGGCTGTATCAGAAAGATGACTCAATGCAAATTGTTCTCAATTGCTTCAAACATCGACCATTCTCTCAAAATGGCTCAGCCCTCACAACGCTGAGACCAGGCACTCAGAGTAAATACCATCCAGATGGAGGGCTCATGCCTGAAACATCGACTATCCTGCTCCTCGGATGCTGCCTGACCACCTGTGCTTTTCCAGTGCCACACCTTTCGACTCTGACTCTCCAGCATCTGCAGTCCTCACTTCCTCCCACCATCCTCCAATTGGCCAATTTGCACCAAAAGATAAACTCCGCCCCATTGTTTCCCAATAATTGAGCAATGCCACAGAAGTTTGAACAGCACATACGAATACTATACACCACACCTTTATTTTAAAGTAGAATCCCTGCAGTGTGGAAGCAGGCCATTCAGCCCATTGAATCCACACCAACTCTCCAAAGAGTGCCCCACCCAGGAAATTCTTCCATGCTATCCCTGTATCCCTGTATTTCCCATGGCCAATCTACCTAACCTGCACATCTTTGGACTACGGGAGGAGACTAGAGCACCTGGAAGAAACCCACACAGACACGGAGAGAATGTGCAAACTCCACACAGTCAATATGACCATCAGATCATAAGACATAGGAGCAGAAATTAGGCCATTCAGCTCACCAATTAATCATGGCTAATACGTTCTCGACCCCATTCTCCTGCATTCTCCCTGTAACCCTTGATCTTCTTGATACTTGAACCTATCTCAGTCTTAAATATACTCAGTAACCTGGTCTCCACAGCCTTCTGTGGCAATGAATTCCATAGATTCCCCACTCTCTGGCTGAAGAAGTTTCTCCTTATCTCCATTCTAAAAGGTATTTGCTTTACTCTAAGGCTGTGCCCCTGGGTCCTAGTCTCTTCTACCAATGGAAACATCTTACGAACATCCACTCTGTCCAGACCATTCAGTATTCTGTATGTTTCAATTAGATCCTCCCTCATCCTTCTAAACTCCATCGAGTATAGACCCAGAGTCTTCAAACGTTCCTCATATGTTAAACCTTTCATTCCTGGGACCATTCTCAGGAACCTCCTCTGAACATACTCCAGGGCCAGTACATCCTTCCTGAGATATGGGGTTCAAAACTGCGCACAATACTCCAAATGTGGTCTGACCAGAGCCTTATAGAGCCTCAGAAGTAAATCCCTGCTTTTATATTCAAGTCCTCTCAAAATAAATACTACCATTGCATTTGTCTTCCTAACTGACTCAACCTGCAAGTTTACCTTGAGACACTAGAACTCCTATGTCTCTTTGCACTTCAGACTTCTGAATTTTCTCCCCATTTGGAAAATAGTCCAGGCCTCTATTCTTCCGACCAAAGTACATGACCTCACACATTCCCATGTCGTACTCTATCTGCCAATTCTTTGCCCACTCTCTAACCTGTCCAAATCCTTCTGCAGCCTCCCTGCCTCCTCAATGTTAACTGTCCTTCCAACTATCTTTGTATCATCTGCAAACTTAGCCAGAATGCCCTCAGTTCCTTTATCCAGATCGTTAACGTACAAAGTGAAAAGTTGTGGTCCCAAACACTGAGCCTTGCAGAACACCACTTGTCACCGGCTGCCATCCTGAGAAAGACCCTTTTATCCCCACTCTCTGCTTTCTGCCAGACAGCCAGGCTTCTATCCATGCTAGCACCTTGTCTCTAACATCATGGGCCTTTATCTTACTCAGTAGCCTGGTGTGCGGCATCTTGTCAAAGACCTTCTTGAAGTCCAGTCGCCTCAGGCTGCTGTGAGGCTGCAATGCTAACCCCCACTGAGCCACCATGCTGACCTTCGTTTCATTAGCATGCCTCGGCTCCTCATTAAAATTAGCAACTCCATTCACAGGATCACCAAATTGTTCTGGTGTAGGAGGAGGCCATTCAACCCATTATCCCTGCACTGGCTCCGACTGGAGATAAAAGACACTTAAAAGCTTGAAATTTAAGCACAAAAATTTCTAAGTCAAATGGAAGCATTTGATCATTTCTAGTTTAAGAATTTGGCGATGAGGTCTCAGAGTGGACACAAGGTACCATTCTATCATCCTGATATGAAAAATTAGGTTGTTGCTGAAGGCAGTAAACACTCTCTAACAAATTACTGCTTCTTTAATCATTTCAGTTTTTTCAATCCACTTTTGCTTTGAAAGATCCATAAGTCAGCTACATGCAGAGTTTCAAGTTTAAAGAGTCCATTTTCCCTGCTGTTCTTGAAGTCACTCAAGACTCATATGCCAGAAAATTACCTCTGGGACTTCCACAGCTGTCAGATCAGCAGAAACCCTGCATGTGCATTTAAACAGGGATTTCTGCAGAGGTTTATGTGCCGTATCAAGAGTGCACTTGAGAAAATCACCTGCGACCATTTTAAACTGGAAGAGTTGGCTGGAGGAATCCTTAGTTGAAACTTTATTGCTGGAACAGCACAGCAGGTCAGGCAGCATCCAGGGAACAGGAGATTCGACGTTTCGGGCACAGGCCCTTCTTCAGGAACCCGAAACGTTGAATCTCCTGTTCCCTGGATGCTGCCTGACCTGCTGTGCTGTTCCAGCAATAAAGTTTCAACTTTGATCTCCAGCATCTGCAGACCTCACTTTCTCCTGGAGGAATCCTTAATAATGTTGGCGTTAGCGACAGATGAATTCTTTGTTTTTAGAGTAGCAAAGTGGAATGTTGATATAATTTTACTTCTTTGCAGCAGGGTGATACACAGGAAATGGGGTTTGAGGCTGGTATACTGCCTGAACTCCAGAAAAAATGACAATGTAGGTACTTTGGGTACAAAGATTAATATTGGATAGCCTTCCCAAATATTCAAAACATTGAACTTTATGGGAGAAGAGAATGCATCTCCTTACATCATGAGTTACGTGAGGAGCACCAATGTATGGACTCTCCTGCCTTCTGTGCTCAGAAGTAACTCTCAGAAGTACAAGTGACTATAGTCCATTGTCTCTCTGCATAGGGATTGTTCTGCCATTTCTATTCTCCCTAAACTTAGGGTCTCCTCTTATCAGAGAACTCCCCCAAAGTGCTTTATAGAAATATTGATGAAGGTATTTTTGTGAGGGTAGCATTACAGCCAAGTCAATTGTAGGCAGCAAAAATGACAGTGGTGAGGTTGGAAATCACCATTAGTGCCATAGGAGGTGGCGAAAAAGACTTCAGCCCAGTACAGTGCGTACCTGGTCAGGATGTAGATATTGAGATGTATGCAATGCAAATATAATTCAGTGCAACATATCTGAAGCCATATGTTTGTAAGCATTTTTTTTTTTAATAGTCAGTGCACTATTACTGTAACATAGAGATTTATTAACAAAACAAAATAGTCACCAGAAACAAAACAAATGTCCCCATGCAGCACGGAAGACAGTTAAACAGCTTCAATAAAAGACAAGGTTACTATGGGCATGCTTTTCACTCATGGTTGCACTCAAGTTAGAGCTGTAAAAATGATTTGTGTCATTTTCACAAGCACCTGCAAATTATGAAATAACACAATGTCAACCAGGAAGCAGACTGAACCTAAAGGTTGATTGCTAGGGCACCCCAATCTATTTCGGCAGAAGTGCAGTCTGCAGATTGCATTGATACATTCCTTGGCTTCAATATTATTCCAACAATAGCAGGTGATACCGGATGTCAAGTCACGGTGTGTGTATCAGAATGAGAATGAATTGACTTTACAGCTGCAGGAGTGATAGATAAATTCTAATTACTTTGATTAAAATCTGTATCTAAGGACACCTGCCAACAATTCTGCTTGTAGAGCAAAGTCTGCATCCTTTGTTGAAGTTTTATTCCTTTAACTTTTTTTCCCCACAACTGCATGCTGTTTAATCACGGGACACTGTCAGTGAATATTCAGGGAATCGGTTCTGGATGTTCATAACTGTCAGCATGATGGGTTCACGGTCAGATGAAAAGTTTTACTTGTGTGTAAAAGAAAATGTCTTGCAGTGGATCATGGAATTGAAACCTTAATCTGGCAGTTCCTAAAACACATTAGAGTCACCAAGACGGCAGATTAACAACATGGAAATTGGAGAAGACTTGAAGTTTGAGATTTGAGGTAACCCTTGCAGTAAAAGGTCCCATGGCATGACTGCAAAGAGCTGGATGGAAAGGTCTCAGCTGACTTTGATCTCTCAGCTAATATTACTGGAACAGATTACCTCAGAGTTAGGGTTTCTTCGGATCTTACCGTGTGCAAATTTGTTGTTGCATTTCCTACATGACAACAGTGACTGAACTTACTTTGTTCTCTGTAAATCACTTTAGAATCTAGAGCTGTGAAAGGCTCAGCATAAAGGCAGAATGTGTTTTTAGTATTCAATAAACAAGTGTGCTTTTCAGTGTCTGCTCTTTATTCCCACTGGCGAAATCTGGCTTTCAAAATTCCCAAATTTATTGGGATATCAAGATGATGCCTTTGCAGTGGACTATGCCACAGGACTCAATTGTTGTGTGTCTGATCTGCTGGTGAATTGCTTAACTTTTAAAATAACTTTTGATCAGCTTATTGCCTGTCCCTCACTGTTGCTTTGGCCCACCAATTCTTTTTACCGGTTTCTCTGATTTTGGTGCAGCCTTGTTCCTGACCAGATTTGCACTGCTCTGGGCTGAAATATTTTTATCTACCTCTGATGGTGATTTCCAACTGATCTTGAATAGGCACTGCCACATTCAGTCCTACAGGAGTACCTCCATTAATACCTCTGTAAAGTGCCTTCCATTAGTCTCCTGATTTCTCCAGTACTTGTAATGGTGCCACAAGAAGAAGCTGTAGGGTTAAGGAATGTAGAAATAGCTGAACAATCTCTATGCAGACAGACAATGGGCAAGAGCTGCCAGTACTCCCAGAAAGTAACTTTGGGATCAGAAATGAAGCACAGAAGGAGGGAGGGTGCACATTAGTGTTCCCCATGTAACTCAAGAAATAAGGAAGACAGATGAAACACAGAAAGTAGAAGGGCTTTTTCTGGTCTCACAGAGACTTTGATGTTAGACTTTGGCCAGATTCTATCAAAGACAATGTACGCATTTATAATCATTAGAAATAATAAGGGTTGCAGTACTGTGTTAGAAAACCATGTTACACTTTTTCACCGCTCCTCTGGACCATTGAATGTTCATTGGTACAATAACATCCTCAGCTCACAAATAGCTCAACTTGAGGAATGGCAGAGAGTGGAAATTATGCAATTCTCTTGTGAGCCACAAGAAAAATAAGACTCCAGCTGCTGTGTACCACAGAGTTGCTGTTTACGAAGTGGTATTGTCAGCTGGCTTGAACTTTGATTTATGGTAACACATTGGGTCAAAAATTTAAAACAAATGTGAGGATTCGTAATGATGGAAAGCTTAAATTGTTTTAACATCTTGAGTTTCATCCCTTCACTGAATTATAGTGACTTGTAATATCATTTAAAGTATCAATTAAAATCATATTTTACTCACGTTGGCATTCCTTGCAACATTTTCCTTCCGTGTAGACTGGAGCATTACCTGGAGGACAAATCTCAGTGGGGCACATCATTCTCTTGCATTGGACTGTTCCATTCTGAAGAAAACAATGTCATGTTATTTAAAGACTCTCTTCATTATGTGTCAACATCAATGCATTATTAACGGGGATAATGAACCATAGCCAATTCATTCAGACCAAGTGCTCTGTGTATCACTTGTGTGTTGAGTTCTTAAATTGGTAATATTGCAAAATAATTTGTGCCTGGCTGAAAATCTCACTGACAACAAAACAATTGTACTACATCTCTTCTGAATATAATTTCTTTCTCACTTAACATAGAAAAGAAAGGAAGAGGGATCATTTTATATCTCAAATAACACTGTCTATTTTACCGTACATTTTGCATTTCATGATCAGGAAGTAAAGGATACTTGTTCCATTGCTGTAACTTTGGTGAAATTCAAAGCACCCCATTTCCAGTGCAAACTGGCTCTCACTAAAATTACATGAAGGTTATGGTGGAAATTTTGAGTAAAGTTTCGAGATGCTGAATTGTTTTATAATCAAAGTGGGATTAAAGTGATAATAAAAATTACCACAAAATAAGTAACAATTTTGGCCCAACCTTTAGTTGATGACTGGCCTGCTGGTCAATTGGTGTCAATATTAGAGGGTTTTGTGGTGCATTGGTAGTGTCCCTACCTCTAAGCTAGGTGACCTATGTTTAAGTCCCACCCTCTGGAGGTGTGTAATAATGCATCTGAACAGATTACTCAGAAAATATCCATAACTCCAGTGTCTACTTAAAGTTAGGAGTCAGGTAGTTTTTCACCATTCATTGCATACAATGTTTAATTGATGTAGCTAAAATCCCCACTCGCAGGGTTCTAAAGGCTCCATTAAATTTCATTGCTTTTATTAACACAATTCAACTGAAAACTCATTGCAAGGGTATCGGATAAGGACAGAGAAGTGGCACCAGCTAGATTACTCTTACAGAATGCTAGCATGAACCTGATAACTGAAGGGTCTCCTTCTGAGCAGTCCCATTTTTAGAATCCATGTTATGAAATCAGCCATGTAATTTAAATGAGACTTACATTCAGCAGATGTTGCGTTTCTGTGAATTTTAACAATGGTTTAGAATAAATTTCTTTTGCAGTTGGTTTCACATGCAGAACTGGCCAATGTGATCAGGTGCAGTTATGAAAGGAAGTTGTTAAAATGGTTCCTGGACTGACCTGGAGCTATTTCTGTTGTTAAATAAATTCACTGCATTCTTATCAGTTCCAGAATGGATTAACCATATTGCTGAATCCTACTGGTAGTCCTCATCCTTAAGAAAAAGGCTCGGGACCTTGGTTTTATGTCTTTATTGCATTAGTTTCCAACATAAGAATGTTCCTCACACCCACTACTCCTAAAGCCAATTCTATAACATTATCTCATCTGAGCTTGATGTCCCTACTGCCCTTGCAAGCTCTTTGCCTTTTACATTTTAGTATAATGTCATCATTTCAGATGCTCAAACCATTTCAACCCATTCACTGGTTGTTATGCTTGCCAACATACATACACAACGAACCTAAAATCTTCATCCTTTTCCTCTAGCCCTTGCACGGACATTGGTCAAACAAGACATCAAGAATGCTGGGATTTTTTAAGAGAACCCTATCAGATCCTACAAGAATTGGAAAGGGTAAATGCAGGAAGAATGTTCCCAATGACTGCGGAATCTAGAGCCAAGGGCCACAGTCTAAGGATGCGGGGTACGCCATTTTGGATTGAGAAAGAAAATTCAGCACCAGAGGTCTAAAGTGTCAATAGCTGGCCACTTCACTTAAATGTAGAGTTCCATTTGATAATTACTAATCTGATGCAGCCAAGTTAACAATATGGATGGTCATGTGACTACCCCAAACTCAAAACAGGTGACTGTCTGATCAGAAATCAAATTCAATCCCCAAAGGCTGATTAACGGGAACCCTCTCTCAGATACATGTACTGCAATGATGGCAATCCAGAAATGGCTATTCACAATGATTCCAAACTTTTAACTTCTGTTTCTTCTTGTTGTACTGTGGGTAAGCCACAGAAGCATGAAAAATAGGAGCAGGAGTAGGCCATTCGGCCCTTCAAGCCTGTTCCACCATTCAATATAATCATGGCTGATCATCCAACTCAGTCCCCTGTTCCCGCTTTCTCCCCCCAATACCCTTTGACTGTGTCAGTCCCAAGAACTATTTCTAACTCCTTCTTGAGAACATTCAATGTTTTGGCCTCAACCGCTTCCTGTGGTAGGGAGTTCCACAGGCGTTCCACTCCCTGGGTGCAGACATTTGTCCTTACCTCAGTTCCAAAAAGCCTACCTGTATCCTTCAACTGTGACTTTGTAGGTACTGTTAAAATCCACAGGGTGGCACAAGTGCCAAGCCACCCCTGATCACTGGGCACATGGCAGTATATTCACGAAGCTAAATGGGTCACCGGTTTCCAAAATCAGGAGAAGATCTGCCATGATGATAGGCACTGGATTCTACCCACACTCAGAGGGGAGCCCTGCAAATATTTTGAAGCCTCTGGCTCTGATGTCATGCCACTCCCTGCTGCATAGAGGGACTGAGACTCTTTCAGGGATAGCATTTCATGGGAACCCATGTACACATGGAAAAGTCTGGTCAGCATCAGGGTGAAACCCTTAATTAAGTCATGAACGCCATGTGTCCCAAGCGTGACCCCATTTTAATGTCACAGACCTCCTGTGACCCCACACAGGGTGGGGGATTATATTTTAATTCCTGAGAGGGGTCATAAAGTTAGCACCGTCAGCAGAAGAGGTTTGGACCAGCAATGATCTACATGGTTTTATTCAAAAGACGAAGTGTCTACCTTCTTAAAGGGCATTATATGCAACAGCAATCTGGCTCCAACAATCTGTCCATCAGGTTCACAATTACCAATAGAAGAAAAACTCAAGAACTGAGAGGGCTATGGTAGCCATGAACACTCAGTCCAAGCTTCACAGCAGCTATGACTGTCTTGGAGCTTGCGCCATTAAATCCCATCATGCCATCCTCACTGGGGATCATGATTCACAGTTCAAGCAGCTCTGCTTCTTAGGAGCTTAATTGGTCACTGCCAGTGTCCAACCATTCTTACTGCCAATCCTTCTTCAAAATGGCATGGCATTAGTGAGAATTTTCTCCTGTTTCCAAACTGTTGACCCACTGTCTTGAACCACTGAAAATCCAGCCACCTCTGGTTAAGTTCAGTACTCACTGGATGACGTTGATCCATCCTTTTGCAGCTTACATCCCTTCTCCTATCCCTCCAGCACCCATCTTAAGTGTTGTTTAAATTACACACACACACACACTAATAACAAAAATGCTCTCATCAAACCTCTACAATCTTTCCACTTTGATCTTTGAAAGCTCCATCTTTTTAATTAAGATTTCTCCAAAATATTTCCTGTGAATTACTGTCCAATCCTTCAGTTAGTTATCTATGCTTTCACTCTCATACATTCGGAGGTATTTTCAAACTCAAAGGTGCTGTGCAATGGCCTTTTTTTGTGGCACATTGAAATTATGAATGGGTTCAGGGGGAGAGAGAGGAGATATTTCCCACACCCAACATATTTAATATTTCCTGTGCTGTTTTTAATTTCATCTCACAAAGCAATCAAAACAATTCTACATCAGTTGTTTAGAAACCATGGTAACTAGAAAAAGCTAAAATAAGGGGAAAGTTAGCTTGCAGTTAGCTAGATGCTGTTAAAGAGGCAGTGTTAAGGGTACCTTGCATGTGCAGTTCCTGCAGCCTTCAGCCCAATACTGTGATTCTCTGTAGACCAGGTCTTTCACCTTACAGCTCTTCTCACAGTAACAATGATCCAAACTGTTCATCTTCTCCTCAGCGTAAGACAGCTGTGTGAACATTTCACAGTTTATATACAGTCAGTGTAATCTTACATAACCTTTATCTATAAGTACCTGAGTGCTTGAAGACTAGAACATACTGTGACTGCTCTGAGGGAGGTTTTTGCATGTAATCTGTGATCTGAGGTCAGTGGTATTATCACCAAACTGTTCAGCTTTAGGTCCAGGTAGTGCTCTAGGGACTTGAGTTCAGTCCTGCCATAGAAAAAATCTGGAATTTAAGGATTGAATGATGTTCATGAAGTGATTGACATAAAACCCATTTGGTTTACAAATATCCTTTAGGGACAGAAATCTGCCACCCTTTTCTGGTCTGGCTGACAACAACGTGGTTGACTCTTAACTGCCCTCTGTGCAATTAGGGATGGAGCTATAAATATTGCCCCAGCCAGAGACACCCAAATCCCAGAAGTGGATTTTTGTAAAAAAAATCAGTTCTGATAAAGTCTCATCAAATTAATTCCATTCAAAATTGACACATTCAAGGCCATTTAAACAGTTAACACTGAGTAAAAACAGCCTTATTTTGCAAATACAAGTGTATACAATGAAATCTTTGTTAATGATGACAATCTTGCTGTTGATTACCTTAGCTCAAAGGGATTTTACAGCTTAGATTTAAAACATTAGAAAATTGTGTTGTGAATGTTTATCTTACAGCTGATGGGGATCTGCTTCCACCTGACTCATGGATGTGTTCCTGGGAAGGGCTTTCTAAACAGGCATTCACAAAATAAATCCCTGCAAATCAGCAACAACAACAAAAACTGTTGAATTTCCTCAATTCATGAGAGTGGGCAGGGCTGGGGAATGGGGCTAATGAAGCTTTGTGATGGTATTCCCAATGAGCCATCAAGAGGTATGGACTACTGATCCAGAGATTTATCTCAGGGAGTTTAAATTTAATCCATTAACTAAATCTGGAATAAAAAGCTAGTCAACTCAATGAAGCTACCAGACAGTCATAAAAGCCCATCTGGTTCACTAGGAAAGAATACCTGTGCATCATTAACTGGTCTAGACTCACAGTGATGTGATTAACTCTTAATTACCCTCTGAAAAAACCATGCTAAACAAGATATTCAAGAATCTGGTTCATGGCCAATTTCTCAAGTGCAGTGGGACACACCCTCTGACCCCACTCCTCCAACCGTAACAAGGACAGAACACCCCTGGTGCTTACCTTCCACCCTACCAACCTTCGCATAAACCAAATCATCCGCCACCTCCAAAAAGACCCCACCACCAGGGATATATTTCCCTCACTACCCCTTTCTGCCTTCCACAAAGACCGTTCCCTCCGTGACTACCTAGTCAAGTCCACGCCCCCCTACAACCCACCCTCCCATCCTGGCACCTTCCCCTGCCACCGCAGGAACTGTAAAACCTACGCCCACACCTCCTCCCTCACCTCTATCCA
>NC_057728.1:62182716-62184422 GCF_004010195.1 Chiloscyllium plagiosum | reverse complement strand
GTAGTGTTGTCCCGGTCGAATTCATGTTGCTTGTCATCTGTGTGTGGCTACTAAGGATAGCTGGTTGTGTTGTTTCGTGGCTAGTTGGTGTGGCTAGCTGGAACTGACAACCGGAAGCGGCAGATTCAAACCACTATAAATGCCGGAGGAAAGATCACAGAAGCGCTTCACAGGAGGCTCCCAAGCACTGAGGATGTCACCTAGACAGGGGACGAAACGTCTGCAACACAAATTCCCAGCTCGGCGAACAGAACCACAACAACGAGCACCCGAGCTACAAATCTTCTCACAAACTTTGAACATCCACATCCCGAGACCATAGTGAAAAGATATCTCAGGCCTCACCCAGAATTATACACATCAATCCAACTTCTCATGATCTCACTGATACACTTGATGGCAAGCACAAAAACCTATCAGCACTGGACCATCACTCCTAAAGGGATCATTTCCTATTTCTGATACAAATCCTAGCCATACAGATCTAAAACAGGTCCTTCGGCCATCAGGTCCACTCTGCTCAAAAACAACTTTTCACTTTAAACCTAACAACTTGGGAAGTAGGGGTCTTAAATCAAGCTTTATAGAAAGGTATATTTAACTTTATTTTGGACAGAACTTTAACTTTATTTAAACTAATTAAAACAAAACAAATCACAACTTCAGAACAACATTTTATCGAGATGAGAAGGATAAGACCATAAGACCATAAGACATAGGAGTGGAAGTAAGGCCATTCGGCCCATCAAGTCCACTCCACAATTTAATCATTCAACTCCACTTACCAGCATTCTCCCCGTAGCCCTTAATTCCTTGTGACATCAAGAACTTATCAATCTCGGCCTTGAAGCCATTTAGCATCCCAGCCTCCACTGCACTCCGCGGCAATGAATACCACAGGCCCACCACTCTCTGGCTGAAGAAATGTCTCCGCATTTCTGTTCTGAATTTACCCCCTCTAATTCTAAGGCTGTGCCCATGGGTCCTAGTCTCCTCGCCTAACGGAAACAACTTCTTAGCGTTCACCCTTTCCAAGCCATGTATTATCTTGGAAGTTTCTATTAGATCTCTCCTTAATCTTCTAAACTCCAATGAATACAATCCCAGGATCCTCAGCCGTTCCTCATATGTAATTAGATTACATTAGATTACATTACAGTGTGGAAACAGGCCCTTCGGCCCAACAAGTCCACACCGACCCGCCAAAGCACAACCTACCCATACCCCTACATTTACCCCTTACCTAACACTACGGGCAATTTAGCATGGCGAATTCACCTAACCTGCACATCTTTGGACTGTGGGAGGAAACCGGAGCACCCGGAGGAAACCCACGCAGACACGGGGAGAACATGCAAACTCCACACAGTCAGTCGCCTGAGGCGGGAATTGAACCCGGGTCTCCGGCGCTGTGAGGCAGCAGTGCTAACCACTGTGCCACCCGTGTTAGACCTGCCATTCCAGGGATCATCCGTGTGAATCTCCGCTGGACGCGCTCCAGTGCCAGTATGTCCCTCCTGAGGTGTGGGGCCCAAAACTGGACACAGTACTCCAATGTGGCCTAACCAGAGCTTTATAAAGGCTCAGTAGCACATCGCTGCTTTTATATTCCAACCCTTTTGAGATAAATGACAACATTGCATTCACTTTCTTAATCACGGACTCAACCTGCATGTTTACCTTTTGAGAATCCTCGACTAGCACTC
>NC_057728.1:62159241-62181373 GCF_004010195.1 Chiloscyllium plagiosum | reverse complement strand
CTCTTTTGTAATGGCAACCACACTCAACTCAGCCCTCTGATTCCCTTTAATTGTTGGGATATTACTCACTGTGAAGACTGATGCAAAGTACTTATTAAGTTCTCCAGCCATTTCCTTATCTCCCATCACTAGCCTTCCCGCATCAGTTTGAAGTGGCCCAATGTCTACTTTTGCCTGTCGTTTGTTTCTTATGTATTGAAATAAACTTTTACTATCATTTCTAATATTACTGGCTAGCCTACCTTCATATTTGATCCTCTCCTTCCTTATTTCTCTCTTTGTTATCCTCTGTTTGTTTTTGTAGCCTTCCCAATCTTCTGATTTCCCAGTGCTCTTGGCCACTTTATAGGCTCTCTCTTTTTCTTTGATAGATTTCCTGACTTCCTTTGTCAGCCATGGCTGTCTAATCCCTTCCCAGGTAGTCTTTCTTTTCTTGGGGATGAACCTCTGTACTGTGTCCTCAATTTTACCCACAGACTCCTGCCATTTTTGCTCTACTGTCTTTCCTGCTAGGCTCTGCTTCCAGTCTATTTTCGTTAGTTCCTCTCTCATGCCCTCAAAATTACCTTTATTTAACTGTAACACCATTACATCCAATTTTGCCTTCTCTCTTTCAAACTGCAGACTGAATTCTTCCATATTATGATCGCTGCTTCCTATGTGTTCCCTTACTTTAAGATCTTTTATAAAGTCTGGTTCATTACATAGCACTAGGTCCAGAATAGCCTGCTCCCTTGTGGGCTCCATGACAAGCTGTTCCAAAAAGCCACCCTGTAAGCATTCCATCATATATGTAAGAGGCCTTCAACAGAAAATTATTGAAACTCTTAAGATTGTTACTTCTTCAGCATATTTCAGAAGAAGCCACAATTTCTGTACTGCAACCTACAAAATCCAGAACATGTTTTGTGATGCTCTTAATTTACAATGTTCTCTGAATGAACTACTGAGAGTACAGCGTTTATTGCATCACTCTAAGATTCAGTCTATTTGATGGCTTTAGTGGAGGAGCAAAGATTTCTCCCATACCCTCAGCAATACTTTTCCTACATTAATATTATCAAATAAAAAAATCAACTGACCGTTCATCAGTTTGGAGAATTAAGATTAGATTAGATTACTTACAGTGTGGAAACAGGTACTTCGGCCCAACAAGTCCACACCGACCCGCCGAAGCGCAACCCACCCATACCCCTTACCTAACACTACGGGCAATTTAGCATGGCCAATTCACCTAACCTGCACATTTTTGGACTGTGGGAGGAAACTGGAGCACCCGGAGGAAACCCACGCAAACACAGGGAGAATGTGCAAACTTCACACAGAGAGTCGTCTGAGGCGGAAATTGAACCCGGGTCTCTTGTGGTGTGCAAAGTGGCTGCTTCATTTGTTTACTTTACAGAGGAAACATGGAACAGATCAGAATGTCTAGAGAAGAAATACACTTCTATTCGACAGTTTGATTATCTAAAAGTCTGTCCATTAAAATGACCTTTGCTGATGTCTTGGCTAAAATATCTTGGAGCTCCATAATCTTCTGCACAAGTCCGTGGAAGTCATTGCATGTAGGGCACGCTGGAACAATAGAATTTGAGTTTTAAAAGCGGTGATGTGCAAGTCAAGACACAATGATAAAAACAAAGAAAACATGATTATTAGATATCTTTAAAAAAAGGCAAAAGTGATGGAAATATACAAAAGGTTGGTCAGTATTTGAACAGGAAATGTTAGCTGGCAAATTGTGACTGGTTATCTGATGAGAGCAACTCTGATGTAGAGTTCTGTCCAGTGCATGATCTTGCCTTTCTTTCTCAGAAGCAAAATGCCGTGGATGCTGCAAATCTGAAATTAGAAAACAAAATGCTGGAAACTCTCCAGCAGATCAGACAGTATCCCTGGAGAGAGAAGCCATGTTGGTGTTCCAATGGAAGATGGTTGACTCAAGATGATGGATTGGATCTTGCTGCACCAGTTGAAGACCCCAATAACTGGACCAGATGGGGGTCCCAAGCTGGTACTTTGATGCTGACACAATTTTCCTGGAGGTTTGATCTCCTAATTATGGGGCTCCATTGGGGGAGCTGGACAGTACTGCGTCAGACCAGTAACTATGGTCAGAGGAAACCCTATCCCAAAGCATTGGGCTATGGATGTGAGTTACCCTGTACATCTTAACGCTAGGAATGGCAGCCGTGGAGAAGGCCCTGAAGTGGAGCTTTGATAGACATTTTATTCCTGATGAAGGGCTTTTGACTGAAATGTCAATTTTCCTGCTCCTCGGATACTGCTGTGCTTTTCCAGCACCACTCTAATCTTGACTCTGATCTCCAGCACCTGCAGTCCTCACTTTCACCTATTTTCAAAATCATGAGGAGCTTGGACAAAGCTGATAGGGAGAAACCACTCCTAAACAGATTGAGAATTGGAAGGCACAGATTTCAAGCATTTTGCCAAAAAAAGCAAATGCAAGGTGAGAGCAAACGCTCACTCAGCGAGTATTTTGTGTCTGGAATGCACGGCTTAGAAGGCCAGTGAAGGCACATTCAGCTGAGGCATTCAAGAGGGGCATTGGATGTTTTTTTTTAAAAAAGGAAACATTATGCAGGGTTTTGGGGAAAAGGCAGGAGATTGGCACTGAGTTGAAAAGCTTAGGGACCCAGTACAGACATGATGGGATGAATTGTACCCTACTGCACGATAATCATTCTGTGATGAGGTCACAGAACGGGGGAGCCAGCTGCCCTTAAGTTGGCAGCTTCCTGGCATGGCGAGTGGGGGTGGGCACACCTCCAGCCACAAAATAATAGGGCAAACCACAGAAACACCCCAAAGTGGGGCATTCATCATCTTCACTCAGTACAGCAGTCAATCTGCATCCCACACAGCCCTGGAAAAATTACTTCAGTGGCAGGAAGGTATCACGAGACAGTCCCAGTGCTACCACCTACCATCTTTCAGCCCCTTTCCTAATTCCAACCCTATTTTCATGGGAGAGTGAGTATTCATCCCATTAACTGGGCAACACGGTGGCTCAGTGGTTAGCACTGCTACCTCACAGTACCAGGGACCTGAGTTTGATTCCACCCTCGGGCACCTGCCTGTGTGGAATTTGCGCATTTTCCCTGCGCCTGCATGGATTCGCTCTGGTTTCTTCCCACAGTCCAACATGTGCAGGTTAGAGTGGATTGGTCGTGCTAAATTGCTGATAGAGTCCAGGGATGTGCAGACTAGATGGGTTAGCCATGGGATATGCAAGGTTACGGGGATGGAGTGGGATGAGGACCCGATGGGTCGAATAGCCTGCTTCTCTCCCAGTGCTACCACCTACCATCTTTCAGCCCCTTTCCTAATTCCAACCCTATTTTCATGGGAGAGTGAGTATTCATCCCATTAACTGGGCAACACGGTGGCTCAGTGGTTAACACTGCTACCTCACAGTACCAGGGACCTGAGTTTGATTCCACCCTCGGGCACCTGCCTGTGTGGAGTTTGCGCATTTTCCCTGCGCCTGCATGGATTCGCTCTGGTTTCTTCCCACAGTCCAACATGTGCAGGTTAGAGTGGATTGGTCGTGCTAAATTGCTGATAGAGTCCAGGGATGTGCAGACTAGATGGGTTAGCCATGGGATATGCAAGGTTACGGGGATGGAGTGGGATGAGGACCCGATGGGTCGAATAGCCTGCTTCTCCCCATACGGAAACCGTGAACTCAAGTGCAAAGGCCGAGGGCTCTGTTTCTCTCTCCACAGACGCTGCTGAGCACTTCCAGCATTATTTCAGATTTTATGTTCACACGGCATGTTCTGATTCATAGTGTACCTGCTTTTCTAAGATAACATTTGGTATTACTGAATCCTCCCAACCACAAATAAACAGGATTTACGAGATGTAGTATTTATCCTAACACACTAAAGAGAACATTATTGCCAAATAGCTTTTTGAATCATTTGGCATCCCTTTTTTATAAGCCATGCAGTTAATAGTTAAGCAATAGATTGGCCAGGAGGGTGGCCTAAAGTCTGATGAACATTTCATCAAAGCATTTTCACATTTTATTTTACACACATGTATATATGTAAACATCATTAATATAATCAGGAAACATACTTCGATTGAGGTCAGGGCATTGAGTAATATGTCCCTGTGGGATCAGGAGAATCTGTACATCCTGCATTACACCCTGTAGAAAAAATAATTCAGGATCAGTTATAAACTCCCTCAGTGGGTTCTAAGTATAATCCTCTATCTTATTACATACTTCAGTTGTTTTAAGGTAGTTGCTCCCACTTCCCTTGTTCAAACATATACCACTTTTACGTTTCATGGAAAATTTAAAAATCCTCAGCAGAATTATTTAAATCACTTGAAATCACCTCATGGTAAACCCAAAATCGAAACTTATGCAATGAATAGGCATCAATTCCGTATGACTTAGGGAGGGTCTGAGGGGTATAATACAACTTGTGGTTGCCCATCTTTCTGGCATAACATGACCACAGGAGCTCTGTTGCACGGTGCTCTCTCTGGCACCTGAACAGTCTCACAAGTGCAATGGATATTTTGCAGACCAATGTAGAATTAGGAGGCAAAAGACTTTAATGAAAAGTCCATTGTTTAGCACAAACAACAGTTTCCACATTTCCCTTCTGGACGCTATCCCTGTCATGTAGCCAAGCCCTCGATATGGAAAAACGCAGCTCTCAGGTACAAAGTCTATTGAACATCAGGTGATTTCAATCACCACAAAAGCTGTGATGTTCAATTCTTTGGAGACCTGCATGTCTAACACTGATAATGTAAAAGATAAGACCATCATAGTCTCACTCTCTCCTGAGAGGTAAATGACTGATGGCAAGTTTAATCTGTGGGTCAGGCAATAGGCCAGATTGAGAAAGAGGATTGTAGTAATTGGAATGAGGGTCAGGTAGATCTCATTGACAATGAGATCCTTCATTGGGGTTGTTTACCTGGGCCAATCAGGGAGCCCTGGCTGACAGATATAAATAGGAGATGCAGGGAGTGGAGTGCATCATTTCTCCCTCCAACTCTATTTTGATTTAGTCCCTACCCTCCCCTTCACTGTTTTGATCACACAGCACTGTCCCTTGCTTTGAAGGGCAGTGTTTGTCACTGGCCACCCGGGTGTTTTCCTATCTTCCTGGTGGTGGAAATAAAAAAATAAATAAATAAATAAATAAATAGGAGATTCAGAAGGTCTCCTCAGTTTTTGGGATTGGCTACTGGTCAGAGTCCATGTAATGTGCACTTGTAAATACAGGGTGACTCGGTGACAGGATTCCGGCCTGTGTTCAGTTATTTCAAGAATATTTCACTGTAACTGTAGGCAGTGCAGGCATTGACTCTATGACTGTTACTATCACTCTGCATAACAAACCAGCTATCCAACTAACTCAGTAAATTAAGGTCTGAGTCATAAAATCATCATAGAATCATAAAAACTCCTAACCCACCCAGATCCATTCTCCTACACTACATTTTCCCTGACTAATGCACCTAACCTACACATCATTGGACACTACAGGCAATTTAGCATGGCCAATTTACCTTACCTGCACTGTAGAGTCAACTTTTAGCTCTCCATGACTTCCAAGTGAAACAGGGGTTAGGCTGTTCAAATATGAAAGCTCAGTTTTTGCACTGACATTCGCAAAGTTTAGGTGCTCAAGGATGTGAATGGGGGAGGTCAAAGAGTAAAGCAGTCAATATGTTGTAACTCCCTCCCTCAGGGCATTGTAGATCTACCTACAGCAAATGGACTGCAGTGGTTCAAAAAGACAGCTCACTACCACTTTCTCAAGGGCAACTATGGATGGGCTACAAATGCTGGCCCAGCTAGCAACATCCACATCCCATGAGCAAATTTTACAACAATATGATCAGCTTGACTGAAGGTTCTCAATGGAACAACTGGAGCCAGAGGCAAGAAAAGGCCCAAACTATTCACAGTCTTTTTTTCAACAGGAGAAACAGACAAGATTTTCTGGACCTAGAATAAAATCCCAGTATATTTCTCATTCTCCACCATCAGCGATTCTCTCCCTCAATCACCTTCTCCACCCGAAAGGTGACTCAGTGCCTAGTGCAGTGTGAGATGGGGATGATCTCCCACCAGCAGGCTGCAGTAATCAACTCACACCGCCCATTGGTTGCATTCAAAGGAGGACTGAAGCTGAAAATTGCTTAGAAACAAACCACCACAGACTTTCATTGGGTGAAGATAGTCAATGGACTTTGGCCTTGTATTGGATTGTTCTAGGACAGGGAAGACAAGGGTTTGGTGACCCACATGAACTGAAAAAAAATTCTCTAAAGCTGCACACACATTTATATGTAAAGGTTTACTCCTGACCAGTGTTTTTGAAGTTTTTGAGTTTGGTTATTTCAAAACATTTAAATACATTTTGCTTCAATTTATTGAATTCCTCATAAATCCACTGTTTCAGGTGGACACCATTCTAGATATTCTTTGCACCATCAATCATGGTAGCAAGTCTCACTATGCATCTTGACATAAGATGGGACTCGACTCTGGAGTTAATCTAACTGTTGGATCACTTACGACGCATAAGACAGAGGAGCTGAGGTGGACCATTCAGCCCATCGAATCTGCTCCATCATTCAATGAGGTCATGACTGATCTGATAATCCTCAACTCCACTTTCCTGCCTTTTCCCTTTACCCTGTGATTCCCTTACTGATTAAAATTCTGTTTATCTCAGCCTTGAATATATGTAATGTTCCAGCCCCCAAAGCACTCTGTGGTAAAGGATTCCACAGATTCACTATCCTTGGAAAGAAATGATAGTTCCTCTTCATCTCTAACTGAAATGTGCAACACTTTACTCTGAGGTAATGGCCTCAGGTAGTAGACTCTCCCACAAGGGGAAACAGCCTTTATGCATTTACCCTGTCAAGCCTCATGAGAATCTTGTATGTTTCAATTCTTCTGCATGCCAAGGCCCAACATCCCAAACCTCTCCTCATAAGACAGCCCCTTCATACCTGGTATCAGCCTAGTGAACCTTCTCTGGACTGCCTCCAGTGCCAGTATATCTTTCCTTAGATAAGGGACCCAAAAACTGTTGGTCTTCCAGCTGTGGCCTCACGAACGGTTTGTATATTTTTTATGTAAACTACCCTATTTTTATACTCCATTCCCTTTGAAATAAAAGCCAACATTCCCCTTGCTTTCCCTATTACTTACTTCAGATCAGGAATCCTGTTTTGCAATTGCTCCTATATTTCAATAGACTGGCCGTACAGGAGATTTCATGAATGCTCTCACAAACAGTGTGCTCTCCTTTGTCCAGGTGTTTCTCAAAGGCATTTGTATCTTGACCCTTTTCTGTGCTCAATATGATTTTTTTACTTAAATGCACTTTGGCAATAGTTTGTAGAATTGTAGAAGTTAAGCCAAAAAAGTATAATTGCAAATGATCTTCAAACACTCGGGGTTTGCTGTGTTAATATAAGTATGATGTAATTATGTTGACATGCAAGATGGGTAAACCTCTCTTAATTCAAGTGCCCAGATCAATAATAACTAATAAATTTACTAAGTTTCTACTTCTTTATGATGAAAACATCCAGTCAGCTCCACCAATCAGTGCAAAATACATTTTTGATCTAACCTGAGCAAAGATTTAGCACCTTCAGGCTACATGCCAACCAGTTAGCATCAGGTTAGCCCAAGGATGCATTTATACTTTGCCTTAAATGTCAACATAAAGTGGCTTGAGCTTTGCGATAATAGTAAATTTGAGGTGTAAAGTTAGATTCGAGAGCTTGATATAAACAAAAAGCACGAGTATGTCATTCAACTCTTGAGTTGTTTCCAGCACCACTCTGCTCCAGAATCTGGTTTCCAGCATCTGCAGTCATTGTTTTTACCTCGGTGTTCAATAAGATCGGGACTGATCTGATTGCAACTCAAATTCGCATTTCCACCTTCTTCTGATAACTTTTCACCCCTTTGTTTAACAAGAATCTATTTACAAAAATCAAAAGAACTGCAGATGCTGTAAATCAGAAACAAAAACAGAGGCTGCTGGCAAAGCTCAGCAGGTCTGGCAGCATCTGTGAAGAGACATCAGGTCCGGCGACCCTTTCTCTGAACCTACTTATCTCTGCCTTGAAAAGTTTTAAGGAGACTGCTTCCACCTTCTTTCTCGGATGTTGGAATAGCCACACAGAGCCCAACATCCTGTCACCAAGTCGCCCTTTATTCACACACACTTGACACGGGTCTGGCTCCCTCAGAGCCAGCTCTCAGAAACAGAACCCTGACACCCCTGTTCTCCCCAGGCTCCCTGATTGGGCCAGATTAACAGCCCCAATCAGGGAACTCATATTCAATGAGGTCCACTCGTTACAATCACTACAGATGCGAGTTCCAAAGACTCAAGACTCTGTGAGAAAAACAATTCAACTCATCTGTGTTTGAAATGAGTGAGCCCTGATTTTTAAACTGGCTCTAGCTTCTCCCGTAAGAGGAAACATCCTCTCCATGTCCACCCTGCCAAGTCCTCACAGGATTTTATATGTTCAAAACAAATCTCTTCTTACATTCTAAACTCCAGCAGATACAAGCCTAGCCTGTTGAACCTTTCCTCATAAAACAATCCACTCATTCCAAATGTTAGTCTGGTAAACATTCCTCTGATGTGGAGGACCTGGTGTTGGACTGGGGTGGACAAAGTTAAAAATCACACAACACCAAGTTAGAAAAGGAGAAAGCACTAGCTTTCAGAGCGAGTGCTTCTAAATAAACCTGTTGGACTACAACCTGGTGTTGTGTGAGTTTAAACATTCCTCTGAACTACCCACAATGCATTTACACCCTTCCTCGAATAAGGTGATCAATATTGATATGTATCATGAATGCCCCAGATAACTGAAACATAACCCCCCCATCTTTGTACTCAACTCCCTCACAATAAGTGATGATGTTCCGTAGCCTTCCAGTTAATTATTTGCTGGACTTCATACTAAACCTTTATGATTAATGCATGAGAGCACCCAAATCCTGCTGCATTGCAGTGTCCCACAATGTATTGCTATTTATTAAATTTGCTAACTTTTATTCTTCCTACCAAAAAGTAAAATTTCACATTTTCCCACATTATACTCATCCCATTCACTTACCAAATCTATACCTTTTTGTCCTCTTCACAGTTTACTTTCCTACCTGTCTTTGTAACATCAGCAAATTTAGCAACAATATTTTCTGGCCCTGTATGTATAAATTGTACACAGTTCAAGTGTCATTACTAATCCCTGTAGCACACTACTCATTATATGCTACCAACTGTGGGCAGCACAGTCCCTCAGTGGTTAACACTGGTACCTCACAGCACCAGGGACCCAGTTTTGATTCCACCCTTGGGTGACTGTCTCTGTGGATTTTGCACGTTCTCCCCATGTCTGCATGGGCTTTCTCCCAGTGCTCCGATTTCCTCCCACAATCCAAAGATGTGCAGGATTGGCCATGCTAAATTACATATAGTGCCTAGGGATTTGCAAGTTAGGTGGATTAGTCAGGGGAAATTCAGGATTACAAGGAATCATGTTAGGTGGAATGGGCCTGGGTGGGATGCTCTTCAAAGGGTTGGTGTGGACATGATGGGCCGAATGGTCTGCTTCCACACTGTGAGGATTCTAACATGCAAAATAACCATTTCTGACTGTTCCCTGCCTTCTGGAGTATTGTGTCCAGTTCCAGTTGCATTGTTATAAGAAGGATGTCATTAAGTTGGAGAGGGTTCAGAAGAGATTTACCAGGACGTTGCTGGGTATAGAAGGTTTGAGTTATAAGGGGACGCTGGATAGATTGGGACTTTTTCACTGGAATGTAGGAGGTTGAGGGGGTTTAAAAAATTATGAGGGCTATAGATAAGGTGAATGGCAGATGTCTTTTCCCTAGAGTGAGGGATTTCAAGACTAGAACACATATTTTTAAGGTGCGCGAAGAAAGTTTATAAAAGACATGAGGGGCAATCTTTTACACAAAGGGTGGTTTGTGTGTGGAGTGAACATACAGAGGAAATGCTGCATGTGGATACTGTTACACATTTCAAAGATATTTGAATAAGTACATGAATAAGAAATATTTGGAGGGATATAGGCCAGGAGCAGGCAGATGGGACTAGTTTAGTTTGTGATTATGTTCAGCATGGACTATTTGGACTGAAGGCTCTGTTCCTGTGCTGTATGACTACATGATGCTGTTAGCCAACCAACCTTCTATCCGTGCTAATATGCCATCCGCTACATAATGTGATTTTAACTTCTGTGATAACCTTCAAATTAACACTTTGTCAATTGCTTTCTGCTAATCTAAGTACAGTACATCAGCTGGTTCACCCAATCCACAAGATGGGCTACCTCCTCAAAGAACTCCAATAGTTTGGTTAAACATGATTTCCCTTTCTCAAAATCAAAAATATGTTTAATTTATTTTAATTCCCCTGTTGTAACATCTTTCACTTAATAATACTTTTCATTTAACTAATGGCTTCTAATATTTTCCCTATGGTAGATGCTAAACTAAATGGTCTATAGTTCCTGCTTTCTGTCTCCTTTCTCCTTTGATTTGCTATCTTTCAATCTAATGAGACCATCCCTGAATCAAGGGATTTTTGGAAAATCGAAACCAACGCATCAGCTATCTCGCAAAAATTTTAAGATCCTAAGATGAAGTTCATGTAGACCAAGTAACTTGTCAGTCTGAAGCTCCAACAATTTATACAGGCCCACTGCTCTGAACAAAAGACCATTGTTCATCTCTTAACTGGTTTATTTTAAATATTTATAGGAACTCTTACAATCCATTTTTATTATTTTGGTTAGTTTCTCTTGTACTGAAAATGTGTTGCTGGAAAAGCGCAGCAGGTCAGGCAGCATCCAAGGAGCAGGAGAATCGACGTTTCGGGCATAAGCCCTTCTTCAGGAATGAGGAAATTAATCTTTCCTCATTCCTGAAGAAGGGCTTATGCCCGAAACGTCGATTCTCCTGCTCCTTGGATGCTGCCTGACCTGCTGCACTTTTCCAGCAACACATTTTCAGCTCTGATCTCCAGTATCTGCAGCCCTCACTTTCTCTTCGTAGTTTCTCTTGTACTCTAAGTTTCGTTTTTTTTATCATTCTTTGCTGTTTTGTATATTCTGATCAATTTTCTGACTCGCTACATGTTGTTGCATAATTACATGCTTTCTCTTTAAGTTTGATACCACGTTTAATATTCCAGTTAACCATCAATTGTTGGAATATGTTAATTCTGTGCATTCTTTTCTTTCTTTTCCCTCTCTTTTTATTTCTCTTTTGTTTTTTTCTTCCTCCTCTTCACTCTTCTCGGCCTCGAACTCCCGGCCAGAGCAGTGATTATTCAGCCTGGCATGGCTATTTCCCAGCGGCCCAGTGTGGTGGTCTTTGGCACTATGTGACGACCTCTCAGCCTGACATGGCATGGACTCAATGTGGACTCCCGGTCTCAAGGTATTTCCAGAACGATCTCCATCCTCCTAAACCCTGAGGTGAAGCCAGGCGTGGTCTGCAGTCAAGATCCAGTGTGGGCTGGAGGCTAGGCCAACATGAACTGAGACAGAAGACAATCATACTGAACACTTTTCTCTTCCGTTTAATAATTTATTTCTAAATCTGCAATGCTGGACTTTTTACTTCTCTATTTTTCCAAGAAGTGTAGCCCGAGGAAGCTGTACCGAGGGATCTTTGTTCCTCAGATGGCCATAGTGGCCACTTGCCACTTTTTACTGTAACCATTTGAGCACATGTGACAATAAAGCTAATTCTATTTGTCTGCCACTACATTTCTATTAACTGATCCTTTGACCTAATTTGCAAAATCACTTCAGACAGTTCTATTTTCAGTCTCATAATTACTCGTATTTAATTTCAAGGAAATTGTCTTAGATCCAGTCCACTCTCCCTCAATATGAATGCAAAATTCCATCATATTATGGTCACTGCTACCCAGGGGTGCCTTCAATATGCGATAATTAATTAAGTAATCCTACCTTCTTGCATAACCCTAAGTCTGGTCTAACCTACAATGGTCAGCTTCAGAACATACTGTCCTCCTATGAATTCCTCATCTAAGGTACGTTTGCCCGTCAGACTTTTCAATTGATGGATGGATTAAAACTTCCCATGATTATTGTCATGTCCTTCTGACAAGCTTTCATTATTTTTTCCTTTATGCACGACTTCATTGTGTAGTTACTGTTAAGTACCCCACTCCCTCAGGTGACTTTTTTGCCTGAATCATTTGTCATCCCTGTCAAAACTACTTCCATATCCTGCTGTCCAAAACTTGGGTCATCCTTCTATATTCTCTATCATTCACTAACAGAGCCATCTCTCCATCTTTTCTTTATTCTCTGTGCTTCCTAAGTGGCTTGATGACTCTTCCCGCTATCACTGATGACATTTCAAGAGATGACTCATAATGAATCAGTTCACATCCATGTCTCCTGCAGCGATGTCTCTGTAATGGCTACCATATCTATGCCCCAGTGTCAACAGTGTTCAAACTTCAATGTGTTTGACACAAAAATAATTCTGAATGGGGATGTACACTTTGAAATAATAGACCACTATCCATTAATGAAAGTGTGTTGCTGTAAAATGAAAGAATAAAGCAACTGTAACATTATGTAGTCACTCACCTTGAAAAGGCCATGAACATTGTTCCTTTGTCCTAACCAAAATGTTGAGCCAATTGGAATGTCCATACTGGGCCTTTCAATAACTCGTTCATAAATCCTACAAACAGAAACAAAAACATGAAGTCCATATGTAATGTGTTATTAGAGTGATTTTTAAATCCTGGGAGAAAGTGAGGACTGCAGATGCTGAAAATCAGAGTCAAAAGTGTGGCGCTGTAAAAGCACAGCAGGTCAGGCAGCATCCAAGGAGCAGGAGAGTCGATGTTTCAGGCATAAGCCCTTCAACAGGAATGTGTAAATGATTTGTAAGTCCTGGTGCATCTATGGTTAAGAGAGTCATATTCTTATGAGATTAGATTTGATTTTCTGGACATACTTGAAACATTAAAGAAGCTGGCCAAGGTGGAGACTTGCGCCATGGAAACTGAAAAGTCACCTCAGGACACCATATTGGTAAAGGAGATGAAGCATGAACCCAGAGGAGAGCACTCATTACTTAAATTATGTGGCAGCATTCATTAAAGAGCTCAGATGGCATTTGATAACTGGCACTTGCACCATCGCCCTCTCCCAATAGCAGACAGCTGAATAGGAGCAGCCAGATGGTGCTGAGATCTTGAACCTTTCTGAAAGGTTAATCACTTTTTATTATTTATTTGTTGCTGGAGGTTTGCAGAAGGTGATTTTCAAGAAGGACTTAGATATAGGCCTTAGGGATAAAAAGAAATAAAGGATATGGGAAGAAAGCAGGAGCCGAATACTGAGTTGGAATGATCAGCCATGATCATACAGGAAGGTTCAATGGGCTGAATGGCCTACTCCTGCACCAATTTTCTATTTTTCTGTGAATACTTTTGAAACAATCCAGGAGATCTTTTGGGAACTTTTAACAAGCTTTCATATACACCACCCAGAGATTATTTCACAAACTCTCTGAAGGCTTCATCTAGAAAGTGGAAGTGCTTTGCTAATCTATTGGACACATGATAAGAGTCACCTGGAGCTAGTGAGTGCTTGGTCATGGAAATGTTACCAAGGACTCCCTTTGTGTAGCTGAGAATTTGCCAGGGTGGGGGGTGATTGGGGGGGGGGGGGGTGCAAGAGAGCAAACAGAGATGTATCAGCTGCCATAGAAAGTAAGGACAGGAGAGTGGGGCAGACTCCACCCCTTACTCTGTGTATGGTAGGCGTTACCTTAAAACAATAATGTTTCTTCTTTAATATTCAGTCACTGGATGTGGGCATCACTGGCTAGGCCAGAATTTATTGCCCATTCCTAATTGCCCAGAGGGTAGTTAAGAGTCAACCACATTGTTGTGGGTAAAAACAATGACTGCAGATGCTGGAAACCAGATTCTGGATTAGTGGTGCTGGAAGAGCACAGCAGTTCAGGCAGCATCCAAGGACAGGCAAAATCGACGTTTCGGGCAAAAGCCCTTCATCAGGAATAAAGGCAGAGAGCCTGAAGCGTGGAGAGATAAGCTAGAGGAGGGTGGGGGTGGGGATAGAGTAGCATAGAGTACAATTGGTGAGTGGGGGAGGAGATGAAGGTGATAGGTCAGGGAGCCTGTCCTCGGATGCTGCCTGAATTGCTGTGCTCTTCCAGCACCACTGATCCAGAATCCACATTGTTGTGGGTCTGGAGTAATGTGTAGGCCACACCAGGTCAGGATGGTAGCTTCCTTCCCTAAAGGACATTAGTGAAGTGGACAATCTTTCTTATAATAGTTTCATGGTCATCATTAGACTCTTCATTCCAGATTATTATTGAATTCGAATTCCAGTATCTGCCTGTGTCCCTAGCCACAATGTGTGGGTGTCTGGATTAATAATTTAGCAATATTACCGCGATGCAATCACTCTCAGTGTGATAAAAGCAAACTATTGTGTGTGTTGGAAGTTTGAAACACATACAGTGAATTGCTGGAGAAACTCAGCAGGTCTGGCTGTAGCAGTGGAGAGAGAAACAGGGTTAACGTTTCAATTTCTTCAAAACCCAGTTTTGACAAGGAGTTAGATATGGTTACGTTTTCACAGGACTAGTCTGGCCCTCTGGACGAGTCACATTAACATTATTACCAAGCTGCCATTCCTTAACCATGCCTCCAGAGTACAGCTGCTGCATAGTGAGGATGGAAATCTGTCAAGCCTGTCATAGAAAGTTTCTCCTAACTTCTTCCCTGATGGTGCACCTCCATGTCAGAGATGACTTTTCTTGAAGCGTCTCAATTCTGAGACTCTGGTTGGGATTAGAGAGGGAAATAGGCTGCTCACAACCTCTCTGATGATCCCAAATGGATTGACTTTCAGAACGTCCAGCACTGCAGCAATAACACACTCAGGGTGGACTCAATAGGCTGAGGTTAGACTTCCTGATCAATACCCAGCAAATGCAGCAGTCCCAGCAACATCAGAATGTAACAGGGCATAGGCTGGGAGCATAGGGAAGTCCCTGGATGAAGCGCATGGTAACCTGAACATGTACATCCTGGTCTTTCAGAGCAGGAAAGGCTGGGGAGTGGAAGTGGAGGAAGGGAAGCTAAATTGTGGGGGGACGCGGGGAGGAGGAGTCGAAAAATATGACGCTGGAAAAGCACTGCAGGTCAGTCAGCATCCAAGGTGCAGAGGAGAGTTGGTGTTTTGGGCATGTGACCTTCATCAGGAAGAAAGCCAAGTTTTAGTTGGCATACGGGAAGGAAAGTAGAGAGGGATGACCATTTTGGGGGGGTGGGGATGAGTCTTGCCCCCCACCCCGGCTGTATACAATTGATATGGATCTCAATAAGCCTAAAGTCAGGGAGCTCCGTGGGTGCCTTTCCCAACCCCACAACCAAGTCCCATCTCCATATTATGGGAGAAGTCCAGAGTGGATGGGTCTATGATGTGCTGGCCACTCAACATATTTTACATGCCCTGCTGTAGACAAAAACACACCCAAATGGGGTACACCAAAGTACCTAGCTCCTAACGTCAAAGTGAGTTTAATGGAAGCTTGTTCACCAGCAAAGGAGGAAAACCTCCAAGGAGGCTCATCCAACTGGACTTTACAACCCATTAATCCTCCAATCACTGGAGAAAGCAAAAATCACATTGATTCGCACAAAGACTTCCATAATTATATTTATAAAAATCAAAATTGCTGTTGGATGCTTTTTGATTTGTCTACTTTCCATTTAAAACGGCCCAGATTCCTCAGCCTTTTTTTTTCAAACTCTGAGAATTTTTTCAATATTTTTTAAGAATGCTTTTTAAGTTTCACATTGTCTCACCATTTCTGAGCTAACTATTACTGATGGCAGGAACTAGGTCAATGTTGTTGGCAGGATGACATTTTAAAAGATGAAAAGGACCAAAAGCATTTTATAAAAAATTGAGAAGTTTGGAGGAAGGCCATATTTTAATATTTCATACATTTTTAAAATGTTTTTAAGAATTCGAATTTGGCTATAAAATCATTGAGCTAATTTGTCAAGCTTATTTCAAAAAGAACAGTAAGTTCATGTGACTAGGGAGAGTAACTAGGGAGAAAATAGGGCCCGTTGAAGATCAACAAGATCATCTATGTGTGGAACTACAGAATTCGGGAGGTACTAAACAAATATTTCACTTCAGTTTTTACTGTGGTGAAAGAAATGGAGGCTAGGGAACTCAGGGAAATAAACATTGATGCTTTAAAAACAGTTCACATTACAGAAGAGGCAGCGCTGGTGGTCTTAGAAAACATAAAAGATAGATAAATCGCCAGGACCTGATCTAGAGTATCCCAGGATATTGTGGGAAGTTAGGGTTGAACCTGTGGGGCCCATAACAGAGGTATTTGTATTACCTATAGCCACGTGCCAGAGGACTGGACGCTGGCTAATGTTGTGCCTTTATTTAAGAAAGACCATAAGAAGAACCTGTGAGTCTGACATCAGTGGTGGGTAAATTGTTTGAGGGGATTCTGAGAGATAGGATTTACACGCATTTGGAGAGGTTAGGACTGATGAGGTATAATCAGCATGACTTTGTGTATGGGAAATCATGTCTCACAAACTTGGTGGAGTTTTTTGAGGACATAACCAATAGGATTGACGAGGGCAGAGCAGTAGATCTTGTCTACACGGATCTTTGTAATGCCTTTGACAATTAGTAAAGTTAGATCACATGGGATTCAGGGTGACTTTGTCAATTGGATATAAAATTAGCTTGGTGGTAAACAGATAATGGTGGCGGAGAGTTATTTTTCAGACTGAAGGCATGCGACCAGGGGTGTTCTTCAGGGATAGGTGCTGGTCGCAGGCTTGTCATTTATATAAATGATTTAAATGAGAGCATAGAAAGCATGGTTAGTAAGTTTGCAGATGACACCAAAATTGGTGGTATAGTGGACAGTGAAGAAGATTATCTAGGATTACAAAGGGATCTTATTCAATTGGGCCAATGGGTTGAGGAGTGATAGATGAAGTTTAATTTGGATAAGTGTGAGGTAATGTATTTTGGTAAAACAAACAAGGGCAGGCCCTGGGTGGTATTGTCGAACAGAGAGACCTATGGGTTCAGGTACATAGTTCTTTGAAATTTGCATCAGAGGTAGACAAGGTGGTTAAGAAGGCATTTGGTATGCTTGCATTCATTACACAGACCATTGAGTGCAGGAGTTAAGACATCATGTTGAGGTTGTACAGGATATTGATGCGGCTACTTTTGGATTACTGTGTGCAGTTCTGGTCATCCTGCTAAAGGAAGGATTTATTAAATTAAAGAGAGTTCAGAAAAAAGATTTACCAGGCTCTTTTCAGGATTGGATGGTTTGAGTTATAGGGAGAGGCTGGATAGGCTGGGAATTAGTCACATAAAAGGCAAAGCCCCCATAGTGCCTTCAGAGAGAGACAACTGGTGGCGGTTTAACCTGAGGGTCACCAGGTTTCAGGTGACGGATGAGGTTGAGAAGGCAAGACATTCATGGTAACAGTACCCATGCCATTGGCAACACCCCATATTGAAAACCAGTTATCCAGCCAACTGAGCCAACTGATACCAGCATGATGTGGACAAATACTGCTATTCCTGACTCTAGGATGTGATGTGGAGGCATTGGTGTTTGTCTGGGGTGGGCCAAGTTAAAAATCATACAACATCAAATTTGTATTTGCAGATACATTCAATTTTGCTCAAAAAGCACACAATCTGTAGGCAGGCAATCCATGTGACATTTTATAAACTCCTACTTTGGAAGTAGAACCAGTCTGAATCAAGGCTGGGATACAGACAGACTCTAACCTCACACTTGAAATGTCATCTTTTTATCCTACTGATAAAATCTTATGTTTTCTCGGGAAAGTGACTTGAAAGAAGTTCTGACATTTAAAAATTAATCAATCGAAACCTGTATCCCCATTCTAAGTAATTAAAGACTTAATTGCAATCCAGGTTTGTTCAAAATATTGCATCAGTTGCATGACGCTTTGATCTTTTGCCATAAATTCTGTGTCCTATGATCCTGCCCCACTGGCTAGCTGATGAAGGAGCAGCGCTCCGAAAGCTTGTATTTTCAAATAAACCTGTTTGACTAGAACCCTGGAGCTGTGTGATTTTTAAATCTGGCTCAAAGTCCTAACACCACCTAGGCAACTTCATTAACACAAGGCAAGCAGAGGTTAAGATAAAATCCATTTTCACAGAGCAACTAAGAATGGACAAGAAATAAGCCGTTACTTAGAGTCAAACTCAAACAACAAAAAATGACAAGTATGTTCTATCTCCACAAGTGGGATGTCCTTCACATGTTTATGAAGTAGACTGTTTTGCGAATAGTTTAGTGTATATCATAATAAAATACACTGCTGCAAGCCATTATAGTAATTTTGGTTGGGTAATTTGAATTTATTCTTTCCATTCTAATTCAATTACCTAATTTAAGGGAGAGCAGATAATCTGTAACAATGTGCATGTTTGGCCAAGATAGTAAAGAAACCTTTTAAATTGAACAAATTGCCCATTCACTTTGAAGAGGATTTGAGCTATAGGGAGAGGCTGAATAGACTGGGGCTGTTTTCCCTGGAGCATCGGAGGCTGAGAGGTGACCTTATAGAGGTTTACAAAATCATGAGGGGCATGGATAGAGTAAACAGAAAAGGTCTTTTCACTGGGGTCAGGGAGTCCAGAACTAGAAGGCATAAAGTGAGAGGGGAAAAATTTAGAAGGGACCTAAGGGGCAACTTTGTCACACAGAGGGTGGTGTGTGTATGGAATGACCTGCCAGAGGAAGTGGTGGAGGCTAGTACAATGACAACATTTAAAAGGCATCTGGAAGGATATATGAATAGGAAGGGTTTAGATGGATATGGGCCAAATGCTGGTAAATGGGACTAGATTAGGTTGGAATATCTGGTCAGCATGGATGAGTTGGACCGAATGGCCTGCTTCCGGGCTGTACACCTCTTTGACTCTATGAATCTCAGAACAATAGCTATCACTGTTGGGACTTGGTGGCCTTGCACTTCGCCATACAGATGCAGAATGAGCATTGCCACTTGCCACAATTGCTTTCCTCATTTACTTACTTGTTACAGTCCACATATAAAATCAAGTGGGATGCACTAATGACCAGGGCAACACGATGCCACTGCCCATCGGCCAAAGCATATGGGAAGACCTCTGTGTGAGACTGATGGCTGCCAGATCGATAGTGAAAACGGACTTCATTCCGATGGCCACTACTCTCCACCTCCAGGTACCTAGAAAAGAAACAGCATCTTTACTGCAAGGACTATGAAACTATAGAATCCAGTCATAATATTGCGAACTGTCTCATAAACCTCTTGTGCTGTCCCGAGTTGCCTTTGTCTGCTTCAATCTTTCTGTTCCTTTACTGTTCCCTCATTTTACTGGCTGGCATCATACAATCACCAATTCCTGATTAGCTACAGCTTGCCTCCCACTCTGCTCACAGAATCACAGAACTGTTATGACACAGAAGGAGACCATTTGGCCCACCATAGCTGCACCATTTCTATGCCCAGTGCCAATCTCCTGCTTTTCCCCTATCTCCCTGCACAGATTTCTGTCCAAAAGCAATCATCCAAAGCCCCTCTTGAACACTTCAATTGAACTTGTCCCCACCACATTTCCAGGCAGTGCATTCCAAATGCTAACTACTCGTTGGGTGAAAATATCTGTTTTCACACCACCTTCTTTGATCCGATTTTTCAATAAAAGCAAAAGCAGTGAAGGATTAGCACAAGGCTTATTGCTTGCCATCCGCATGCTGTTACATAACTAGCCTACTAAAATGTAACAAGGCCAAAATCTTGCACTTATATTTCACTTTTAAGATAAAAACATGTCAAAAAACGCCTCACAGATGCATTGAGAAAATGAGATGAGGCAAGAAAAGAAAAGAAGGGTCTGGAGGAGCAACAAAAGACCTAGCTACAAGGACATTCTTTTTTACAGAAAATTTAATAAAGAAACTTAATAAAGGGGTAAGGTCACTAGGGACAGGGAATTTCAGCTGATAAGGCCCAAGGGACTGGAGATGGCTAAGGGTAAGGGGAATAAGAGGGAAAGACAGGAGGCCCTACACAGAGAATTGGAAAGTTCGGGAAGCGAATGACATCGGGAGGAGAAAAATGGTATTGAAAGCTTTAGATGAAAGTTGTAAATTTAAGATATTGGGGGTCAAAGAGCAAGCATAGGTCAGTGATGGCAGAAGTCATTTGATATACCAAGTGAAAGAACAGATAAATACCGAGATTAACGATGGATACGATCTACTAGGGAGAGTGTTAGAGAGGTTAAAGTTTATAGAAGATTGAGAATGATAGGTTGACCAGTGTGAAACAGAGGGATGATAGAAAGTGTATATGAGAGCTTTGATGGCAAATGGGATGAAATGGATGTGGAGTCACCTCAGGATATCACATTGTGAACAGTCTTTCTTTTCAATTCTTCACCCATGGAATGTAGGTGTCATTAGCTAGGCCAGCACATATTGCCCAACCCTAATTGTCCAGAGGGCAGTTAAGAGTCAACCACATTGCTGTGGGTCTAGAGTCACATGCAGTCCATACCAGGTAAGGATGATAATTTCCTTCTCTATGGAAGCAAATGGGTTTTTCTTGACAATCGACAATGGATTGATAGTCATCATTAGGCTCTATTTTCAGATTGTTAATATATTCAAATTCCACCATCTGCCATGGTGGGATTTGAACCCAGTCCCCAGAATATTACCTGGGTCTCTGGATCAATAGACCAGCAATAATGCCACGAGGCCATCACTTCCCATCACCAGTTGGCATCACTGTGAGCAGTTTCAGGCTCTTTATCTGGGGAAGGATTTGCTGGCATTGGAAGGGGTCCAGAGGAGGTTCACAAAAAAGATCCCAGGATGAAGGGCTTGTCATACGAGGAATGGTTGAGAACTCCAAGTCTGTACACAATGGAGTTTAGAAGGATGAGGGGGATCTGATTGAAACTTACAGAATACTGAGGGGCCTGGATAGAGTGGGCATGGAGAAGATATTTCCCCTGGTAGGAGAGACTAGGACCCAAGGGCACAGCATCAGGGTGAAGGGGTGACCCTTTAGAACTGAGATGTGGAGGAATGTTTTCAGCCAGAGAGTGGGGAATCTGTGGAACTCATTGCCACAGAGGGTTTGGAGGCCTGAATCAATAAATGCGTTTCAGACACAGAGTAGATAGGTTCTTGATTAGTAAGGGGAACAAGGACTACAGGGAGAATGCAATTGAGAAATATATCAGCCATGATCGAATGGTGGAATACACTTAATGGGCTGAAAGGCCTAATTCTACTAATATATCTGATGGCCTTACACTCCTATTCGGGAATGGTGGCTGGGTTGAAGAATGGAATCAGAGGAAGGGGACAAGATTGAAGAAATGGCCAAAAAGCTAGATCTAACTGCAATTTATGGTGTGATTTGTACAAGTGTGTACCAAGGTAGGCTGTAAACCATCTGATCCTCATTAGACCTCAATGATATGGTAGACAGGGACTATGAGTAATCAAAAAGGCAAATGGAAGATGATATATGATGGAGTCATACACAAGGTCATGCTGCAGCTAGCTTTACGACAGATACTGACACCATTACCTACTTTTGCCTAGTTAACATTGTCCATCACTAGCTTTCCCTCATTTCATTTGTCCCTGAAACTCTTACCTACATGGATAGAGCATGGACAGGAATGGTTGTTGCAGGTTCCAGGATTTAGATGTTTCAGTAAGAACAGAGAAGATGGTAAAAGAGGGGGAGGTGTGGCATTGTTGGTCAAGGACAGAATTACAGTTGCAGAAAGGATGTTTGGGGACTCATCAACTGAGGTAGTATGGGCTGAGGTTAGAAACAGGAAAGGAGAGGTCACCCTGTTGGGAGTTTTCTATAGACCTCCGAATAGTTCCAGAGATGTAGAGGAAAGG
>NC_057728.1:62141069-62156787 GCF_004010195.1 Chiloscyllium plagiosum | reverse complement strand
GGGAGAGCCTTTTTCCAAGTATGGTGACGGCGAGCACGAGGGAGTATAGCTTTAAATTGAGGGGTGATAGATATAGAACAGATGTCAGAGGTAGTTTCTTTACTCAGAGAATAGTAAGGGTATGGAATGCTTTGCCTGCAACGGTAGGAGATTTGCCAACTTTAAGTACATTAAGTCGTCATTGGACAAGCATATGGACGTACGTGGAATAGTGTAGGTTAGATGGGCTTCAGATTGGTATGACAGGTCAGCGCAACATCGAGGGCCGAAGGGCCTGTACTGCGCCGTAATGTTCTATGTATACACTCAATTATCCCAATGATATCCCACTGATATCAGTGGTCAGCCTCTCATACTGTATTCTCCATATACCATAATTTTACCCTTACCAGTCTCCATCCAGACTGCATCTTCATCCTCATTAAACTTTGCACACCAATTACCTTTATTCTTGCTGGTTATGCTGTTTCTTAGTCTAGGAGAAAGTGAGAACGGCAGATGCTGGAGATCAGAGTCAAAAAGTGTGGTGCTGGAAAAGCACAGCAGGTCAGGCAGCGTCCGAGGAGCAGGAGAGTCGATGTTTCGGGGTGAAGGGCTTATGCTCAAAACGTTGATTCTCTGCCCCTCAGATGCTGCCTGACCTGCTGTGCTTTTCCAGCACCACACTTTCCGACTCTGATTCTTAGTATCTCAACACCTCAAATTTACAAATCATATCCAACTCTAGTTACTTCACACCTGGAGTTCTGTGTGTTGTTATGAATATTGTATCTTAGGGAGGAAAGACTCAAAGGGGGTGCAGTGTAGATTTTGCAGAATGATATCTGGACTCCAGCCAGTAATTTATGATGAGAAACTGCACAGACCAGTGTTGCATTGCATGGAATGAAATAGGTTACGGTGTGATTTGAAGTCGAAAAGTGTGGCACTGGAAAAGCACAGCAGGTCAGGCAGCATCCAAGGAGCAGGAGAGTCAACGCTTCTGGTGTAAAGCCCAAAATGTTGAGTCTCCTGCCCCTCTGATGCCACCTGACCAGCTATACTTTTCCAGCGCCATACTTTCCGACTCTGATCTTCAGCATCTACAGTCCTCACTTTTCCTGGGATTTGAAGTTTTGAAGATATTAAACTCATCTCTAAAATCACATGACATTGGGATATAGTCCAATAGGTTTATTTGAGATCGCAAGCTTTTGGAGCGCTGCTCCTGCCTCAGGCAGCTAAGTGAGAGAGAATACATTGGGGACACCTTTGGATTATAACCTAGTGTGGTGTAATTTTTGACTTTGTCCATCTCAGTCCCACACCACCACCTCCATGTCATGTTTAAACTAATCTGACAGAGTGGATAGAGAGAAAAACTATTCCTACTGCTTGGGAATCTAAGATGAGGGAACATAACCCAAATGTTGTCAGGCTTTCAGGAGTGAAACTAGATAACATATCTATAAGCAAAGAGTGGTAAAGGTTCACAACTCTCTTCCACAAATGGCATTTGACGCTAGGTCAATTGTTAATTTTAAATGTGAGATTGGTAGACTTTTGCCAACCAAATATATTACAATGGCATGGAGTGAGGTCACAAATCAGCCACGATCTCTTTGAACATAAGAACTCTGAGCAGGAGTAGGCCATTCAGCCCCTCGAGCCAGTCACACCATTCAATACAATTGTGGCTGATCTCATCTCAATGTAAACACCTCTGTCCTGCTTGCTCCCATAACTCTTTAACCCATTGCTAGTTAAAATTTCTATTGCCTCCTTAAACTTATTCAGTGTTCCCGCATCCACTGTGCTTTGAATTCCACAAACTCACACCTCTTTGAGAGAAGTCATATTTCTCTCATCTTTCACAGAATCTCTACAGTGTGGAAACAGACCCTTCGGCCCAACAAGTCCACACCAGCCCTCCGAAGAGTATCCCAACCAGCCCCATTCCCCTACCCGTTTGCTTGACATTTCCCATGACTAATCCACACATCCCTGAACACTATGGGCAATTTCCTATGGCCAATCCACTGAACCTACACATCTTTGGACTGAGGAAGGAAACCCACGCAGGGATAATGTGCAAACTCCACAAAGACAGCCGCCCAAGACTGGGATCGAACCTAGGTCCCTAGCGCTGTAAGGCAGCAGTACTAGTCACTGAGCCACTGTGCCACCCTTTACTTTAAATCTGCCTCCCCTCAGTCTAAAACTATGACCTCTCATTCCAGATTGCCCTTCACAGGGAAACTTCTGCTCCAGGTCTACTTTGTCAGTACCCTTTCACATTTTATCTACCTCAATTAGATCTGCCCTTTTCCTTCCAATCTCTATGACAAGAATAGCCCTAAATTGCTCCATCTCTCCTCAAAGGATAAGCCTTTGAACAATGAAACAGATAATATAATGGTCCACTCTTTTTACTACAGATTTTGTCTAAAGTTAATGGCAAGTGCTAGCTGGCTGATGGGCAGGCCCAGGCAGACTCAAACCATTGAAGTTTCAAACAAATGGTCCCAGCTTCATTGAGTCAATCAGTTTGGAAAGTAGAGTGGTCACAGTTTGATTGATCGTTCCTGTTTCTCATAGTCAACAAAGAACCAAAAAACAGATAGATACTCATCTTAAAGCCCCAGGACTGCTGTCACCATCAATGATAGCCTCACTGTTGTTTCAACATAGGCTCTGACAACGCTGCCGTAAAGATGGAAAACATTACATGACGAGACTAAACAACAGATTTTATACTGGTTTTGATCTGGGATTTCAACCAGCAAAATATGTCACCTGGTAAACCCTTGGAGACTTTTTCAGCGTAAAGGTTAATGTCACAACAATGTTATGTTGCAGGAAGGCTATGAAAGTCATGAAGCAGATTTAACCCTAGGCTGCTTTGAGCTATAACTTGCCTGTTTAGGGGATTAATCAATTGTAAATCTCACCGCCATCCTGACTAATCCTTACATGCGATTTTACACTGTCTTTTAAAGGGATTAAGACTGCAGGCTCATCAGTACTTAGGCTACGGTGCCCATTTAATATTTTCTGGTTTTATATTAATTTATGACTCTTTCTAAATATCACATCCTAAGAACACAGTTCTTGAAAATTTTCTTAATGAACTGCAAATCTATTCCTAATAAACCACATCTTGTGAGATCATTAAATCTTCAGTGTGAAATACCAACAAAACCATACAGATCAGACTCTGCTGAATAACCCTTCCCCCATTGAACATTTATTTAAAATATAATTGACACACTGGAGTGATTACAAGGCAGTAACTTAATCCCAGCAGAGTTACAAACCATCAAATGATTTATTGTGGAAGTCACCGTGAGACTATTGTGGTGCAATTACTCCCAGGTAACATTTCATTTAAGATTGGGCTAAATTCCTCTTCCAGTGAAAAATGGGAGAGTGCTTACCTGCTTCTCCATAATTAAAGCCCTACTAGTGAAATTGTGGAAAAATGAGGCATTGCAATGTGTGATTATGGTAATTCAAATAAGTAGGTCATTAACTATCAAGAAAGAAAGGTGTTTCCCCTCATTTCTGTTCAGTGGAATTTATATCCCCAAGCAACTACATCCCAATTTCTTTCATTCTCTGTGAAATCAATTTCTTATATCCATTATCCACTCTGTAATCACTCTCGTGCTTCCATTACACTTGTAAGTAATCACACTCAGATTTCCATTATTTTATATGTAATAATCTCTGCAAGGTATTCGTTATTCTGTATGCAATCAACTGCAGACATTCATTATTATATATATAAGTGAGTCAAGACATCCATTATTCTTTATGAGATCAATCCCAGATATCCGTTATTTTCTCTGAAATGGATTTTCGATTTCCACTATTTCCCATGCAATCACTCACAGGTAACCAATATTGTCTATGCAATCAATTCTGGGTATCTGCAGTTCTCTTTGTAATCACTCCTAGGTTTCTTTTATTATTTAAATTAATCAATTTTGGAGATTTCACATTTTCATATCAGAAACTGGACTGCACGGTATTGAATTTTATTAATTGCATGTCCTCCACTCTGCTGCCTTGGTTTCTCCCAGCAACAAGCAAGGAATAAAATTTGTATAGATGGACTGTCATTATAAATATTGACAAACTCTAAGCAGATTATACCTGTAATGCAAGATTAGGGAAATATCATCTTTTAATATTAACATTTTAACAAAAGTGGAATGAATCAATTATTTTAAAAATGGAATTATAATTTTTGGACGATTATTGGACATTTAAAGAAAAGTACGGTCTGTTGAATAGGCTGGGGCTGTTTTCCCGGAGCGTCAGACACTGAGGGGTGACCTTATAGAGGTTTATAAAATCACAAGAGGCATGGATAGGATAAATACACAAAGTCCCCCACCTTTGGAGTGGGGGAATCTAGAACTAGAGGCCATAGGTTTAGGGTGAGAGGGGAAAGATATAAAAGAGATCTAAGAGGCAACTTTTACACGCGGAGGGTGGTACATGTATGGAATAAGCTGCCAGAGGAAGCGGTGGAATTACAGCATTTAAAAGGCATCTGGATGGGTATATGAATAGGAAAAGTTTGGAGGGATATGGGCTGAGTTCTGGCAGGTGGGACTAGCTTGGGTTGGAATATCTGATCGGCATGGACAGGTTGGACCGAAGGGTCTGTTTCCATGCTGTACATCTCTATGACTCTATGTTGTGGAAATCACCTGAAGTCTGAAAATGGTTTTAAGGGGGAAATTATATTTGATTTCTTGCTTTGTTCAAAACACCTCCACGATCCACTATAGCCTGTTCAGTGACATGCTGCACACAAGTTCCATTAGAGGAACATCTTTGTGATTCTACTGGTCTGAAAGAGGGTAAAATTATTGAGTTGGAAAAGTAGGATCCCAAGAACATGTCATGAAACTGTATGCAGTTTCTGATAGGTGTGAAAATTCAGGGTAAATCGTTGAGGTTGATTAAGGAAGATTTTAAAAGTTCACAAAACCTAAATGGAGGACAAATGGGCCAGGGCTGAATTTATGCTTGAAATTTGTTATCGGTTTCTGTAGCGCTCACCCTTTATATTGGCTTTGCTCAAAGGTATAGCTTACTAGGGGGAGGCATGGCCTACTGGTATTCTTGTGAGCCTATAAATCCAGACACCTGAGTTTGAATCCCACCATGGCAGGTGGCAGAATTTGAGGTCAAATTCTAGAATTAAGAGTCAAGATGGCGCCGACACTGGTTGACTCTTTGTGAGCTCTCCACAGCAGATCTTATTCTCACATTTTTAAAAACTATTTTGCACTTTTAAACCTAAATTCTAAGTCTGTAAAAATTACTCATAATGTTCTCTTAAATCTACTTGCAGATTTGAGAATCCTACAAAAATACAGACCCAAGTATTACTGCCGTTATTAGACCGCTGAATGGATCTCTCTAATTTCAAATCTGATGTTGACCTTGCTTTTGTGCACCTCCTGTGCAGCTGTACCCTTGTATAACTATCACTGTCTAAGCACCCTATATCCTTGTTTGCAATGTTCTGCCTGTAGTGTTCACTGTACTTGTACAAATCCTATCTAATCTGAGAGTGTAATAATGAAAAAACTGCTGTCAATCACTGGGAGAAAATCCCATCTGGTTCACTAACGTTCTTTAGGGAGAGAAACTGCTGTCTTTACTCAGTCTGGCCTACATGTGACTCCAGACCCACAGCAATATGGTTGACTTTTACTTACTCTCTGAGCTATTAGGGATGGGTAGTAAATAATGTTAGCATTTATCTAACCAGTGATGCCACATCCTGTGAGTGAATTATAAAAAAAATATAAAGGGGCAACTCTGAGAGATCTGGGTCTCCAATCACAGATAAAACTAACATGTTTTGTATTGAGTTGAAAAATGTGATGCTGGAAAAACACAACAGGCCAAGCAGCATTCATGGAGCGGGAGAATCGACGTTTCGGGCATAAGCCCTTCTTTAGGAATGTTCCGTATTGTAATTTTGTTAAAAATATCGAATGTGTTTTACATATGAAGGCAAAGGGATGACTAAGTGGACATAATCCAGCAATCCTTCAATACATTAACTGGGGAATATGGTGATTGAGTTCTTCTGAACATTTTTTATGTAAGCTCTTTGAAGGACATTGATGTCAGTTTTGATTTGTCACTCAAATGGGCTCCTCTTTTCCTGCATTAGATGATGCTAAAATTGTAGCAAAGTATAAGCATGGGCGAAGAGTCACGTGAAATTTTATATTGTTGAACCAGTAAGTACTGGAATAGACAAAAGCATTGTCATGTAAGTAGACTTGAGGCAATCGATTAAACACACCTGACTATTGGCATGTGAAACAGAAATGTCTGTGACCTCTCCTTTCTCATTTAATGATAAACCAATAAAGCTTTCTTTCAAGGACCAATAAAGGCAGATATTGTTGGAGAAACTCAGCAGGTCTGGCAGTATCTGTAAAGTGAGAAAGTAGAGTCATTTTTTTTTCAGAAACTGGCTCTGAAGAAGGGTCACTGGACTCGAAACATTATCTGTTTTCTCTCCATGGATGCCTCCAGACCTGCTGAGTTTCTCCAGCAATTTCTGTTTTTGTTCTGATCTCCAGCATCCAAAGTTCCCTGTTTTGCTTTTCAATAAGGTACTGTTCTTATTTCACAATCTGTAGGGAGATGCATACCCTCAACCAAAAGAATGATATCTATCCCAGAAGAAGCTGCAAAGTTCCGTAGATTGGGCAGAGTGTGAGAAGCAGCCAGAATTATCCCCTGTTGGATTAACGCAAAGTGTTGCAGCAGTATGAGTGGATGTAAAGTCAGGTTTTGCACCTTCTCTCCTGTGGGATTGGACAGTCTGTAGCTCACTGTCGAGGCTGGCACATGAAGAATGGTCAATTGAGTCGAGCAATAAAAAACTGACAATCCCTCTCAGTTGTCCACTCATACAACTCACCTCCTTCAAGGCAGGAGACTATTGCAAGTTAAAAATAAAGCGGCAATTTGAAGAAAATAGAACGTGTCTGCTGGGCTTTGCAGTTTGAATGACTCTCCTCTGAATCGCAAATACTGACAGAATCCAAATCCACCACTTTCTTTCCCCTTAAAGCTCTGAAATCATTGGTTCCCTCCTTACTGTCTCACATAGAATTCGCTTTTGTCATAATGTGGAGATGCTGGTGTTGGACTGGGATGGACAAAGTTAAAAATCATACAACACCAGGTTATAGTCCAACGGGTTTATTTGGAAGCACAAGCTTTCGGAGCACTGCTCCTTTACTACAGGAACAGGAGCACCACAGCTACCTGATGAAGGAGCAGCATTCCGAAAGCTAGTATTTCCAAATAAATCTTTGGTCATACACAGTTTGAAAAATATCCTGACAAAATTCCAAAGTAGTAAACAATTTTCTGCCTGTTTTTCCTGAAGACAGCAGTTAGCTCATTTTACAATTATCCCAAATGCAGTTTCTTTGGAAAAGAAACTGCAGCTCTGGATGAATTTTGACCTTATGTTTGCTGCACGTACGTTAAACAGACAGAAGGAACAGCCTTCATGTGACATAAGCCAGATGTCACTGACCTCTTATCTGAATGATGAATGGACAGGAAGACTCCTGAATTGTAGTGGACTTGCTTCAGTGTAATCAGAACAGTAAACTCGCGAGTGTGACTCAGCTTCTGAGAAATATGTTCCACTGCAGATGGAGATGCTTTTAGATTTCTTGCAGTATCTGTACAGAGAGAGAGAGGGGAAAAAGGTGAGTCAGCAGTAAGCCACAATTACTTTCTCCAATATTTCAACAGCAGGATAGGAATTCCTCCTTCAGATTTAACAGTGCTAACTCTTAACCAACTTGCTGTGATTTATTCTGTGCTACTGGTAGCAATCAAAAGGCATAACAAGCCCAGTCTTCCTACACTGATCTTCTCACAGTGCCTCATTTTGTTCACAATTGCTTCATTGCATCTGAAGATAGCTAACTAAATAAAAATCTGAAAGAACTGCTGATGCTGTAAATCAGAAACAAAAACAGAAATTGCTGGAAAAGCTCAAAGGGGCTTAGCAGCACCAGTGGAGAGAAATCAGAGTTCACGTTTTGGGTAGGGGGAACCCATCCTCAGAACTGATGGTAGCAAGGAAAAGGATTTTTATGCAGAAGATAGGAGGGAGTAAGGGGTAAATGATAGGTGGAGTTAGAGCCCAAAGAGAGAGAAGAACAGTTGGACAGACAGTGGAGTGGGTAATGATCTGGCTGGGAGGGTGAATAGCTGTTAATGGGGACTGTTAGTGGCTAACAAATGGGTGATGTGTAACAGCAAACCATGTGATAAGGCCTGGTGTATGGGGGTTGGGGAAAGGACACGGGAGAACTCAGGCCCTGAAATGATTGAACTCAATATTGCATCTGGAGGGCTGCAGGGTCCCCAACCAGAAAACGAGGTGCTGTTTCTCCAGTTTGCGCTGAGCTTCGCTGGAGCACTGCAGGAAACCTGAGACAGAGATGTTGGCCAGGGAACAGGGTGGGGTGATAAAGTGGCAGGAAACTGTAAGCTCTTGGTCTTTTTTTGTAGAAAAACACCAGTGTTCTGTGAAGTGGTCACTCTGTCTTGCTTCATTCCCCCCAGTGTAGAGGAGACCACACTGGAGCAGCAAATGCAGTCGATTAAATTGAGTGAAGTGCAGATAAAGCATTGCTGCATCTGGAAGGTGAGTTTGGGCCCTTAGGTACTGAAACTAACTAAAAATGGACATTAATTGTGGTAAAAGCTACTACTGATGAATTAAAATCATCTGGAGAAAACCTGCCATAATACTAATCATCACCTGCAAAAGATAACTTTGTGTAGCTTTGACCACTATTGGAGGGGAGGGGCTCTTGTGGTACAGTGATAGTGTCCATACCTCTGGATGAGGAGGCCTGGATTTAAGTCACACTGGCTCCAGTGGTGCATCATAGCACATCCAAGTAGGTTGATTAGAAAGTATCATGATATTCGAAAGGTTGAATAAGGAATGGAGAGAAGTTGGGTAGACCGAAGTTGATTTGTTCAAGACAGAGGGGATACATGATTGTGACGTGTAAACTTATGAGGGGCATAGTTAGGAAGACAAGAAGAAACGTTTCCCCTTTGTAGAGGGATCAATGACAGAGGGACATAGATTTAAGGTAAGGGCCAGAAGGTTTAGAGAAGATTTGAAGAGAAACATTTTCACCAACAGGGTGGTGGGCATCTGGAACTCAGTTTTTGTAAGGGTAGCAGAGGCAGAAACTCCCATCACATTGTTTAGATAGACATTCGTCATGCCAAGGGACACCAGGCTATAGGTCAAGTGCTGGCAAATGGGACATGAATAGTGAGGGGGTTGTTTTTGACTGACATGGACACATTGGGCTGAAGGGTCTTTTCCTGTGCTGTAAATTCTTATGACTTGAAGGGATGGGTAGAACTGCCTAGACAGTAGCCAGCGTTATTAAGGCCCATTCAGGCAGTCTGTCTGATTCATTGTTTTACATTGATGCATTTGCTAAGAAACTAAAAAACCCTGGACCTTCAAAAACACCAGCAGCACAATGCTACTTGAAATATTTCCTCAGATCATTAATAACAAAATCACAATGCTTCAGGTATTGTACTCGACATAAAGTAAGAAATGGGTTTTAGTCAGCTATGATTGAATGTCTTTTACATTCCAACTTGGAAAGAAAGTTACATTAATCTCCATTTATGTTTCAATGGTACGTTTGCTCTGAATTATAGTCATTCAACCTGAATTCACCAATTCTAAATCAATCAACCACTTAGTTCGAGAGAATGCTTCAAGGAAGGAAAATCAAAATCACAGAATAACTCAGAGTTGCCAACACATTCCAGTGTGTTGCTTGTAACCAGTAAATGTAGCATTCCTATGCATGATTCCTCTCATACAAATTAATGGTGGCTTGCAGTCCGTGAAGAGAGAATGCATCAGAGCTGGATCAGGCACTGAGAGTGCTACAGGAAGCATGCCTAGCCTCAGGGACAATGTTCCAACATGAGAGTCAGTAGATTCCAAGATTTTCAGATATCACACGAGGGACCTTGGTGAAGGAGACAGAGAAATGTCCTGCATTCACAAGTGGTCAGGAAAAGCTCCACACATGCGCTCAAAAAGCACTGGGAGCAGTAAGTGGTGATCGATGTCAATTGTCAGTGTCTGAGGATCTGAATGTAGCAGCACAAGAAGTTCAGGGACCTCTGTGCAGTGAGTGCACCTCTGAATGCCATGATTTTGCAGTTCGGTATAGAGCAGAGCTGAAGTGAATGGCGTCAACAGCACCCCATACACTGAAGATGACTGCTATCCTAGTGAAGCTGTGGGCTCACTCCAGCTGGTGTCCCTGGCCACGGACAATGAAATAATGAATTGTGACCATTCTCTCCAATGACCTCCCCTTAGCCACCATAGATGGCAAACTGTGAAATATTACCAATGGTTCCGCCAACAAACAAGCCACCTGAAATGTTTAACCTATAGTCCCCTTCACAGCCATTGGTTAAACTTCTGTTAGCCCTCCAGCTTTGAGGGCCTACCCATGCTGCCCATAACAGGGTATTGAAAGTAAGCATGTGAGAGCAACAGGCAGTGTCAAAGATAAATGGGGTGTTGGCCTCCATAGCGAGAAGATTTGAGTACAGGAGCTGGAATGTCTTGCTGCACTCGTAGAGGGTCTTGGTGAGACCACACTTGGAATAGTGTGTGCAGTTCCTTACCTGAGGAAGGATGTTCTGATCACAGAAGGAGAGCAGCAAAGCTTTACCAGACTGATTCCTGGGAGGGCAGGACTGACGTATCAGGAGAGATAGAGTGAGTTAGGACTAAACTTCACTGGAGTTTAGAGGAATGAAGGGAGGTCTCATGGAAACCAATAACATTCCAACAGGACTAGACAGGGGAAATGCAGTAAGGATGTTCCCAATGACCAGTCTACAGATATGGGGGAGGATTGGATTGGAATTAGGGAGAATTAGATTAGGATTGGAATGAAGAAAAATTCCTTCACCCAGAGAGTGGTGAGCCTGTGGAATTCTCTGCCACAGTTGAGGCCAAAATATTGACCGTTTTTAAGAGGAGTTGGAAATAGTTCCAAGAGCTAAAGGAATCAAAAGAAATTGGTTTTGGGAGCAGAGTACTGAGCTGGATAATCAACCATGATCATACTGAATGGTAGAGCAGGCTTGAAGGGCTCCTATTTTCTCTGTTTCCAAGAGCCTGCCTTCTGGTCACTAACTGGTTGATTTGGGGAAAATTCCCAGGCACGAGCTGTTTCTCAACGCAGGGATTTTCTCAGCCCCATTGGATACTAAGATTGGGGTCTTGAAGCTCATGAGAAAAATCCAGCCCAGGATTACACCACATTTTGCGATAACACCCCGCTTTATACAGGCTGCTAATTAGCCAGCTCAAAATGACAGAGCACAATAAAATCTCAGAGGTATCTTCGATGTACTTTCTGAAACAGAAAAAGGACATAGAATCATAGAATCATTGAATCCCTACAGTGGAGAAACAGGCCATTTGGCCCAACAAGTCCACGCCAATTCTCTGAAGAGTATCCCACCAGGCCCATTCCCCGATTCCGTTATTTTACATTTCCCCTAATTACTGCACCTAGCCTACACATCCCTGAACATTACGGGCAATTTAGCATGGCCAATTCACCCTAACTTGCACATCTTTGGGCTATGGGAGGAAATCGGAGCACCCGGAGGAAACGCACGCAGACACAGGGAGAATGTACAAATTCCATACAGACCGTTGCCCAAGGTTGGAATCAAACCTGGGTCCCTGGCGCTGAGGCAGATATATAGAGGAGATAGACAGAAACATCTGGGTCAGAAAGAAAACAGTTATTTTTTGTTATGTAACTCCATTGCCTTGTTCTTCATTTGAAATTTGCAAGATAAAAATTCACAGCGAATTGATCTGCTTCATCATTACCTCCAAAATCAATTCCTTTTATGTTTTATTTTTATAACAAGATTTCTGCAATTCCCAATTACATTGCGTAAGTTTGCTATTGATCAACGTTGGTCTTTTGTTGTTAATTGTACATATTTTCCTAACTCCAGTATGATAATTATTGAGGAGACAGAGCACTCTGACAGAGGTTTAAAATGAAAGAAGCTGACTCCCAGTTCTCACTAAGCCACGATATCTGTTACATCTTTAATTTCTCTCGACCTGATGATCAGATGATAAAATGTGGGAGCAGACGTAGATGATTCGATGCATTGAGTTCGCTCCATCATTGAATGAGGTCATGATTGATCTGATGATTCTCAACTTCAAATCTGTTTATCTAAGCCTTAAATACACTTAGCAATAAAATGATGTCATTAATCTGAAATATGAGGCTAATTTTACACTTTCCTATCAATATATACACTTTCCAAATTGTGTGTATATGGCTGTTTCAGCTGTCCGCTGTAGTGGCCGGTATATTGGATCCAGGTCGATATGTTTGTTGATGGAGTTTGTGGATGAGTGCCATGCTTCTAGGAATTCCCTGGCTGTTCTTTGTTTGGCTTGCCCTATAATGGTAGCCACAATGTGTACACAGGTACACAGGAAAGCCACACACACAGACCAAGTCCTGAACTATCAAAGCAACCACCCCAATACACACAAACGAAGTTGCATCAAGACACTATTCAAAAGGGCCACAACACACTGCAGCACACCAGAACTGCAAAAAGAGGAAGAAGAACACCTATACAAGGTATTCGCCAAAAACGGATATCCTCGCAATTTCATCAACAGATGCCTAAGGGAAAGAGAACGGAACGAGGACATGCCGCAACCCAAAGCACTAGCCACACTACCATACATCAAGAACATCTCTGAAAAGACAGCCAGACTACTGTGACCACTAGGACTTATAACAGCACACAAACCAACAGCCACACTCAGGCAAGCCAAACAAAGAACAGCCAGGGAATTCCTAGAAGCTTGGCACTCATCCACAAACTCAATCAACAAACACATCGACCTGGACCCAATATACCGGCCACTATAGCGGACAGCTGAAACTGACAACCGGAAGCAGCAGGGACAGACCACTATAAATGCGGGAGGAAACACCACAGAAGTGCTTCACAGGAGGCTCCCAAGCACTGAGGATGTCACCTAGACAGGGGACGAAACGTTTGCAACAAAAACTTCCAGCTCGGCGAACAGAACCACAGCAACGAGCACCCGAGCTACAAATCTTCTCACAAACTTTGAATAGTAGATTTGTATTGGCTGAGGCTTGGAGGGCCGAAGGGCCTTTCCTGGGCTGTAAATTTTCTTTGTACTTTGTTAACATTCACCAGAAACTCAACTGGATTTGCCACATAAGAACAGTGTCTACAAGAGCTGCTTAGAGGCTAGGGATACTGCAATGAGTAACTTACGTCCTGACTCCCCAAAATCTGTCTACAAGGCACAAGTCAGGAGTGTGATGAAATACTCTACACTTGCCTGGATGGGTGCAGTTCCAACAACACTCAAGAAGCTTGACACCATCCAGGAAAAAGCAGCCCACTTGATTGGCATTGCATCCACAAGTATCCACTTCTTCCACTAGCGACACTCAGTAGCAGCAGTGTGTACTACCTATAAGATGTACAGTAGACTTCGCATGGGGGATAGGTTCCAAGGCCTACCGCAGAATCCCAAAACCGCGGATAGGTGTGAATCCATTCACTTAAATGGAAAATTTACCTTCCCAGCAGCCCCCGGAACCTGGTTCTGTAACATTCCTTGTAATATGTTCGGGCCATGGTGAGCTGCGGGTAACTGACTCTGCAGATATGGTAGTCGCCCTGTATTGCGGAAATTCACCACAGGGCTTTCTAAACAGACAACTACTTTGATCTAGAAGGACAAGGACAGCAGATTCATAGGAACACCACCACCTGCAAGTTTCCCTCCAATCCACTCACTGTGCTGGCTTGGAAGTATATCACATTAAAACCGAAAGAACTGCAGATGCTGGAAATCAGAACCAAAAACAGAAATTGTTGGAAAAGCTCAGCAGGTCCGCCAGCATCCATGGAGAGAAATCAGAAATTTTGGAAATATATTGCTGTTCCTTCAGTGTTGCTGGATCAAAATCTTGGAATTCCCAGTCTAATGGCATTGTGGGTATCCCTATAGCAGATGAGCCACAGTGTTTCAAGAAGGTAGCTCAGGGACAGGTAATAAATGCTGGCCAGCGAGCAATGCCTATGTCCTGTGAGTGAATAAAAATGAATGAATAAAATAAATGAAAATGGTTGGAGAATGGGACTAGCCAGGTAGCTGGTTCGGGAGCCGGTACTGACATGATGGGTCAAATGGTCTCCTTCTGTATTTTAAGATTCTATGATTCTAAGATTCTAAGACTTATTACTCTTGAATCCTTTGAAGAAGGGGCTTTGTTTACCATCATAGATTGTGGATCCCTCTGTTTTTATTTATTACCCCAGCTACTAAAATAACTTAATTAGTCATTTTGACATCATTGCTGTTACTTGACACATCCTCAGACAGGCAGGCTTGTGTACAGACCTGAAAAATGTGTTGCTGGAAAAGCGCAGCAGGTCAGGCAGCATCCTGCTCCTTGGATGCTGTCTGACCTGCTGCACTTTTCCAGCAACACATTTTTCAGCTCTGATCTCCAGCATCTGCAGTCCTCACTTTCTCCTTTTGTACTGACCTCAAGGTAATAACAGTGTAAGACAGGATATGCATTCCTCTCACACTCATTCAACATTAGTGTCTTTATATTGGACTGTTTGTCGTTCCAAAACTGTTAGGCTGCACATGATGTCCAACAGACAGCGCTCCAGGGATAGCCAACAGTTCACTGTGCCCATTATCTGAGAGAAAAACTAGGAGATTAAGCCAGAAAGCTTTTGTAGAGAGAGAGAGAGAAAGAAACAAAGTTTATGAGATAAATTGTATGACGTAGTGGATTTTACCTCTTCCACTGCTCTGCGTGAAAACCCAAGGGTCGACCTGCTGGGGGGAGCACCAGGGTATAAGAGGGAATTTCCATCATGCTGGATCAGGACATCCCCCCACGTTCGAGAACTGCTAAACCAACCAGAGACCAGCAGCTGTCTACCACTTCAGGACAGTAGCATGTGACATTGGTAATTTGGAGACTTGGAGAATGGTTTATAGGTCTCTGTGGGCCATTACAGAGGAACACCCCTCCCCCACCTACCCCCCAACCCCACCCCCGCTCACTTCCAGCCCCTTCAGGGAAACCTGCTAAACTGGCTGCTTGGCGTGGTCCCTCCAAATGCCAGATCATTCCCAGCAGCAAACGGCTGAGATGATGACGTGGAGATTAGGTGCTAACCCAATTGCCTCAATAGGCACACTGAAAAGTGGGCAGCACACTGCTAGTACTGTGACTGGGCACCGATTATTCCTAATGAGTTCAGCAAGTGTGTATATAGATTGCGAGAAAAGCACTGACTAGTGAGTTTTGAGAAGATTTGTAGCTCAGGTTGACACATGTAGTCACATAAAGTGACGAGTACTGTGCTTTGTCCCCAGTAATGTTCATTTTAATGTCAGAAGCAAGCTGGAGAATAGTGTGTGAACACACACACACATACACAGATAAACATGTTCGCACACATAACCCCTCTATCTCTCTCTCTCTCTATTCCTCCCTTCACCCTGCCCCCTCCCTCTCCCCCTCCC
>NC_057728.1:62138531-62140919 GCF_004010195.1 Chiloscyllium plagiosum | reverse complement strand
CGACTTTTCTCTTTCTCTCTCTCTTTTTCTCTCTCTTTTTCTCCCTTTTTCTCTCACTTTTATCTCTTTTTCTCTCACTTTTTCTCTTTCTCTTTTTCTCTCTCTTTTTCTCTTTTTCTCTTCTTTTTCTCTCTTTTTTCTCTCATTTTTTTATCTCTTTTTCTCTCCCTTTTTCCCTCTCCTAGACAGGGGACGAAACGTTTGCAACAAAAACTTCCAGCTCGGCGAACAGAACCACAGCAACAAATCTACTATCTAAACCTGTCGGTCAATTCCTAAGCACCTGTATCCCTCTGCTCCACACCTCCTCATGCATCTGTCCAGATGCATCTTAAATGAATCTACCGTGCCTGCCTCTAACGTTAGCCCCAAGGATGTTGGTAGTTGGAGATTCAGTGATGGTAACGCCATTGAATGTCAGGGATTGATGGTTAGATTTTGTTGGAGATGGGTATTTCCTGGCATTTGTGTGGCGCGAATGTTACTTGCTATTTATCAGCCCAAACCTGGATATTGTTCACATCTTGTTGCATTTGAACACGGACTACTTCAGTATTGGAGGAGTCGCAAATGGTGCTGAACATTCTGCAATCATTGGTGAACATCCCCAATTTTGACCTTATGATGGAGGGAAGGTCATTGACAAAGTAGCTGAAGATGGTTGGGGCTAGGACTCTATCCTGAGGAACTCCTGCAGAGATGTGCTGGAGCTGAGATGACTGACCGCCAACAAACATAGCCTTCTCCCTCTGTGTCAGATATGATTCCAACCACCAGAGAGTTTGCCCTCCTGATACCGATTGAATGAAATAAAACAAAGAACAGTGGACGCTGGACATGGGAAACAAAAATAAAAATTTGATGGAGAAACTCAGCAGGTCTGGGATGAAGGCAAAGTTAAAGTTTCTAGTCCAGTGACACTTCTCTAGAACTCCAATCTTACTCTGTTATGTTTTAATATATTCAATAGCTAACAAAAGAACATATTTAATGAAATCTATTTCAATCTACAAGTGCTACTGACTTGTATTAGACCATACGAAATAGGACACTAGGCCATTCAGCCCCGCAAACCCATTCCCCCATTCAAAAGGAACACAGTTAATCCATCACTCCTCACATCCACTTTCCTGTGCTTTCCCCATAACCTTGATTAGAAATAAGTTTAGAATTATATTTAGGTTAACTGTCAGAAGTGTAGGAAGTACAGAAGTACAGTAAAATGTTTACAATGTCACCCCACATGGTACCATCTTAGGTACAAAGTACCTAAGTACAAAATAGAGAAAAAAAGAAGCAAAATGTTACAGTGATTCACAATACAAGGTTAAAAAAGACTTAAAGATTAAAGGAGGATTCTGGGTAATCCAAGATGGAGGACGGGAAAAATTTCTGGCTGTAAGAGCTGCCCCTTTTTTTGAGGTATTTTAGGTGCTGGAGGTGATTTCCTCGAATTCCAGGAGCAGCAATTACTGTTTTATATGCTGTTGCATTGTTTTGGAACTGTGGAAAAACAAAAGTCAAAACAACAGCAGTTTAAAAGGGAGAAGAGCAGACAAAGGAAGCACATGGTGAGGACAGTGCAGGAGAGAGAGAGAGAGAGAGAGAGAGCACCTGCACAGTTACCGCCTTTGCTGTTTGTACCACTGGACATCGGAGTGCATCTGGGAAAATTAACAAACAGTGAAATTCACAACTAATCTTGGAGGAACTGTTGGGCAAAGTTCACAGCACAGAATCAGATAAGTTAATTGTTGTTTTAGAGAAACAATTTAGATAATTGTTGTCCAAGAGAAAGGCTGCAGTCATGAGTATAGTGGATTCTTTCTTGATTATATGTTTTTGGAGATAAGTCTCTTGATTAAACTTAAAATATAAGCCATAGCTATTAATTTAACCTGGTGCAGTGTTTTGTAGAGGAATAAGAGGGTGTTATTTTCTGGGTCTGCAGATTGTGAAGGAGCAAAAATGGCCGTTGCAGTGATATGTACTTCTTGTCAGATGTGGGAGTTTAAAGAGAGTTTAAGGGTTACTGCGGATTATATCTGCCATAAATGCTGTTGGATGCGACTCTTATCAGACCGAGTGGATCGGTTGGAGAGACAGATAGAAGCGATGAGGAATTTGCAACACCAACAGTATGTGATGGATACTGTTGGTGGAGGAAGGGGGGAGAGTCTCAGATACAGTCACATAGATGGGTTAACTCCAGGAAGGGTAAGAGAGGTAGGCAGCTAGTGCAGGAGTCTGTTGTGGATGTACCCATTTCAAATAGGTATGCTGTTTTGGAAAAATGTAGGGAGTGATGGATTCTCAGGGGAACGTAGCACAAACAGCCAAGTTTCTGGTATTGAGACTGGCTCTAATGCAACGAGGGGTACGTCGGCT
>NC_057728.1:62111596-62135250 GCF_004010195.1 Chiloscyllium plagiosum | reverse complement strand
TTGAGTACAGGAGTTGGGAGGTCATGTTGCGGCTGTACAGGACATTGGTTAGGCCACTGTTGGAATATTGCGTTGAATTTTGGTCTCCTTCCTATCGGAAAGATGTTGCGAAACTTGAAAGGGTTCAGAAAAGATTTACAAGGATGTTGCCAGGGTTGGAGGATCTGAGCTATAGGGAGAGGCTGAACAAGCTGGGGCTGTTTACCCTGGAGCGTCGGAGGCTGAGGGGAGACCTTCTCGAGGTCTACAAAATTATGAGGGGGATGGATAGGATAAATAGACAAAATCTTTTCCCTGGGGTCGGGGAGTCTCGAACGAGAGGGCATAGGTTTAGGGTGAGAGGGGAAAGATATAAAAGAGTCCTAAGTGGCAACTTTTTCATGCAGAGGGTGGTACGTGTACGGAATGAGCTGCCAGAGGCTGGTACAATTGCAACATTTAAGAGGCATTTGCTTGGGTATATGAATAGGAAGGGTTTGGAGGGATATGAGCCGGGTGCTGGCAGGTGGCACTAGATTGGGTTGGGATATCTGGTCAGCATGGACGGGTTGGATCGAAGGGTCTGTTTCCATGCTGTAAATCTCTATGACTCTATGATTACAGAAACTTTTACATTGCAGTATATCAGCCCAAAGGCTTCCACAGTGGCCTAACCGGTCTCCCAAGCCACTGACCACCTGCACCAGTTCCCAGACCAACAATCGCCCCCACTCCATTCCGGGTCTACAGCCCGCTCTGTGCCACCCCCTCAGCCACTCTATTCTGGATCTACAGCCTGCTCTGTGCCACCCCTCAGCCACTCCACTCCGGGTCTTCAGGCCACTCCACTCCAGTTCCCCTATTAATCAAGAATCTATCTCTTTCAAACTTAAATATACACAAGGACTCTGCCCCCACAGCTCTCTGTATCAAGGTGTTAAAGACTTACAACTCTCTGAGAGAAGTAATTCCTCCTCACCTCAGTCTTAAATTAACGCCCCTTTATTCTGAGACAGTGCTCTCTGGGCCTGGATTATCCCATGAGGGCAGCCATCCTCTCAACATTTACTCTGCCAAGTCCTTTAAAAATCTATTACTTATTACATTTTGAGAAAGCTAGTTTCATACAATCTGATTTTATTCAGTCAACTTTAACTGCAAAGCTACAGCCTTTATATTTTAATACAAAATAATTGCGTTTGAACTTTAGTCACAATTGTAAAATCTTTTCAGTGAGATTCGAATGGAGCAAAGCAGATCAAAATCTATTAAATAGTTGAGCAATGAAATATATGTGAGCACATTACTAATAACACAAACTTTAATTTGAAGACTAATGACATTTATTTTCCCTCTGGATGTCTAAATATTAAGCCATGTTAAATTCTCAGGTGTCTCAAACTTTGTTCAGTGTTAATATTGCAGGATGTCACATCATAGAAACATAGAAAACAGGTCTAGAAGTAGGCTATTTGGCCTTCAATCCTGCACCACTATTCAGTATGATTTGTTGATCTTCCAACTCAATAGCGTGTTCATGCTTTCCCCCATACCCTTTTATCCCTTTAGCCTCAAGTGCTTTATCCAAGTCTTTCTTGAAAACATTCAACATTTTGGCCTTAACTGCTTTCTATGGCAGAGAATTCCACACAGTTTCTGGTTGAAGAAATAGCCCCTCACTTCCAGTTTACTCTGTTTCCTTAGACTGTAACCCCTTATCTGGACTCCCCCACCATCAGGAACAACTGCCTTTCTGCATCAACTATGTCTAGCCCTGTTAGAATTTTATAGGTTTCCAGCAGCCTATTTACACCAACATACACTGAATTTTTCTCTGTCAAAGAAAGTATATATGTTTCATTATATGTAACATTCTTTATCTATATATAAAAATGTGCGTTTATGTCTAATGTTTGGGAAGATGCTGCCATAGGGGTAATGTCACTGGGTTAATGTTCTGGGAGAAGGGAATTGAATCCCACTCTGGTGAAATTTGTATTTAGTAACAATCTGGAATGAAAAGCTTAGATTTAGATTTCCTACGGTATGGAAACAGGCCCTTCGGCCCAACAAGTCCACACCAACCGTGGGCAGCAGGGTGGCACAGTGGTTAGCACTGCTGCCTCACAGCGCCAGAGACCTGGGTTCAATTCCCACACATTTTCCCCGTGTCTGCATGAGTTTCCTCTGGGTGCTCCGGTTTCCTTCCATAGTCCAAAAAAAATGTGCAGGTTAGGTGAATTGGCCATGCTAAATTGCCTGTAGTGTTAGGTGAAGGGGTAAATATAGGGGAATGGGTCTGGGTGGGTTGCTTTTCGGAGGGTTGGTGTGGACTTGTTGGGACGAAGGGCCTGTTTCCACACTGTAAGTAATCTAAAAGCCCTCCGACGAGGAGTCCATTCCCCCCTCATTTACCCCTGACTGGTGCACCCAACACTATGGGCAATTTAGGATGGCTAATTCACTTGATTTGCACATCTTTGGATTGTGGGAGGAAACCCACGCAGACACAGGGAGCATGTGCAAACTCCACACAGTCATCCACGGCTGTGAATTGAACCCAGGTCCCTGGTGCTGTGAGGTAGCAGTGTTAACCACTGAGCCACCATGCTGCAGCTAACCTGATGGCAACCATATAACAACTGCTATTTGCTGTTAAAGAAAAAATCTTGTTCACTGATGTCATACAGATATACAGCACAGAAACAGATCCTTCGGTCCAACTCATTTGTGCTGACCAGATATCCTAAATTAATCCTAAATTAAGGCCCATTTGGCAGCACTTGGCCCACATCCCTCTAAACCCTTCCTATTCATGTACTCATCTAGATGCCTTTTAAATACTGTAATTGTACCAGTCTCCACCAACTCGTCTGGCAGCTCATTCCATACACGCACCACCCTCTGTGTGAAAATGTTGCCCCTCAGGTTCCTTTTAAATTTTTCCCCTCTCACCTTAAACCTATGCCCTCTAGTTTGGACTCCCCCACCCTGGGCAAACGATCTTGGCCATTCACCTTATCTATGTCCCTCATGATTTTATAAACCTCTATAAGGTCACCCCTCAGCCTCCAACTCTCCAGAGAAAACAGCCCCAGCCTATTCAGCCTCTCCCAATAACTCAAACCCTCCATCCCTGGCAACATCCTTGCAAATCTTTTCTGCATCCTTTCAGGTTTAGTGTGCTGTCCGTACTTGGTCTGGCCTACATGAGACTCCAGATTCCATAATCAAATGAAATAAATTGTGGAATGGTCTCTGGGCTCAAAATATTAGCTCTGTTTCTCTCTCCACAGATGCTGCCAGGCCTGCTGAGTTTCTCCAGCAATTTCTGTTCTTGTTTGTTTCAGATGTCCCGCATCCACAGTTGTTTGTTTTAGAATGAAATACACTTTTCACTCCAAGGCAGAGGAACACGGATTTAAAAATGCGAGCTGAAAAGTCCCAAAGTAGTTCAAAATTCAGGTCTGCAGCACATTTGTTCTCACATGCTAAGTTACTTGCAAAAAACAACCAACATTGATGCGATTCTGATATAAGTGCTTTATATTACACAATTTGAGAAGAAATCTGAACATCTCATCAGAAAACTATCAGAAAAGCATGGAAATATCCTGAAGAATTCCAATAACTGCCTTGTCAATATTTATACCAAATGCAAATAGCCGTGTAATGTCACCTCTCATCCCCCACCATAACCCCTGTCCCCTGTCAACAGCTGCTATGATTTTGCTAAGCCTTTGTAGCTCACCCAGGGTGCCTCTTTAAGGTGTAGTTGAAAGCAGATAACAAGCAGAGGGAGAGTTGCTGCAGCTCAGTACTTGTCAGCTGCACATCTGCTGGGCTCTGAAATCTTTCTGTCAAAAATCTGCAGGAAGCTAGGGCTTATTACCAACAAATGTTCCCAGACAAAAAAAAAATTAAAAGCTGAAAGAATGAAAATAGTCAAAACGTTGCTACTCAAATTGTGCTAATGGAGAAACGGAATGTCAAAAAATAAATAGACATGCCCTTTGGCATAAAGTCGGGGTTTGTCAGTGGGGATGGGGAAGGCCGTGCTAATCACTGGAAGAACAGGTGCAGTGACAAAGCATTAAGGGGAATAATGACTTATAGGAAATGAGGAACTATCAAAACATTAAAAATAATTGTTCGATATGCAATACAAAAGTGACATACAGTGAAATTACTTTGATGTACATCACTGGTATGGTGATACATGCTTTGTTCCAAAGTAAAGGCAATGAATAAGCATGAAAGGAGACTAATAAAATAAAGATGCTCATCTCAATGGGAGTCTGGCGTTATTGCTGGCTGCCGTACGCTTTGCAATTAAGTACACTGTCGCAACAAGTCTGGACTCTTGAGCATCCACGATTTTAATCACTTCATCAATTGGGGGCTGTGTTTTCAGCTGTCAAGGTATTATTCTCTGGAATTCTCTCCCTAAACCTCTCTTTACTGTAAGATGCTGCTTAAAACCTATCTCTTTGTCTAAGCATACAAACATACAAATTAAGATCAGAAGTAGACCAAACCTGATCCACCGTGAGCTAGGATCATAGCTGATCTGTTTGTGTTTCAAATTTCAGATTCCCATCTATCCTGACAATCTTTCATTCCCTCTCTAACAGGAATCGAAATGCTTCCATCTTTAAAAATATTCAATGAGCCAACCTCCACTGCCTTCTGCTGAACTCTTGTGAGGTAGTGGTAGTGTCCCTACCTCCAAGCCAGGAGGCCTGAGTTCAAGGCCTACCTGCTGCGGACATGTACAATAACGTCTCCGAGCAAGTTGATTGAAACAGAAGTCTATTACCTTCTGAGGCAGAGGTTTCAAAAGGTGACACAAGCCTTTGAAAGAATAAAGATTCTCTGATCTCAAAGGGGGAAATCTAATTTTAAAACATTGTCCCCTAGGTGTGAACTGATCACAAGAGGAAAAATCCTTTCCATGTCCATCTAATCAATACCATTCAGGATCTTACAATCAAATCACCATTCACTCTTTTAAACTCCAGTGAATACAAGCTCAGCCTGTCCATTCCTTCTTCATAGGACTGGACATGTTGGAAATCTGAAACAATCATAGAGGATGCTGGAGAAACTCAGCAGGTCTGGCAGCATCCGCAGAGAGAGAAATCGAGTTAACATTTAGTGTCTGGTGTGACTGCTTCAGAACTAGATCAATCTACTAAACCTCCTTTGAACCATCTCCAGCACATTTACATCTTTCCATAAATAAAGAGCTCCAAGACAGTACACAGACATTGAGATGCGGTCTCACCAATGCCCTGATCAATATATGTAGACAAATAGAGGAATGGCTGACCTCCAAAACACTGGGGAATAGTTCTCTGAGAACAAATGTATTGAAATGCAAAAGATGATTTTGAGGAATGGAAGACACATATGGAAAAACAGCTGACAGAAATAAACAAATGAACACAAGGGAGCTCTATTGGCAAGATAGTCACAGATATAGGGGCACACCAAGTAAATAACGAATGGCTATAATCTGTCAGTTGATAGCTGTTTTGATGTCATTTTTGTAGTTTTACCAATCTCATCATGGAAGTGAACAGACTCTAGAAGGTTTTAATAATTTGAAAATGATGCTGGGAAAATTAAAATAGGAAACTGGCTGGGCCCTTATCAAAGCTCACAAAACCTGGAAAATTCATGATTAAAAATCTTTAAAGTATCGATTTTAAAATTTCAGACCTAGTTTTGCATTGGCCTATGATGTTGTTTTTAAATGACTGCAAATTAATGTTCATGATAGCTATATTGTTGAGAGATGGCCATTTTGATCTATCCAGCGAGAATATTTATTTTGTGTAATGAACTATTTGTGTTAAATTCCAAATGAAAATTGCAGATTCCACCATACAGCTTTCATTACGGTGGCATGGTAGCTCAGTGGCTAGCACTGCTACCTCACAGTAGAGGAACCTGGGTTTGATTCCAGCCTCAGGCAACTGTGGAGTTTGCCTGTTTTTTCTGTGTCTGCTTGGGTTCCTTCGCGTGCTCCAATTTCCTCCCACAGTCCAAAGATGTGCAGGTTGGGTGGATTAACCATGTTAAATTGCACATAGTAACAAGGGATATCCAAGCTAGGTGGGTTAGCCTTGGGAAATGTGGGATTACAGGGATTGAGTGGGATATTCTTTGGAGGGTTGGTGTAGACTTGACGGGCTGAATGGCCTGCTTCCATACTTCAGGGGTTCTGAGTCAGTGACATTGCCGGTACTATTTTCTGACATGACAAGATAGTAATCTGTAGCAACATGTCTGTGTTAATTACTGACCAGAGTTTGGTCCATATCTTTGGTTTTGTCATTGACTCTTTATTTGACAAGAGGAGACATTAGTGATAATTTTTATTTTTACTATTAAAACACACAGATCATTAGACTCTCTACTGTCCGCCTGTGCTTCCCAGTATCATTTACTTTCTATACCAATTATGTGCAACTGCCTACAATCCTATATCGGATGCCTGTCCCCATCCAGATAGCTGCAGCCTGGAATTCTTCTCTCCCCTCACTGATTACCATGAGTCCCGATGTCCCACCAACCTGACAATTTAATTAAACCCATGGTAATCCGTCAACCACCACACCCCATTTGTATAAAGTCAACCCACTACTGTGAGATCTTGACCCACAGGCATATTGAACAATGCTTGCAGAATACAGAGAAGGAGAAAGGAAATAAAATAAACTCCATCAGAAGAGAAGTGAAATGCAGTATCTGATTGTTACTGCACTTGCCTGGCAGAAACCAGACTGGGACAGGTCTATAAAAGTGTCAGGCTGTCAATCTGTAACTAAAACAGACAATGCTGAAGAACGTCAGGCAACATGTGGCTCAGTACTGCTGCCTCAAAGCACCAGGGAACAGGGTCCACTTCTACCCTCAGGTGACTGCGTAGAGTTTGCACATTCTCCCTGTGTCTGCGTGTGTTTCTTTCAGGTGCTCCGGTTTCCTCCCACAATCGCAGTTAGGTGAATTGGCCATGCTAAGTTGCCAATATTGTTCAGGGAGGTGTAGGTTAGGTGCACTAGTCAGGTGTAAATATAGGGGAATGCTTCGGACAGTGTGGACCTGTTGGGCCAAAGGACCTGTTTTCACTCTGTAGGGATTCTACATAAACCAAAAATTAGTAGATTTGGTACCTTCTGTGGAGAGAGAGAGAGGCTGAGGTGACGTATTGAATCCAATATAAATCCTCTTTGGAACTGAAGTGGGGTGGAAAAAAGCTGAGTTTTTACATTGTTGAGAAAGATCGGGAGGAACAGAAAGCAAGGTTATAGGGCAAGAACGTCTCGAGATCATAGGTGTCACAGAGCAAAAGGCAAAGGGGGTAGTAATGGTAGTGGATAAGAGATCAAACATAATATCAGAATATATGTCAGCTATAACTGAAAGAAAAAACATGAAAACAAGGCACCAAAAAAATATCAAAATGGTGGATGGAGTTCCTGTTCTGAGGTTAGTGAAGTCAATGCTGAGTCCAGAAGGCTGTAAAACACCTAAGCAAAAACTGAGATGCTGCTCCTCAGCTCATTTTGGCATTCACTGGAAAACTACAGCAGATCTTGGACAGAAATGTAAGCATGAGAACAAGATGATGGGTGTTGAATTGGAAGACCAGAGATCTGCCTGTGGACTGAAAGAAGGTGTCCTGCAAAGCTATCACTGACTCTATGTTTGGTCTTCCAGGAGGAGAATCAGTAGCAAAAACGGGAGACTAGATTGAAAGGAGTACGAGTAAATTGTCATTTTATCTGGACCTTTGAGGTTGGGGTTAGGGGCTGTGAGGAAGAAAGACATAAAAGGAAAACCTCCTGTTATTACATGAGAAGGTGCTGTGGAAAGGGGATGAGAAACTGGGGATGGTGAAAGAATAGACCAGATATTTAAAAAGGAACAGTCCCTTCTGTATACTGATAGGCTTGGGTGGGGGCTGGGGAAGACATGTTTGATGTTGGTATTATACTAGAAGTTGTAGAAGTGTGGAGACAGAGTCAAAATAATTATTTTTGTTTGAAGGCTTCTTTTGAGGCTTTCCCAAAGCTACGTTGTGATTTTTGAGGGTTACTGTTTGGGTTTCATTTTCACTGAGTCATTTATTAGGTGATTCAGTTGTACAGTAACAATACCTTAGCATTGATATACTTGCTCTTTGGTATCATACAGAAACAGATTTAGAAAAATTCCCCACTATCCTCATCAATTTTCCTTTAAAGTTAAAACCACAACACATAAAGAAAGCATTAATTTCCTGGATACCAAAGTATTTAAGTTGGTTAAGGTACAGTTGTCATAGTCCCAGAGGTCGGTAAGGCTTCCTTCTGATTGGAGAGATGACTGGTGTTGAGTTGAACTTGAGAATGACCACATCTCAGGTGAGCAGTGAGGTTGGGAAGGTGAGACTTTTATGGTAGCCTCAGCTGGTATAGGAATCGAACCCATACTTGTTGGCATCACTCTGCATTGCAAACCAGCTGTCCAACCGAAATTAGTACCAGAAAACATGCATAAATTAGTAACAGAGTTGTTTCTCAACCTAATTAACAAACACTTCTACATATAAAAAGCCATCACTCCACGTCTTCCCCAGCCCCCACCCAAGTCTGTCAGTATACAGAAGGGACTGTTCCCTTTTTCCAGACTGTTGAGGTCACAGCTGAAGCATTTCCATTGCTGATGCATAAAACTGGAAAATGTTAAGCAGGCAGTTACTATACTTTTTTTATTGCAGATCAGATCCCATTCTTGAATTTAGATTTAGCATTTAACACTGTGTTCACTGCAGTAGAATCCACTATATTTTTACCAAGTATAATAATTCCTGAACTTGTGTAGCATTAAACTAGAGATTCCACATTCATTTGCATGGAAATCACATCCTCTGTTACTTAAAGTTTTCTTAGAGTCTAATTAACTGAGTATTCTTTTGCTATGTTATGGACCAGACCTAACACCCTTAAATATTTTAAAAAGGTAGCCTAGACCCTAACTTTTTCTTATTTTAAATGCAAATGCAACGTGCTATGTTCCAGGTACAACCCAATTGGTCAAACTACTCGACATTAAGCAAAACACAATTTATTCAACAATTATAGTTAAAATACAACCAAAGGAAGAGTAATTTAGAATAACTTAATTCTACTGAAAGACTTAACAGAATAATTGATATTACTAATTAACTGTTTCAATACACTAACATCACATAAACACAGCTCTTTAGCAAACTGGAACATTCAGATAGACACAGAACATAGAACATTACAGTGCAGTACAGGCCCTTCAGCCCTCGATGTTGCGCCGACCTGTGAATCCAATCTGAAGCCCATCCAATCCATACGTCAATGCAATGACCATTTAAATGCCCTCAAAGTTGGCAAGTTTATTGTATGTAAATGTTGCACAGAGGCCATTCCATGCCCCTACTGCTCTCCGAGTTAACAAATACCTCTGACATTTGTCCAATATCTATCACCCCTCAATTTAAAGCTATATCCTTTGTGCTAGCCATCACCATCCAAGGAAAAAGGCTCTCATTGTCCACCCTATCTAACCCTCTGATTATCTTATATGTCTCAATTAAGTCACCTCTCAACCTCCTTCTCTCAAGTCCCTCAGCCTTTCCTTGTAAGACCTTCTGTCCGTACCAGGCAACATCCTGGTAAATCTCCTCTGAATCCTTTCCAAAGCTTCCACATCCTTCCTATAATGCAGTGACCAGAACTATGTGCAATACTGCAAATGCAGCTGCACCACAGTTTTGTACAGCTACAGCATGACTTCATGGTTCTGAAACTCAGTCCCTCTTCCAATAAAAGCTATCACACTGTAGGCTTTCTTAGCAGTCCTATGATCCTGGGTGGAAACTTTCAGGGATCTATGTACAGGGACACCAAGATCTCTCTGCTCATCTACGCTACCAAGAATCTTACGATTAGCCCAATACACTTTATTCCTGTTGCTCCTTCCAAAGTGAATCACCTCACTCTGTTCCATATTAAATTCTATTTGTCACCTCTCAGCCCAGTTCTGCAGCTTATCTATGTCCTTCTGTAACCCATAGCATCCTTCGGCACCATCCACAACTCCACCGACCTTAGTGTCATCTGCAAATTTACTAACCCATCCTTTTATGCCCTCAACCAGGTCGTTTATAAAAATGACAAACAGTAGTGGCCCCAAAACAGATCCTTGTGGTACTCTACTAGTAACTGAACTCCAAGATGAACATTTCCCGTCAACCACCACCCTCTGTCTTCTTTCAGCTGGACAATTTCTGATCCAAACTGCAAAATCACTTAATACGATGCCTCCATATTTTCTGCAATAGCCTGCTGTGGGGAACCTTATCAAACGGCTTACTGAAATCCATATACACCACATCAATCGCTTTACCTTTTCTGCCTGTTTGGTCACCATCTCAAAAGAACTCAATTAGGTTTGTGAGGTACAACCTACCCTTCACAAAACCGTGTTGACTATCCCTCATCAACTTGTTCCTCTCTAGATAATTATAAATCCAATTTCTTATAACCTTTTCCAACATCTTACCCACAACCGAAGTAAGGCTCACTGATCTATAATTACTAGGGCTGTCTCTACTCCTCTTCTTGAATGACGGAACAACATTTGGTATCCTCCAGTCTTCTGGTACTATTCCTGTCAACAATGATGACTAACGATCAAAGCCAAAGCCTTGGCAATCTCGTCCCTGACTTCCCAGACAATCCTAGGATAAATCCCATCTGGCCCAGGGGATTTATCTATTTTCATGCTTTCCAGAGTTGCTAACACCTCCTCCTTATGAACCTCAATCCCATCTAGTCTAGTGACTAGTATCTCAGTATTCTCCTCGACAGCATTGTCTTTTTCCAGTGTGAATATCTTCTCTGACTCCATGCACAACTTCCCACGACTATCCTTGATTGGCCCTAATCTTACTCTCATCATTCTTTTATCCCTATTATACCTATAGAAGGCCTTGGGGTTTTCCTTGATCCTATCTGCCACCAACTTCTCATGTCTCCTCCTGGCTCTTCTTAATTCTCTCTTTAAGTCTTTTCTGGCTAACTTGTAACTCTCAAGCGCCCTAACTGAGCTTTCACGTCTCATCCTAAGATCTTCTTCCTCTTGACAAGAGATTCAACTTCTTTAGTAAACCACGCCTCCCTCGTTTAACAACTTCCTCCTTGTCTGACAGGTACATACTTGTCAAGGACATGCAGTAGCCGTTCCTTGAATAAGCTCCACATTTTAATTGTGTCCATCCCCTGCAGTATCCTTCCCCATCCTATGCATCCTAAATCTTGCCTAATCGCATCATAATTGCCTTTCCCCCAGCTACAACTCTTGCCCTGCAGTATTTACCAATCCCTTTCTATTGCTAATGTAAACATAACCAAATTGTGGTCACTATCTCCAAAGTGCTCACCTACCTCCAAATCTAACACCTGGCTGAGTTCATTACCCAGTACCAAATCTAAGGTGTCCTCGCCCTTGTTGGCCTGTCTACATACTTTGTCAGGAAACCCTCCTGCACACATTGTACAAAACCTGACCCATCTAAAGTGCTTAAACTATAGTATTTCCAGTCAATATTTGGAAAGTAAAAATCCCCCATTACAACTACCCTGTCGCTCTCGCTCCTATCGAGAATCATCTTTGCTATCCTTTCATTTATACCTCTGGAACTAGTGGGCGGCACGGTGGCACAGTGGTTAGCACTGCTGCCTCACAGCGCCAGAGACCCGGGTTCAATTCCCACCTCAGGCGACTGACTGTGTGGAGTTTGCACATTCTCCCCGTGTCTGCGTGGGTTTCCTCCGGGTGCTCCGGTTTCCTCCCACCATCCAAAAGATGTGCAGGTTCAGGTGAGTTGGCCATACTAAATTGCCCGTAGTGTTAGGTAAGGGGTAAATGTAGGGGTTTGGATGGGTTTGCTTCGGCGGGTCGGTGTGGACTTGTTGGGCCGAAGGGCCTGTTTCCACACTGTAATCTAATCTAATCTAATCTCTTGTAAACTATTCGGAGGCCTATAGAAAACTCACCCACAGGGTGACCTCTCCTTTTCTGTTTCTAACCTCAGCCCATGCTACCTCAGTTGATGAGTCCTCAAGCATCCTTTCTGCAGCCGTAGTACTGACTAACAATGCCACCCCCCCACCCTCCTTACCATTTTCTCTGTTCTTACTGAAACATCTAAATCCAAGAACCCGCAACAACCAATCCTGTCCCTGCTCTATCCATGTCTCTGAAATGTCCAACAGCATCAAAATTCCAGATACCAACCCATGCTGCAAATTCACCCACGTTATTCTGGAATATTTTGTCTCAAATGGAATCCAGCAGCCTAGGAAGCGAACCCCCAACTTTTGGTTGTAAACGAGAGAGGAAAAGATAGCTTCCGCTTCTTCAGGCCCACAACAGCTCAGAGCCCTAAACCTAAAAGCCAAAAAAAACCCTCAAAATCCTAGTCTGAGAGAGCTGGCCACACCCATCCAAGCCACTTCTGCTGTTTCAACTTCTAAAAATCAATCCCAAGGCCTTACTCTAGTGCCTTTAATAGACTGCTCTGTGCCTCTGCTTTACAAACTTTCTTCAAAAAAAAACCAGGATAAAATAACCTTTTAAAGCCACAGCATCATCACAGCTGACAGGTTTAAGTTGTCCCTTTCCATTGCATTGTCTCTCTCAACCCTTCCTTGCAGATCCCTTCACCCCAATAATCCTCTTGCAGCTTTCTTATTCCACTCCCAACCCATTCTTTCTGAATAATTGGCACACCTTTCTACATGCAAAAAGCCATATTCCACCCACATGTATCTCACAGATAGTTTCTTCCCCTGCATTAGTCTTGCAGGCATCTCGCCCCCTCCTTCCACAGCTACCCACCCCAGAAAGCTGACTCACCCAGGACCTGGCAAACAGAGCTCTAGGACCAATCCTAGCCTCACCTAAAGGCCCCCATCTACACTCCTGGTTCTGACCTCAACAAAAGGCATCTCTGATCCCAGCCTCTACAAAAGCCTCTTGACCTCAATCTCAGTTAAAGGGATCCAGGTGACTATCTGAATGCTATCACTTACTTGTCCAATTGCCCGTTGTACCTCCATTCACAGATTTCCCTCCTGCATTTGTTGCTGATAGGACCATGAGTGAGCCTATCAGCAGCAAGCATAGGAAAGAACCAGTCTGCAATTGGAGGAGCAGCTCCCCAGCATGTCCTTATGTTCGCTGATTGGTCTGAATTTTCCTGTGTTTCTAGGACTTTCAAGGGGGTGGAGGGGGGAGCTTCCCCATCACTCTATGACGTTCTGAATACGGAGACTGATGGGGTGGAAATTGAAACCAGAGGAACCCCACCGTGATTCTGGTAGGGTGGGTAAGATGTGAGGGCAGAAGTGCAAGAAATGGGCTGAAAACAGTTAAGGGCCCGTGGCATGTCGAGAAACTGGGAGAATGCAATGGAGTCCTTCCAGGAAGCAGGGTGTGAGAAAGTGTAGTCACGGTCACTGTGCAAGTGGGTGGGTTTGCAATGAATATTAATGATGTTTTTTCCTTTGGACATGAGCGTCACTTGGCCAATCATTTATTGCCCATCCCTAATTACCCAGTGGACAGTTAAGTGTCAATCACATTGCTGTGGGTCTGGAGTCACATGTAAACCAGAACAGGTAAAGATGGAAGATTTCTTTCCCGAAAGGACATTAATGAACCAGATGGATATTTATGAAAATTGATAGCAGTTATGGAGTCATACAGTGGAGCCCAGGCTGTCAATCTGGTTGCTTTCAGTGTATGGCTCAGTGGTCGTCTATGTAACTAGGGCCTCACTATTAACAACACCCCCAGCTTTGGCACATCCACCTCTTACTGATGGGCTCTCATTCAACCCGCTCAACTCCTGAGCAATATCAAGGCCATGTGACAGACCAGGAGAAATGATAAGAAAAGAGAGAGAGGGAAAATACAGGACAAGTATAACCTTTTTAGGAAAAGAAATAAAGGAAGAGAGGGAGAGAAGTAGATAATGAAGAAGAAAATGGCGTGTGGTGGACCAACTTCGTGAAGATAAGAGAAAATAATTCATTATTTCTACCACTTGGTGGGTGATCTAATGGGGATACACTGCCTCCCTGTTACAAACCCACTCAATATTAATTTCCATGGATTTTTGAGTGGGTTCTCTAGCAGGTATACCAGATTACTGAATATATGGTGAAAGAGAAAACTAGGCGCAATGGCTCCAATGATTCATTGTTAACTTTATGAAAGGACATTCATTATTTGCAAAACGAAATTAACATATTTGAGCATAGAAATTATATTGTCCAGAATCATTGCATGAATACTCAACGTTTTCACGTTAAAGTTCTCTGCTATTAACACATCACCAAACACGGGATATATTTCCCTGTAGATTGATTTCCTTACAAAAGCTTTCTTACATATCTTTGAATTCCCATTCATCATGGATTCGTTAAGTCACAAGTGGAATTGTTAAGTTTCACAGAACTATGGCTTCCGTTTAACAAGGTCAAGCAGCAACCTAGTTGTGGTTTGACCTTATTGATTAAAGGTCATTTAGAAAGCTATGCACAACTGACCTCTGCTGTCTAATATAGTACAGAAACACCAGACAGAATGAAGTCATTTCAATAACCTTGCAGGCAAGAAGACAGCGGATTCAGGGTTGAGAGGGGGATTTATTAACCTTGAAAAGTTGCTTAAAATATTTTTACTTGTCTATCAGTTCTGACAATTAATGTCTCAAAAATGTTGTTTTGTCACTGGAGCATTCTGTTTTAAGTCTTACCCATGCTTGATATTTAATGCAACAATGATGTCCAATTCTTTGTCAACAGACTGTTCAAATTAACTGCCTATAACTGCAATGATTCTCTGAAAGAAGATATCTTCCGAATGCCAAATTTTTGTCACTTAATCCAAACTCCCACAGCTAAGACTTACAAATCAAGGACATCGCCTTGGTGAAACATTAGCTCTGTAACAGATAAAATCGGTGATGTGCGCTCCAAGAAGAAACAAATAATAAAAGGGCAGGAGGAAAATTGAATTACACAAAGACCATAAGGTTAAGAAAAGGGACAAATTACCTGAAACAACGTTCTTCAAAGGACATGGAGGTTAACAAATAATTAAAATCAAGTAATGTGGAATTGAGAGGAGCAGAATGTTAACAAATTTGATAGAGCTGATTTGAACTCGGACCATGAATGGAAATTGGGAGCGGAGTTAACAATAGCTGTGACAAACTTACCAATGAGGCATTAAGCTTTTTTAATGAGTAAAATTGAGGTCTAAACTATGCACCAAGACAAACTGGTCGCTTCTTGACCAGAGCAGACATGAGCACTCAGAATTCTTCAGCCTCTACAACCACCAACTAAAAACAAATGTTTGATTCTTTTTTGTCAAAAGCACCCTCCTGTGGGACCCTAATAATCAGGAGTCAGCCCCCCACAAAGACAATGCAATTATGGTCCCATCTCTAGTTATTACAGCCATACTCCCAGGACTTAGTTGAGGGATAATGGGTGGCAAGACAGTTTGCCGCAGAGAATTAAGACCATCCCACTGCAGGTACACTGATAAGGACTAAGGACAAATTTATATCAATCTTCCTGCTGCAACCTGCTGTAGTTCTTCCAACCATAGGGGCAAAACTGGGACGAGGCTCATAACCTTCCTCAGGCAGATTTTTACTTCGAAGATCTGAAGTCGTAACAGTCAACTGACCATTTTCACTGAGCAGATAGGATTTCATTCCTTTGAAACGCCAGTGCAAGCCCTTCAGATGATTCAAACACATGAGGAACTTTAATAGAATCATCAATAAATGATGAAGCAGTTCAGAAGCAATCACATCAAAGTGTTCATCTTCAGCCATTGCGAATGTGTTATATACTACACAATGAGACATTGAACATCGACGGATTTCAACCAGGAAATGCTTTAAAAATCAAGACCAATAAAATCCCATCGCTCAAAGCGACGACTCAAGACTTATTTTTAATTTTTTTTCCTTTTAGATAATACTCCAGAAGGCTCAAAAATGAGTCCCATTTTAACCAATTAATTAATCTGAGGGTTCATTCATTTTATTGGAAACAATACTTCTTGCATGCCTCTTTTAAGGTCCTCCTCTTCTTCCCAATAACAAAACAAAAACCAATTCCCAATTGAATGTCCACAGCAAGCAATCTGCTCGCAAATCTGTGCCAAGCTTATAGCTGAGCTAGCAGTCTGAAATGTGGGAGTGGCCAAACATGATTTATGTCTTGTATTTTCAGCCTATTGAAGAGTCTGGCTGAATCAATGCGCTCTTTTATATAAGGAGAACCCCTTCCAGCTCCCTACCACTCTGTGGTTTTAAAAACAGGCAAAGCTCTATGTTTCATTTACATCCAAATCTAATTTCATATAAGCTCAATTGCCAGCTAATCAAACCTACCTCTCACACTGGCCTGTGAGCTCTCTCAGGGTCAGGCACAATGACAGCTACAATAACTAAGTCTTCCTTGAAAACCCTGAGCAGAGACACACAGCTGTGATCCCTATGCCTTGGCTAAATGTGACTTGATGGCCCTGGCAGTACAGCAAGAGATCTTCCTCAGTCTTAATTCCTCGGTGTTTAAGGATGCTGCGTTCATTTGCATAGATACTTCTAACCTATTGTGGCTGGTTGCTAGCTGTGAAGTTGTAAACTTATCTATCACTTGTAACCTTAGACATGTCACACCACGGGTAACAAAATGCTTTAAATTACAACAGAAAATATATCTTCATGTGACAACAGAAGCTAAAATTGCAAAAATGTATTTCTACCTTAAAATGTACCTTTACTGACAATGAAAATATCATAGGATTAATACTCTGCGTCCTTGTAAAATTCACTGTGTTTTCCTTTTCACTAAAAAATTGCACTGTCCAAAATTGCCATAATTATTTTGACTCAAAACCCACTTGGCTACTTTTCCAGCAAGTGAATATTCATGTATTATCATTTAGTAATCCTTCAATCTTGTTGAATTGAGCGGAGCTATGTCTATTGCCGTTTCTCTGTCCTCCACCGCAACAAAGGAATTTCACACGAGTTCACGAAAACATTTGTAATTGACAACGGATTTAAATACATTAGCTTCTTTGGAGGCGAGGTTCTCTCAGCTTAATTTCATTGCACCCTCCCTATCCTGGCAGCTTCACCATATCTTAATTAACCTTAATCAGCTTTCAGAATTCTTTATAACATGCTTTGAACTGAGCTAGGGTGGAATACCTTCAAAATCCAATTACCTCAGTAGCTGTGATTTGCCTGTTGCCTGATGGTAACATGAATAATAAAATTCAAACAATATTGTGTTGCCATTTATAAATATTAATGCGGTCGATCCACACCCATTTTCCTTTGTTCTTTCTTCATGGAATTCTTGCCTGTCTCCTGTCACCTGCTCTCAATTTCTATTCTTTGCTATCTATTGCTCAGGCAAAGTTGTCCATGTTGGTAAAGTGCAGTTCACATCTCCCTCTCTGTTTTCTTTCAGACTAAGCAAAATTTCACAGGTCTCTTTATGTTTCTTTGTCCATTTCCTTTTTTATTTCAGCTCATCCAATCTCTTCCTTTGCTCACTGTAATTCATGTGCAAAATACACATCCCCTAAAAAAGACAGTCCCTTTGGGATTTATGTCTGTGACTGATCATGATGCAAAGTAAGTAATTTCACATAAAATGCATCCAATGTCTGTTTTCACTCTCCTTTGCTTTCCACTTTATATTTTGTATATTTGACCTCGGCCATCCTTTATTGTTAGTATCAAGTTGTGAAGTGGGACATCATTTAGAGAAAGAATCATTTATTCATGCCTCATTTTCATTTCCATGTCCTGTCTTTTAAGCTCATATATCCATTGTTAAACACAAGGTCCATCCTAGTCATAGTCTGTTTTTAACAACTCTCTTGTTCATTTCTCAAATGTAAGGACAGAAGTGTACCAGCGCAGGAGATGATAACCCTTTGTGCTGCTGTAGGTTTGGTGTAATGTTGATAAACAACAAAAAAGCAACCAAAATGATTCATAGCATTTCAATAAAAATACAGGAAAAACATTTCCCTCCTTCATACATCTTCAGCTGTACAATTGTGTGGATGCCACAAATATGGGAAAATAACTCAGGGAGGATCACATGCCCATCATTATATATTGATTGAATAATTCAGCACAGAAATGAAGCCATTCTGCCCATTGTTTCTGTGACAGCATTTTGAAGTGCTAATCCAAACAGCCCCCATATTTTACCTAGTTATAGAGAGATGTACAGTACGGAAACGGACCCTTCGGTTCAACTCGTCTATGCTGACCAGATATCCTAAATTAATCGGGTCCAATTTGCCCCATGTCCCTCTAAACCCTTCCTATTCATGTACCCATCCAGATGCCTTTTAAATGTTGTAATTGTACCACCCTCCACCACTTCCTCATTCCATACACGTACCACACTCGCCCCTTAGTTTCCTTTTAAATCTTTCCCCTCTCACCCTAAACCTATGTCCTCTAGTTTTGGACTCCCCTATCCTGGAGAAAAGACATTGACTATTCACCCTGTCCATGCCCCTCATGATTTCATAAACTTCTATAAGGTCCCCCCCCAGCCTCCGATGCTCCAGTGAAAATAGCCCCAACCTATTCAGCCTCTCCCTATAGCTCAAACCTCCAACCCTGGCAACATCTTTGTAAATCTTTTCTGATCCCTTTCAAGTTTCACAACATCTTTCTTCATAGCCCTACAATTTTAAATTTTTGATTGCAAAATGTCACGGGGTCCATTAGAGGCATGTAATCAACAGTTCCAAAGAAAGGCCATGCTGAACTTGCAACGTTACCTCTATTTCTGTCTCTATGGATGCTGAGTTTTCTTCTTATCCTGTTTCAGACTTCCAGCATCCGCAGTATTTTCCTTTTACATAATATGATCTGATATTCCAGTATTTTCAAAGTCATGGCAATCCAATCACCCTGGACACCATATTTTGAAATTGAATAAATCCTGTTTCTAAACAGTCAACCTGAAGTTCCTGAAAACAGAACTATTGCCTTACCTTTTAGCACCAGCCAAAGACCTCCATAGAGAAAGACACTACATATATGTTCATGGAGTGTCTTATTAAGGTTTAAAATTCTCAAAGCACTTTCTACAACAGGGTCAGTTGTCATTTTTCCTTGGGAATGCAAATTGATCAATTTAGATTGCCACTCATTCCAGAGATGAGGGGTATGTCTTACAAAGAGACATTGAGCAGTTTAGGCCAATACTCTCTGGTGCTTCGAAGAATTGAAGGGAGGTCTAACTGAGGTATAAAAGATGCTAAAGTGGATTGACAAAGCAGACATAGAAAGGATGTTTCCTCATGTGAGGCAATCTGAGAGATCATAGCTTTAGGATAAGGGGTGACAGATTCTAAACGGAGCTGAGGAGAAATTACCTCTCCCAAAGGATCGTGGATCTGTGGAATTCCAGACCCCAGAATGTGGTGGATGCTGGGATACTGTTTCAATTTAAGGAGGCGATAGATGGAGTTTTAATTAGTAATTGAATCCCTACAGTGTGAAAGCAGGCCATTCAGCCCATCAAGTCCACACTGACTTACTGAAGAGCACCCCCCTCCACCAACCCTATCCCTGCAATCCTGAATTCCCCATGGCTACTCCACCTAACCTGTACACTCCTGGACACTATGGGGCAATTTAGCTTGGCCAAACCCCCTTACCTGCACATGTTTGGACTGTGGGAAGAAATCGGAGCACCCAGAGGGAAGCCACACAGATGCAGGGAGAATGTGCACATTCCACACAGACAGTCGACTGAGGGTGGAATCGAATCTGGGTCTCTGGTGCTGTGAGGCAGCAGTGCTAACCACTGAGGCACTATTCCACCCTGTTAATGGATTAACAGGTTTGGAGAGCAGGCAGGAAAGTGAATTTGAAGCAGAGATGAGACCATCCATGATTGTACCTAATGGTGGAGCAGGCCTGAGGGGCTGAATGGCCTACTCCTGCTTCTGTTCCTTGTGTTCTTATTTTCAGAGGGAAGGAAAATAAAGCAGGGTTCATCATTGGTGACTGATCTGCTACGGAGTCATACTTTGCTGTCCCATCATCAAGTGAAAATGATCTTGGATAAATTACTTTTGGAATGCAAATTCACCATCTACTTTGCACCATAGTGTGTCTTAGAATGCAATGAAGGGCTCAATAGGGCCCATTCTGGTAAGGAACAACCTGTACAAAATGGGCCGGTTATACTACAACAATGACCGGTGAGTATACACAGAGGTTAAGTGGTGCCATGGGATATGATTGAAACGCATGTCACAAAGTTATTAGGCTAATTCATTGAGCAGAAGGTATTTGGTGCACAAAGGATTTGAAGTGCACAAAGGAGAGACAAATACCATGAAAATGAAGAATGGACCCAGAAACTCAAGGGTTCAGATGGAGGAAATGGAGATTAGACAAAGACGGATTTAGATTAAGCGAAAATGCATGGAACACTTTAAATAAAGTTAGTGAGGTACAGCTTCAAGTGATCACATAAGGTTATGATATAAAGTAAAGACTGAGACTACATTCAAACAAGAACAAGGGTAAACATATGATGTTCTCCTCCCTGGAGGTGGTGTGGAAGATGGCAAAAGGGCAAGTTGCCCTCAGAGAGATATCCGCCCTCATTGCAGCTCCTCAATAATTGAATGTTGGGCAAGAAGGACAGTTAGGACCCTCCTCAACTTATCTCCGGCAAAACTGCCTGCCTCCCTGGCGAGTGAGAAAGCTGTCTGGTTCCCAACTGGAAACCAGCTCAACTGGCCAACTGGGCTAAAAGATTTGCCCTAATCTGGGGGATAGGGAGCAAAGATAAAGGGACAAGGAGGTGCCTGCAGAATGCCAGCCCAGCCCTTGTAACGTACCCCTATCGCTCCACAAATCCCATCTCATCTGCCATCCTTGCCATTGAAACCCCTAAGGCCTAGGGCTCCAGCAGTAATCTCTCGGATCCATGAGCTGCCAGCCTCTCCTGGTTTTGAGGGGTCCAGGGGAGTGAGAGAAGTGGGGGGGTAGGAGCTTCAATAGCAAGGTTCAAGAAGCTTGCTGGTACATAGTTATTTGGAGCTGGATCATTAGCAGAGGCACGGAGTCAGTTGCCCTCATAGACTCCCATCCCCATTTTTAATGCACAGAGCTCTAAATCTCAGCTTTGCTATCCCTGGCCAAGACGTATCAATGCAAGATCATTCACTCAGGTCCTTCGCTCATTGTCCACTGAGGTTTCCTAATGTGCCATTTCCTAATGCCTTACAACCTCGGAGCAGGGCAAGGCAGCAGGTCCCAAGTCGACCTTAGTCAGAACAGGAATCAAATACCAATGCTGTTAGCTGTATTGTGAACCACGTTCCAACCATCTAGCCAACTGAGCAAATTGGCTCCCAACAAAATAGGGAAGGAAAGAAAATCAGGACCGAGGTGCTGAATAACAATGTCCATCAAAGATGATACTGCAACACATTTGAAAGGAATAGTTTACTTGAGAAATCAGAAGCACAATCCATTTGATCAGGAACAAGGAACAATAAAGATGCTATTACACTGCTGGTTTATAATTTAGGCTACCAAATAATGAGAAGGAGTTAGCGGAGGCAATTTTGCAGAGAAGTTGCAATGAGATACAACAACATTTGCAGTAGCAATAAAGGGAGACTTCCATTATCCTAATAAAGTCTGAGAAAATGATGCAAAGGCCAAAGGGAAGGAGGAATTCCTGGAATGCATAAGAATTTCTTTGGTCGTCCTGTTGCCAACCAAACAGGGAAAGGAAAAAAGTTGGATCTAGTTTTGGGGAATGAAGCGAGGCAGGAGTTTGTTCAGGTGGGAGAATGTTTGAGAAGCAGCGTTCCCAGGATCATTAGATTTCAGGTAATTATGGAAAAGAATAAGCAAAAAGTAAATGTGAAAATATTCAACCAGAAGGGAGATAATTTCACTGGGTTAAAGAGCCCTGGCCAAGGTGGAATATAGTCAGGTCGGGTGCTAAATCAGTAAATGAGCAACAGATCTTCAAAGACAATCGAGTTCAGGTTCAGACCCGGTACATTCCTGACGGTGAAAGAAAGGAGTTGCAAAGTTAGAGCTCTATGAATGAGTAAAGAGATCGAGGTCAACATGTAACAGAAATTAGAGGCTTATAATGAATACTGTGTTTGTAGCCACTTAACATCAAAGCTGAAGGCAAAAAGCACAAAGAATTGAAAAGGGGGCAAGGAGTGTATGAGAATTAATTAGTGGGTAATACTGAAGGAAAGTTATAATATTTCATAAACATCTAATTGGTAAAATAGATAAGGAGTCAGCAGAGTTTGTAAGGGGAACCTTTATGTGGAAGCTGATGTCATGAATGAGGCATGAAATGACCACTGTATTTATCTTCACTAAAGAGGCTATTGCAGATATTGTAGCAAAGGAAGAGGCAGTAGAGAAATTAATAAAATAAAAATTGACAAAAAAGAAGCACTTAAAGGATGGGCAGTGCTCAGTGTAGAAAGAAAATTCCAGTCTGACCCCAGCTACTGAGGGAATAAATGATGGGATTTACAGTGGCTAAGTCCATAATCTTTCTTAGTTATGAGGGCTGTGCTAAAGGACTGAAGTCTTGCAAATGTTATATCATGTTCAAAAAAGGGGAGAGATATAAATCTGGCCAGATGGCTTGACATCGGGGTGGGGAAATGTCTAGAAAAATTAATTCAGTGGAAAAATATGAGTTAATAAACGAAAGTAGCACAGATCCTTAAAGGCAAATCATATTTGACTAACTTGATTGAGTTCTTTGATGAAGTAATGGAGAGGATTGATGAGTGTAATGTAGATGATAAATGTACGGACTTTCAAAGGGCTTTCCATAGGATGCCAGATAATCAACCATTCAGCACAATTGAAGCTCATGGGATTAAAAGGACTGTCACTGCATGGATATAAAAATCAAGGAACAGGGGGAACATAGAAAGTAATGGTGAACAATTGTCTGTTAGACTGGAAGAAAATGTTTCTTTTGATATATAATAATGATCTGGAGTTGTATCTGAAAGCCTAATTTGCAGATGATACAAAAGACAGGGACATAGTAAGAAAAATTGCAGGTTATAAAAAATTCAGAAGAACAGGGACAGACTGGTGAAACAAACCCTTTCCACCTTCCGCAAAGACCGTTTCCTCCGTGACTACCTGGTCAGGTCCACGCCCCCCTAAAACCCACCCTTCCATCCTGGCACCTTCCCCTGCCACCGCAGGAACTGTAAAACTTATGCCCACACCTCCTCCCTCACCTCCATCCAAGGCCCTAAAGGAGCCTTCCACATCCATCAAAGTTTTACCTGCACATCCACTAATATCATTTATTGTATCCGTTGCTCCCGATGCAGTCTCCTCTACATTGGGGAGACTGGACGCCTCATGGCAGAGCACTTTAGGGAACATCTCCGGGACACCCGCACCAATCAACCACACCACCTTGTGACCCAACATTTCAACTCCCCCTCTCACTCTGCCGAGGACATGGAGGTCCTAGGCC
>NC_057728.1:62100761-62111523 GCF_004010195.1 Chiloscyllium plagiosum | reverse complement strand
CTAGCTTATCTCTCCACGCTTCAGGCTCACTGCCTTTATTCCTGATGAAGGGCTTTTGCCCGAAACGTCGATTTTGCTGCTGCTCCTCGGATGCTGCCTGAACTGCTGCGCTCTTCCAGCACCACTAATCCAGAATCTGGTTTCCAGCATCTGCAGTCATTGTTTTTACCATGAGAGATAAGGTACAGCATGGAGAAAGCTGATGTAACTCATTTTGGGAGGAAGAACAAGGAGTGACAATATCGACAGCATGGCACAATTTCAAACGTGATGCAGGAACAAAGACTGGGAATGTATGCAAGTCTTTGCAGCTGGTTTAGGAAGGCATATGGGGCAATTGCTTTAGAAATAAAGGTACAGGACTGATTCTGTGGCCCCCAGTGAGATCAAGGACATAGGCAGAGTTTGCGGGGAGGTCTGGAAATTCCAGTATTGGCAGTAACGTGTCAGTTTCAGGGCACTGTTTCCAACATCTAGCATGATTGCCATGCTCAGAAATACCACCCATTTCCCCGACTGGCAGACAAGCAATTGAGGGTATTTGGTGACTTGTTAAAGATGAATTAAGGAGGTCACTGGATTTTGTGATTGCTTACCTGTTTTCTGATGCAAAGGGGTGAGGAAGGGGAGCGCAGGGGTGGTTGTGAAGTGGGGGGGGGGGGGTGCAAACTGCCCTAAAAGGTGCCAGGGCGGGGGGGTGCCAGTTCTCCATACAGGTTTACTTGGATAAAGTCAAAAATTATCCTGTGTGTCAGCTTCCACCTCCATCGCCCTCCAAATTCCCACTCCTCCACCCAGACCCAGACCCAGATCCAGATCCACATAGTAATGGCCTTGTCACTTTTTTCTGTGTGCTTTTCTTAAATTAACTTGTTTGAAAAGTGGCTGAGAGGGCATCTTCATATTGAGGAGTCATCTCTGTTAGTTATACCCCAGACAACTGCCTCACTCAGGGTGAGACAGCATCTGATTAGCCTTCCAGCTTCAAGACCCCATGGAGCTCTTAATTGCACATGAAACCTGTCTTCCTGTCAATCAAAGATTTACCCAGATGAAAATCCATTTTCTACACCTATTTACAACATAAGTGAGTTTCTTTCTATCAGAGGCTCAGAAGTCTTTGGACTCACTCCAAGAGGAAACCCGCACAGACACAGGGAGAATGTGCAAACTCCACATAGAGAGTCGGCTGAGGCTGGGGTCGAACCTGGGTCTCTGGTGCTATGTGGCAGTAATGTTAACATCATCTTTCTCCCAAAAAGGTATGGAGAGAGAGAGAGAGAGATAGAGAGCGAGAGAGAGAGAGAGAGAGAGAGAGAGCTCTGTGATCAGCAGCCTGAAGGATGAAGTGGCTGAATAAAGTCATCGCAGTCTGAGAGTGTGAGGATCAGGGAATATTCTTAAGCCAGACTGTCCAATGAGAAACCCACAGAGAGAGTGACCTCTTTCACCAAGGTCTCAGATCTCATTATGTGCGATTCTTGACGAACTGCCAATTCAGGATGAGCTGACTAAGGCCTTCAAGTCCTTTAAGAAGAGTAAACCTCTCAGAAGCATTGTCTCTTGGGCCTAGCTGCATTCATCTCTGTGTGACATTTTTTGGCCAAAGCCAGCTAGAGGCTGCAAGAGAATGCTTCTCTTCAGGAGAATATGTGAATCCATGAGGAAAAACATCCTCACCTTCATCTACACACACAAAGAGAAGAAGGAGGAAATTAAAAATTGGTGGTTCATCTCACATGTTAACTCCAACATTCCAGCCGAGGGCAATTGGGTCTAATTGGGTCAGGTCTGCTGCAGGCTTGGCAACTCACCCTTGCAGGAAGGTCTCTGAGAGATATGGAGACAAGAGAGTGGATACTTGCCTCATCAGCCCGGACCAGGAGAATGACTTTAACAGAATATTACACACCTCATTGACAGATGTGCTCTCCAAAATGCAGTTTGTGGATGGCATCCAGAATTGGATGCAACTGCTCTACACAAATGGGGTGCAGTTTCAATCACCAAGTGGGAAGCACAAAACTTTCTGATCCAATCTGGAGTCAGCGAAGACTGTCCTCTCTCCCCTATTCTTTTCAGCTCTTGCATTGAGATTTTTGCCAAATACATTCAGCAGAATGTTTCATTGCCAGGACTTACAAACAAGCAACAAAACATACAGTGCCTGGTGGTAAGAATTATCCTTTCTATCAAATCCATTCTGTATGCTCAGAGTATCACCACCCTACACATACTGATCTTGAGTAGGGTGCAGTGAGTAAGAGACTGTTGTTCAGCTCCTTGTCGAATATGCCTTTGCAATGAAGATTTTGAAGAGAGACGCAATGGTTTTTGTCGAGGTTTATCACAGGCACTCCATGACGAGGGTTATCTGCTCCCAAGGGTGCCCAGCAAAACAAACATCAACAATACCTGGAAGAGCGTCAATTCCGTGCAAGATGCTCTTTGGTCTGTTCATGGTTTGCTGGTCTTCCAGTGCAAATATTTGTCCTTGGTTCAGACTGACAAATTCCAAAGTCCTGGATTACATGTTGAGGGATGCACTAAAGACTGAAGAAATCACTGTCGGACTGGAATGAGGGAAGATCACCTATCACGAATGACCTATCACCAAGGGGCTGGAAGCTGTAGAATGCTTCAAGCTATGGGCCTTATAATGAATCAAAAGAATTGTAAATACATCATGGCATTTCAGACTGGAACATGGTAGAGAGAGAAAGAGTTTATTTCCATTGCATTTTGGATAATTTCTAATGTTTGCCCTCAAGCTGCACGCCTAATATGGAGTGTGCTTTGTAAGTATCAAGACCATAGCAATCATATTGAGTAGAACATGCAGTAAGTTGAATGTTATTGTAAATTCTGCAACATTAAAGCTGAAATGGTTTGTAATATCCTTTCTCCAATTTTGGTGGGAAAAGCAATCATTACTTTAGCTGTCTCCCTATTCCTGCCTCTGCCCACTGCCACTTTCCCAACCATCACTACCACCTGAACTCAAACACAGTGCCTCCCCACACTCCCACACTGTATCAAGAGCAATTCAAGTTGTGAAATAAACATTAGTTTTGTCAGTAATATCACTCTCTGGTAATGAAGTCATGGCGAACATGCCTATGCCAAAAATGCATTTGTCCACCATTTTGATTTAGTTCTGATAACCTGCAAAAACATACACTTATATGGACCTTTAATTAAAGTTATACATTCCAAGGTGTTTCTCTCAACTGTTATTAATCAAACTTTGCTTAGTAAAAGCAGTTAACATTATTTACTAGAGAAGGGAAGCATAGCTGTAAGTGGTATTTAGTGTTGCTGAAGTCTCCTGTGTATAGAGTAAACTGCGGATGCTGAAAATCTGAAACAAAAACAGAAGTTACTACAGAAACTCAGCAGGACTTGGTGCCATCCATGGACAGAAAGCAGAGTTAGCGTTTGAGATCCAGTTGTACTTCATCAGAACTCTGAACCAGTTCCGAGGATGAGCCATCGGGCTCAAAAACATTGATTCTGTTTTTCTGTCCCAGAATCTGCCAGACCTGCTGAGTTTCTCCAGCAATTTTTGTTTTCTTCCAAAGTATAGAGATTAGATAGCTACATCTAAAAAAGGTTAATCTTAATGCTGCCTTGTGCTGAGCAAAGGAGAAACTTATATTAGTATTCCAACTTTCAGAACTCCATGACATCTCAGAACTATCACATCGCAGCCAGTCAGTGTAGTCATTGTTCTAACGAAGGCAACACAGGAGCCAACTTGTGCACAGTAAGCACATACAATCAGGAATGCTAAGGTTTTAAGTTGGATATTTTAAAATCACTGTGACTTTATAAAACTTTAGTTAGGTCGCATTTGGAGTATTGTGTGTATTCCTGATCACCACACTATAGGAAGGATGTCTTCGTCCATCCACATTAACGCTACAGTTAAGAAAGCACACCAACATCTCTACTTCCTCAGAGGCTAAAGAAATTCAGTATGTCCACATTGGCCCTTACCAATTTTTGTCGATGCACCATAGAAAGCATTCTATCCAGGTGCCTCACAGCTTGCTATTGCAGTACCCAAGACCAGAGGAAATTACAGAAAGTTGTGAATGCAGCCCAGTCCATCACAAAACCAGTCTTCCATCCATTAACTCCATCTACACTTCTCGCTGCCTTGGGAAAGCAGCCAACATAATCACCACCCTGGTTATACTCCCTTCCACCCTCTTCAATCAGGCAGAAGATACAGAAAACACGTACCAACAGATTTAAGAACAGCTTTTTCCTGCTGTTCTCAGACTTTTGAACGGACCTCTCCTATGTTCGAGTTGGCCTTTCTCTGCACTTCTCTGTAGCTATAACACTATATTCTTCATTCTGTTCTATTACTTTGATGTACTTACGCATGGTACGGTTTCTCTGGTTAACATTAAAACAGTACTTTTCACTGTATCTCAGTACATGTGACAATAATCAATCAAATCAAAACGATGTGGAGTGGTACAAAAGAGATTTTCTAGGATGTTGCCTGGATTGGTGTTATTAACTATTTGGAGGGATTGGACAAATTTGGATTGTTTTTGTCAGAGGCCGAGGGGTGAACTGAAAGAAGTATATAAAATCATTAAAGGCATGGATTGGGCAGATAGCCGGTGTCTTATTTTTCCCAGGATGGAAATGTTAAATACTAGGCGAGATAGGTTTATGGTGAGTGGGGTGGGGGGTTTAAAGGAGATGTGTGAGGCGAGTGTTTTACTCAGAGGGTGGTGGGTGCCTGGAATGACCTGCTCAGGGAAGTGGTACAAGCAGATGTAAAAGCAACTTCTAAAAGATACATTAACAGGCAGGGAATAGAAGGATATGGACTATGTGCAGGCAGATGGGATTAGTTTAAAATGAGATCATGGTCGGTATAATCATGGTGAGCCAAAGGGTCTGTTCTTTGTTCTACTTAGACATCTTTTATTTGTTTTTAGGCCAATATGTCATTGACTACATGGGAGATGGTGGTAATGTCAGTGGATTATAATTAACACATTCAGGTTGATATGGTGAGACACAGGTTCAAACCCTACCGTAGCAGATAGTGAAATTCAAACGAAATCTGCATTTTGACAATGAGGTCTGTTGTCATAAAACCCCACCTGGTTCACTAATGTTCTTCAGGGAAGGAAATCTGCCGTCTTCACCTGTCTGGTCTACACGTGGGTGACGCTTAACTGCCCTCTGGGGCAGTTAGGGATGGGCAGTAAGAAAATAACCTTGCCACCTCACGTGAGGATTTATTTTTAAATGTAAGATGTAACCCTCCGAACATTACAGGGAAACTTTAATAAACCGGCCTCCACACAAAGGAAATGTCATTCCCGGGCAAGCGGACGACAGTAACTGGCGCACATTGTAGTCTAAGGAAGAAATCTCCAGAGGTAGGAATCTAGGGTCACTCCAGCTGTTTGTGGAGAAGGATAACAGGGTTCAATGTAAACGATCCTGTCAAAAAATGATTCGGTCCAATTCTGTCCAAACAGAAATGTTTTTCTCTGTGGGATTTTGTTTTTATTTGTTCTCTTTCCTATTCTCGAGCAGCATTTGCCAACTCATCGAGGGGTACACATTTTTTTGTTTCTGAGCTGAGTAACCCGAGATCTGGAGAACCTGCTCGACCAGGCTGGTCTCTGTTCTTAGTAAAGAAAATGCCAGTGACCAGCTTTATGGCTTTGGGTTAATTTAATGGCTATTTCTAGCGCAAGGAAGAAAGTTTCGATAAATCATTGATGTGTTTCGTTCGGAAGCATAAAGGAATCACAATTTATTTTTGTTTTAATATTTTAACGCAATGCAAGCACAGTCCCACTCTCACTGTCTGGATTAACCCTGTATTTACACATACACACACAGAGCAGGTCTGGCAGAATTACAAGTCTGGTATGACTCTTATCCATGCGTTTGAAACATTAACTCTGTTTCTCCCTCCACAGATGCTGCCACACCTGCTGAGTTTCTCCAGCGGTCTCTATTACCATTTCAGATTAGAGTATTTTGCTTTTTAACCCCACGTTCTCTCGAATTCGTGTACTTCAGGGCGAGAGCAAAGCCCACGCGTGTAACCTCCAGCGTTGGTTTTGGGTTTCAGTGGCGACTCTGTCAGCGTTATGTTGTTACCTTGGAACAGGAATGCCCGGCTTCCACTGTGAAATCCTTGGACCTGGACGATGCCCTCGGTTGAATCGCTCAGTTGCAATGCAGAGAAAACGTCGATTTCCTGGGCTGGATCAACACCGAACCCTAAAACTGAAAGCAAGCAGCCGTCAGTTACCCCTCCCATCATCGCTCAGGTGGGAATGAGAAACAAGTCACTGATTCCAGCCAGACCCGACCAATTCCAAACAACAGAAACAAAACTCGACCACAGACACCCATTCGTATATATTTTATTAACTTTCACGTCACTCGCATTGAGGAAGCGACAGCAATTCAGTGCATCTCGCTCCCATTCCCGATACATTCCCATTGCTTCGCATTTCCAGTCTCCCTCAATCGCCTCCTGTCCACCTTACAGAGGGCTGCATTACAAATAACCCCAACAAAAAAGTACTCTCTGAAATAGAAGCCTGCCCACTGGTTTGATTGACCAGAAGGATACTACACTGTTCAAACATTGCGAATCTATCTGCTGTTTAAACCCCTTGTACATCCATCACGTGTTAAAGCCTTTGTCCATACACAGGGTGTTAAATGAAAGCTAATCTATATATTGCTTAAGCCTCACGTACATCTCTAGAGAGTTAAAGCACACCCATATATAGTGTTAAATCAAGGTTTACCTATGTGTTGTTTAAGTCCCTTGTACATTGATAGAGGATTAAAGTACGTCCATATATAGGGTGTGAAATTCATGCTAATCTATACGTTGTTTAACCCCTCGGAGAGCTACAGAGCGTTAAAGCACTTGACCATATACAGGATGAGAAATCAATGCTAATCTATATGTAGTTTAAGCCCCCTGTACATCTATAGAGTATTAAAACACATTCGTTGCTACGGTGTTAAATTAGTGTTAATCTATATATCTATCTATATAAATTAGTGTTAATCTATATATCTATATATAAATTAGCGTTATCTATATATTAATTCAGATCATTTTGCATCAATACAGTATAAAAGCCCTTGTCCATCTATATGGTGTGTAATCAATGTTACGATGTCGACCCTTATGTATCTATAAATCTCTTGTCCATATACGAGTTAAAAGCCTTGCAGGTCGGTAACTGCCTGTTTCCCTCTAGCTGCTCACTCGATCTATCTGTTTATCTGATAATGTGTTCACCGCTGACTCTCTGTACCTGGGGATGACTCCTTCCTGCCCATCTCTGTAGGGTCCGTGCCTACATCTCCCTACACTGGCTGTGAATCCTACCTCCGCACCCCCCCACCCCCTTACTCACTCCGGGTCTAACTCCGGGGCTCTGTCAGCCCCGGGGAAAAGCAGGCGCCGTTTACCTTGGACGATGTGAACAAGTGCGAGGAGACTCCTGAAGATCGCGGGGGCCATTGCGTGTGGAGGGGTGTGTGTGTGAGAGAGAGAGAGAGTGGAGCCCGTTAGTCCATCATCTCCCGGTTCTCTCCCCTCGGTCAGGAGCGCCCGGGAGCCGGCTGAAGTGGAGACCTGTTCCTGAGGAGACAGAAACGCGCTGGAGACCGTCAGCAGCGCATCCCCAAGCCTCACAGCATCGCTCGGCAAATCGGGGCAGAGACTGGGAGCTGACAGCCACTGGACTCAATGTGTTCTGTCTGAGGCTCTGACGCTTTCAGCGACGCTGGTGGGAGACACGTTGTTCTGTTGCAACTAGAGAGAGAGAGAGAGAGAGAACAACTGGCAGTTCAGGGCTATTTACATCCCCTGGTGGCTTCCTCACAGGAGTGGAGCTCTCAGCATCCAGAAACCTTTCCAAATCTATCCAGCTGCTTCCCTTAGGGCGCCTGGAGTGATTCCTCTCCAGCCCCAGAGCCAGAAGACTTTGACTCAAGATCAGAGAGAGTCTCGGCGATAAAATCTGATTCTTTATTTCATGGCTAACAATTCCAGCTGCCCGTCCCTCCCCCTCACTCCGTCACACCCAGCACAGATAAACCAAGTATGTCACCCACCACCCAATGATGGAACTTACCTTCTTTCACCTGGCTTTGCAGCCAGGCTATATTCTCAGCTTCCTGGCCATATCGCGCTTTCAGTCTGATGGAATCGTGCAAGGGCGGAGAGGGGGTTCTGTCCAAACTTACTTCCCCCTTCCACAGATTTGGTCCAGGGTTTAACCGGTTAGTTTTGGAGAAGATCTCACCTCTAACAGAAGGTCGATCTTCATAAAGTTGTTCAAAATGTTTAAAGGGATGCCATCTCACAGATACAGAGCTGAAACAAAAGCTTGGATATCTAAAAACAAACGCTAGAGAAACTCAGCAGGTCTGGCAGTATCTGTGGAGAGAAAGCAAGCCTGAAGTTCCCAGTGACCCTTTGAACTTCAGCGAACCTGATTGCTTTTTTAATGAGGATTGATAGCACCTCTGGTCATTATTCGTGAGACTAGCTTTCAATTCCAGATTTATTAATCGATTTACAATGTCACCAGCTACCGTACTGGGATTTGAACCCAATGTCTCTGCAGCATTAGTCAGGTCCAGCGACCCTGTTATCATTATGGCACCACCTCCCTGGTAGAGGAATCCAGAACAGAGGGAAGTAGTTTTAAAAGGAGAGAGGTAGGCCTTTAAGGGAGGGACTGGTTACATCAAACAAAACTAAAAGCTGTGGAGATCACAAACAAAGAAAACCAGAAATTGCTAGAGAAACTCAGCAGGTCAGGCAGTGTCTGTGTAGAGAGAAACAGAGTTAACATGTTGAGTCCAGTTCTGAAGAAGGCTTACTGAAATTGAAAGGTAAACTCTATTTTCTCTGCACAGATGCATTTGGTATGCTTTCCTTTATTGGTCAGTGCATTGAGTACAGGAGTTGGGAGGTCATGTTATGGCTGTACAGGACATTGGTTAGGCCACTTTTTGAATATTGCGTGCAATTCTGGTCTCCTTCCTATCGGAAAGATATTGTGAAACTTGAAAGGAATCACAAAAGGATGTTGCCAGGGTTGGAGGATCTGAGCTATAGGGAGAGGTTGAACAGGCTGGGGATGTTTTCCCTGGAACGCTGGAGGCTGAGGGGTGACCTTATAGAGGTTTACAAAATTATGAGGGGCATGGATAGGGTAATTGGACAAGGTCTTTTCCCTGGGGTGGGGGAGTCCAGAACTAGAGAGCATAGGTTTAGGGTGAGAGGGGAAAGATTTTCAACAGACCTAAGGGGCAACATTTTCACGCATAGGGTGGTATGTGTATGGAATAAGCTGCCAGAGGATGTGGTGGAGGCTGGTACAATTGCAACATTTAAAAGGCATTTGGATGGGTATATGAATAGGAAGGATTTGGAGGGATATGGGCGGGATGCTGGCAGGTGGGACTAGATTGGGTTGGGATATCTGGTCGGCATGGACAGGTTGGACCGAAGGGTCTGTTTCTGTGGTGTACATCTCTATGGCTCTATGACTCTATGAGATGTTGCCAGACCCACTGAGTTCCCCCTGCGATTTCTGTTCTTGGCTGGTTAGCTCCATTGGCCAAATGTTAGGATGGGGTTCTGCATAATTCTGGGCAGTGTAATGGCTCCGTGGTTAACATTGCTGCCTCACAGCACCATGGACCTGGGTTTAATTCCACCCTTCGGCAACTCTGGAGCTTGCACATTCTCCCGTGTCTGTGTGGGTTTCCTCTGGGTGCTCTGGTTTCCTCCCACAGTCCAAAGGTGTGCAAGTTAGGTAGACCAGCCATGCTAAATTGCCCCATAGTGACCAGAGATGTATAGGTTAGGTGGATTAGCCATGGGAAATGCAGTGTAACAGGGGTAGGGTAGGGTAGGGTAGGGTAGGGTAGGGTAGGGTAGGGTAGGGTAGGGTAGGGTAGGGTAGGGTAGGGTAGGGTAGGGTAGGGTAGGGTAGGGTAGGGTAGGGTAGGGTAGGGTAGGGTAGGGTAGGGTAGGGTAGGGTAGGGTAGGGTAGGGTAGGGTAGGGTAGGGTAGGGTAGGGTAGGGTCTGAAAATGTGTTGCTGGAAAAGTGCAGCACGTCAGGCAGCATCCAGGGAACAGGAGAATTGACGTTTCGGGCATAAGCCCTTCTTCAGGAATAGGGTAGGGTAGGGTAGTGGGTCTGGCTGGGATGTCCTTTGGAGAGTCAGTGTGGACCTAATGGGCTGAATGGCCTGCTGCCACAATGTAGGGATTCTAATGTTAATGTCGTGGCTAAGATAAAGTTAAAAATCACACAACAACAGGTTAGAGTCCAACAGGTTTATTTGGAAGTATGAGCTTTCAGAGTGCTGCTCCTTCATCAAGTAACTAGTGGGGCAGGATCATAAGACACAACATTTATAGCAAAAGATTACAGTGTCATGCAACTGAAACAATATATTGAACAAACCTAGATTGCTGTTAAGTCTTTCATCTTTTAGAATGGGTAGCCTGTTGGACTATAACCTGGGTCGAGATTAGAGAGGTGCTTGAAAAGCACTGCAGTTCAGGCAGCATCCGAGGAGCAGTAAAATCGACGTTTCGGGCAAAAGCCCTTCATCAGGAATACAGGCAGAGTGCCTGAAGGGTGGAGAGATAAATGAGAGGAGGGTGGGGATGGGGAGAAAGTAGCATAGAGTACAATAGGGGGGTGGGGAGGG
>NC_057728.1:62088902-62099997 GCF_004010195.1 Chiloscyllium plagiosum | reverse complement strand
GAGGTAGGGTGGGAAGAGGTGTAATCCAGGTAGCTGTGGGAGTCGGTAGGTTTGTAAAAAATGTCAGTATCAAGTCGGTCGTCATTAATGGAGATGGAGAGGTCCAGGAAGGGGATGGAGGTGTCAGAGATGGTCCAGGTAAATTTAATATCAGGGTGGAATGTGCTGGTGAAGTTAATGAATTGCTCAACCTCCTCACGGGAGCACGAGGTGGCCCCAATGCAGTCATCAATGTAGCGGAGGAAGAGGTGGGGAGTGGTGCTGATGTAATTACGGAAGATGGACTGTTCTATGTAGCCAACAAAGAGACAGGCATAGCTGGGGCCCATATGGGTGCCCACGGCTACCCCTTTGGTCTGGAGGAAGTGGGAGGATTCGAAGGAGAAATTGTTAAGGGTGAGGACTAGTTCGGCCAAACGAATGAGAGTGTCGGTGGAAGGGTACTGTTGGGGACGTCTGGAGAGGAAGAAACGAAGGGCTTGGAGGCCCTGGTCATGGCGGATGGAGGTATAGAGGAATTGGATATCCATGGTGAAGGTGAGGTGTTGGGGGCCAGGGAAACGGAAGTCTTGGAGGAGATGGAGGGTGTGGGTGGTGTCTACAACATATGTTGGGAGTTCCTGGACTAGGGGGGAATAGGACAGTGTCGAGGTAGGTAGAAATGAGTTCAGTGGGGCAGGAGCATGCTGAGACAATGGGTTGGCCAGGGCGGTCAGGCTTGTGGATCTTGGGAAGGATGTAGAACCGGGCAGTGCGGGGCTCCCGGACTATGAGGTTGGAAGCTGTGGGTGGGAGATCTCCTGAGGTGATGAGGTTCTGTGTGGTCTGGGAGATAATGGTTTGGTGATGGGGTGTGGGTTCACGGTCGAGGGGGCGGTAGGAAGAGGTGTCCTCAAGTTGGCGCTTGGCTTCAGCATTGTCAAGGGGGCGGTAGGAAGAGGTGTCCTCAAGCATGGTCGAGGGGGCAGTAGGAAGAGTGTCCTATAACCTGGTGTTGTCTAATTTTTGTCCGCCCCAGGCCAACACCGGCACCTTCACATCAGATAGCCACTTCCAGATGAGGCCGATTTGTGACCTCCTCAGCCTGACCCTGAGAGTGAGTGCCAGTGACAAATTGCCATGAATAAGATAAACTCCAAGGAATCAGCTCAGGATGAAACATCAGCGGGCAATATAGGGATCTCCCTGAGTCAGCAAACATATACCATGCTGCTCTATTGATCAAAGAAAATGAAAGTAGCATTGCACACAAATCATCAAGGGATGTTTCTTCTAAAAGGTTATGGATTTTAATTAGCACTTTCTTGACTGAGATGAATAGTTTTGTTTTGCTTAGATGGTGTTTATGTGGAGCTCGGGGTGGTCAATGAAATAGAGGCACTGATCAGCCCAATTGGATTGAATGGTTGAGCAAAGAACAAAGGACTGAATGGCCTCCTCCCCTTCCTGCTCAGGAATCAACCTAAATCTCCAAGTTATTCCCCACTTCCCTGTGGAAGTGATTTCAACTGAGATCACATCAAGGGGTTAAAGGCAGGAAGAGGTTAGGAGTAAGGTCCTGTTCTGACAGCTCAGCCAAACAGTACCAGGCTTTCTGGAGGCTACTATTTCACACCGCCTTGACACAGAATGGATCGTAGTTTAACTGTTCTCTAATGCAGAGCTGAGATTTTCTTTAAACAAAGTCCAACAATCCTGTGGATCCAATACCACATATTCTAATTTTTACTGATCCCAAGGTTGTGGGATCATGTCTGGAAATTGAGTGCACAAGTGAAGGATAGCTCTTTACTCCTCCTGTGGTGGAAATATAAATTGAGATCTAAATTCCTCTCAGGACACGTTAAAAGATCCCATGCCACTATTTCAAAGACACGGAGTGCGAGTTCCACCTTCAATGTCCATGCCAATATTTATCTCTCAACATCACAGAGACATTTTATATGATCATTACCCTGAATGGTTTGAGAGACCATACTGCATCCAAATTGGCTGCCGCATTTCCTACATTACCACAGTAACCACACTTCAGTGGCTGGGATGTCCAATGATCATGAAAGGTGTTATACAAATGCAACTAGAGGAGCATCATTTTGTGTGTGTTCTGACAGAGAGTTTGATCAGAGCAAGCTCACACAACCGGTGTGAGATAAATGACCAAGAGAGGGACAATGAATGTTTCTTTTTACACAGTGTGCTGTTGTAATCTGAAATACACTGTCTTGGTGCAAGGTGGAAAGAGTAACTCACAAAAGGAAATTGGATAAATACTAGAGAAGGAAGATGCTGTAGTACTACAGGGAAACAGTCAGGGAATGAGATTAATTGGATATTTGTTTCCAACAGGTTAGCACCTGTACAGTGGACTGAATGGTCTCTTGCATTCCATATGTTCAATTGTCAATTTCGAACAGATAGTTAACTTCAATTCGAATTATCAGAAGCTGTAGTTCTACTACAATCAGAGTCAGATCATTGAGTTCTTTATGCATACATGATCATCCAATGATTAAGATACTGGACTAGCATGCCACTCTTGTGAAAATGTATTCAATAAATCTGAAGTCACATGACACCAGGTTATAGTCCAACAAGTTTATTTGAAATCACAAGCTTTCGGAGCACTGCTCCATGTTGTGTGACTTCTGACTTTGTCCACCCCTGTCCAACACTGGCACCTCAACATCATCAATAAATCTGGTAATTTGTAGTCCAAGTCATAAAAATAAGTAAGGAAGCTTACAGGTTACTTTAAAAATCAACCATTTTAATAACGTGCTTCAGTAAAGGTAGGCTGTCAATCATACAAATAGCCAGCATTGGACACAAACTCCATTATAATGCTGACTTTTTATGTCCGCTGAAATGACTTAAAAATCACCCACGTGCAAAAAAATCACTTCAAAGTTTAATTAAAAGAAAATTGGGTTATCCTACCAGCAATAACTCGGGCTGAACAGTATTGTTGCTGGTGTTAGATATGTAGGCAAGTGTAAATCGCAACGGCTTCAGAGTTGTTTGAGAGCATTTAATGTTCAACAGGCTTTGTATTTCCCCAGTGGATGGATGAGGGAAAGTCTAAGGACCTCTTCATGGGTCTGCTCCTGGGCATGGCCAGGGTGACCATCAACAGGTTCTAGCAGTAAGCCGAGGACAGCCATATTTCCTGACTTGCCTGACCCTCTTCTGCAGCTACGTTTGTGCCCAGGGTGTCCTTGGAGAGGGAGCACGTGGGTCCACCCAACAGAGAGAGGTGGGCACCACTGGGGATGGAGCACCTTAGTTCCCCTTCCAACACCATTTTGAATTAACCCCTCTCTCTCTCCTTAGCTTTCTCACACTTTCGTTGTCATTGCATAGCCCCTGACAGACTTTGCATGGAAATCCTGCTTTTAAGTTGAAGCACAAGTGATTTAGTGGTGATTAGAAAGAAACTGTCCAGAGGTGTGTAATAACATCTCTGAGCAGCAAAAGAAAATGAGCTGGGTTCTTTCAAGGACTCTTGTAGTCCAGTGCAAGATAGCAGACGATGACATATCCCTCCCAGATCGTCTCAACGCCTTCTGTGCTTGCTTTGAGCAGAATTTCGGCAGAGAGGTAACACCTGTTCCGACAAGCCCCGATGAACCTATCCCAACAGTCACTGCATCAGAGGTCAGGTCAGTTTTCCTTCGTGTGAATCCAAGGAAAGCGATGGGACCAGATGGAGTACCAGGCCGTGCATTCGGAGCATGCGCAGATCAACCGACAGAGGTCTTCTCGGACATCTTCAACCTCTCCCTGCAGCAGGCCACTGTCCCTGTCCCTCAATGACTACCATCCAGTGGCCCGAACTTCGGTGGTTACAAAGAGCTTTGAAAGGTTGGTCATGGCATTAATCAACTCCAGCCACCCACTACTCTTGACCCACTCCAATTTGCCTATCGGAGCAACAGATCCACATCAGATGCATATCACTTGTCCTTCACTCCTCCTTAGAACATCTTGACACCAAGAACAGCTATGTAAGAATCCTACTCATTGACCACAATTCAGCCTTCAACACTATTATCGACTTAAGACTGATTACTAAACTTAGTGATCTCGGCCTAAGCCCCACTCTCTGCAACTGAATCCTCAGTTTCCTGACCCACAGGCCACAATCAGTGAAGATTGAGGACAATATTTCATCCTCACTAACACTCAACACTGGAGTCCCCAGGGGTCAGTACTCAGCCCCCTACTGTACTCACTGTATACCCATGGCTGCGTTGCCAAATACCAGACTAATGTCATTTACAAGTTCGCTGATGACACCACTATAGTCGGTCGAATCTCAGATGGCGACAAAACAGACTACAGATGGGAGGTGGAAAACCTGGAAAAATGGTGCACTGAGAACAACCTAGCTCTCAATGCCGGCAAAACCAAGGAACACATTATTGACTTACAGTAGGATGTTACTCATCCCTCCTGCACATTAACAGCACATAGGTGGAACGAGTGGAGAGTGTCAAGCTCCTGGAAGTGGTCATCCACAACAAGCTTTCTTGAACTCTTCATGTGGACGCATTGGTTACAAAGGCCCAACAACGTCTCTTCTTCCTCAGGCAGCTGAGGAAATTTGGCATGACGGCAAATACCCTTGCCAACTTTTATACGTGCACCATCAAAAGCATTCTGTCTGGATATATCACTACCTGGTATGGCACCTGTACCATTCGAGATCAGAGACGGTTACAGAGAGTGGTGAACTCGGCCCGGACAATCACAAAGGCTGACCTCCCATCAAAAACTGTAAGTATTCCATCTCAAACATCAAAAACTGTAAGTACAACAAACTTTTATCTACCCAGCTCCATAACCAGCGCTCCTTGAACATTCCAGAAGATTCCCCTGGCCTCGGAAACACCATTAGCCATGCGGCTGATGCAGCTACCACCCCCACGCTGATTGATGATGTCACTCTGCCCCCATCATGGCCACTCCCACAACCACTTCCGCCGATCACAATTCCTCATGCATCACACGTGACATCACTTCCGCCCCTCACATCATTGCCGATGCCACACGCTCAGTGACTTCCGCCACCCCTACTGCCGTGTCTGCCACCACTTCCGTATCAGAGAGAGGGTACAGAAGCCTGAACACATGCACCAATCGGTATTGTAACAGTTTCTACCCTACTGTTGTTAGAATACAGAATGGACTCACAAACTCTTAACATTTGCCTGTACCTGTGTTTATTTACTTTTTATGCTACTTAACTCTGTGACCTGCCTGTATTGCTCGCAAGTCAAAGCTTTTCACTGTGCCTCGGTATATGTGACAAGAAATTCAATTCAATGCAATTCATTGTGCCACTATCTCTAGAGCAGGAAGCTCGGCTTCAAGTTTCACTTGTTCCAGGTGATATCATGCCTAACCAAATAAAACAATCTAAAAGCTGGATGCTTGATGGGGAATCAATGGCCCAGTGGTATTGTCACAGATTAAACCTAGATTCAAATCCCACCATGCCAGGATCCAAAAATCCAGGATCAGAAATCTATTGATGACTGTGAAACCATTATTGTTTAAAAGAAAGAAGAGGTGGTTTTTTTCACAGTTGTGTCTCTACCTGGGTGTCCTCAGAGAGGATGCAGACAGTGCTTACTAATGATCTTTATTTATCCCGCAAACACCATTTTTGGGTTAACTGTCCTTGTTTTCACCTCTTTGGTTTTTAGTTTTTGACTTTTGGCTCTTGTCACACTGCTTCTGGTGGGTGCTTTGGTGATTGGATTTATTTCCTAATATAAGGAGCTATGTTCTACCTGAGTGAGAAGTTGGCTTCCAAACAGGGCGAGGGGTGCAGAAGGGAAGGATGGAAACTAAAGTTTGTGTTAAATATAAATTTATTATAAAACTCTGATAAATCTCTGAAAGACGTTTTGCTACTTAATTTAAAATTTGCATATCAGCATATTTAACAATTGTGGGAATACTGTCACCATCGGAACTGTATCAATTCAAGAAAGCTCATCACTGTATTCTCAAGACAGCTATGAATAGGTGGACAATGATTGAAGAACGTCACACACATCCTGAGAGCCAATTAAGAAGATATTGAAGTTGACAAACTTAGGTGACTGTTCAGGATTGAGTATCGTACAATTGGCATTTTGGAGGACATTATCTTCACCTGCTTATGATTCAATTCACAGAATCCCTACAGTGCAGAAGCAGGCCATTCAGCCCATTGAGTCCACATCAACTCTCCCACCTTATCCCTGTAACCCTGCATTTCCCATGGCTAATCCACCTAGCCTGCACAGCCCTGGGTACTATGGGTAATTTAGCATGGCCAATCCACACAACCTCACATCTTTGGATTGTGGGAGAAAACCGGAGCACCCGGAGGAAACCCACGCAGACACGGGGAGAATATGCAAACTCCACACAGTCAGTCGCCTGAGCATGGGATCAAACCCAGGTTCCTGGCACTGTGAGACAGCAGTGTTAACCACTGAACCAACATGCCACCCCTATCTTTGTCTGTTCTGGATAATTCAGTGCCACTTGGTCCATTGTTATTCCAGTTTACCCTTTACATTATTATTTTCTGGCTTGACGATTTTGCTTTCTAGTCTTCCGTTCTCCATTTTGACATGGAACATTCATAGCCTTCCTAATATGGATATCAAATGCCTTGCTTTCTCAGGGAGGCAGTGAATAATATAGCATGTTTTAAAATAAGATCCCGATGTTTTAAGGGCTCTTTGGCTTGAAACTGGAAACAAGTGTCAATTTTCTTGTACAAGTCTCTGTTCTGATTTACAAAAGTGACAACTCATAGAGTCATAGAATCATACAGCATGAAAACAGACCCTTCAGTCCAACTCATCCATGCTGACCAGGTATCCTAAACTGATCTTGTCCCATTTACCTGCATTTGGACCATATTGCTCTGAACCTTTCCTTTTCATGTAGCTGTCTTTTAAATGTTATAATTGTACCAGCCTCCACCACTTTCTCTGTCCACTCATTCCATACACACACCACCCTCTGTGTGAAAAAGTTGCCCCTTAGGTCCCTTTTATACCTTCCGCCTCTCATCTTAAACCTATTGTCTCTCGTTTTGGAATCCCCTACCCCCCCCCCACCCCCCAACCTCCCCAAAAAAGACCTTGTCTATTTACCCTATCCATGCCCCTCATCATTTTATAAACTTCCATAAGGTCACTCTCAGCTTCCAAAGCTCCAAATATGTTTCAGCCAATTCGAATTTTTCCTTTTTAATGAGAAAAAAAGCCATTCTCCTTAGATATTCAGGTTACTATGCTGCATATTTTCTAAAGGAATATAATCTATTCTGAAGAGGGGTCCCTGGACTTGAAACATTAACTCTGATTGCTCTCCACAGATGCTGCCAAATCTGCTGAGTTTCTCCAGCAATTTCTGTTTTTGTTTCATGATCTGAATGCTAACTGTCTGGTAAAGATGAATTAAAATGAATATCGCAGAACATGAACTTCAGAGAAATTAGCAATGGTATGAATAAAGATTAAAGGCTTTAGCAGTGGATACCATGGTTTCCATTAATCATGGGAAATATTTCCTAATTCCTGATTTATTAAACTGTGGACTATTAGCATGGAGATTTTGCATAATAAAGAGTTAATGACTTTATTACATTCAACAAGAACATTTTGTTGAATTGTATAGTAAGTCAGGATAATTGAACGTTTCACTCGAGTTTTAGTTAGCCTGACGTCACCATTAGTATTTTTGTGGCGTGTAGAATAAGGTGATTATGTGAGAAAATTCAAGTTAATTTTCAACAGGGTAACACTCAAGAGACATATATTGTTTACCAAGGTCTTTTGACCTCAGGTTTTCTGCAAGATCTATTTATGTTAAAATGTGTAAGTGGTTCTCTGGTAGGGGTGTTTAGCACTTCTCTGAGTATCAGGGTATTTGTTGGCACCTCTAATGACAAATGCATTTTGTTCCTCACATCTTCATCAGACATAAATGCATAAGACCACAAGACATAGGAGCAGAAATTAGGCCATTCAGCTCATTGAGTCTGCTCCGCCATTCAATCCTGGCTGATAAGTTTCTCAACCCCATTCTCCTGCTTTCTCCCCTTAACCCTTGATCCCCTTGATATTCAAGAACCTATCTATATCAGTCTTAAATATACTCAGTGATCTGGCCTTCACAGCCTTCTGTGGCAATGAATTCCATAGATTCACCACTCTCTGGCTGAAGAAGTTTCTCCTTATCTCCATTCTAAAATGTCTTCCCTTTACTCTAAGGCTATGTCCTTGGGTCCTAGTCTTTCCTACCAATTGAAACATCTTCCCAACATCCACTCTGTCCAGGCCATTCTGTATTCTGTATGTTTCAAATACATCCCCCTCATCCTTCTAAACTCCATTGATTATAAACCCAGAGTCCTCAAATTTATATGTTAAGCTATTCATACCTGGGAACATTCTCAGGAACCTCCTCTGAACTTATTCTTGGGCCAGTACATTCTTCCTGAGATATGGGATCCAAAACTGCACACAATACTCCAAATGTAGTCTGACCAGAGCTGTATATAGCTCAGAAGTAGATCCCTGCTTTTATATTCAAGTCCTCTCTAAATAAATGCCATCATTGCATTTGCCTTCCAAACTACTGACTCAACTTGCAAGTTTACCTTGAGTGATTAGAACTCCCAAGTCTCTTTGCACTTCAGATCTCTGAATTTTCTCTCCATTTAGAAAATAGTCCAGGACTCTATTCTTCCTACCAAAGTGCATGACCTCACACGTTCCCATGTGGTGCTCCATCTGCCACTCTCCTAACCTGTCCAAATCCTTCTGCAACCACCCCACCTCCTCAATGCTACTTGTCCCTCTACCTATCTTTGTATCATCTGCAAACGTAGCCAGTATGTTCTCAGTCCCTTCATCTAGATTGTTAATGTATAAAGGGAAAAGTTGTGATCCCAACACTGGGCTTTGTGGAACACCTCTTGTCGCCGGCTGTTGTCATGGTCAGCGTCAATTTACAAAAGGGACAAATCTACCAGAATTCTTTGAAAATGTACATAATAGGGTAAATCAGGAGGAGGCATTGGATGTGTTTCATTTGGACTTTCAGAAGGCTTTCAACAAAGTCCCACATGAGAGATGAATGTGTAAAATTAAAGAGCATGGGATTGAAATGGATAGAAAATTAGCTAGTGAAAAGGAAGTAATGAGAAGGAATAATGAGAATTATGTGAATGGCAGGCAGTGACTAGAGGAGTACCACAGGGATCTGTATTAGGACCCTAACTATTCACAATATTTGTGAGTGATTTAGATGAGGGAACTAAATGTAATATCTCAAAATTTGTAGATGACAGCAAGCTGGATATGAGAATGAGCTGTGAGGAGGATGCAGAGATGCTTCACGGTAAATTAGTCGAGCTGAGTGATTGGATCGATGCAGTATAATGTGGATAAATGTGAGGTTATCCACTTTGGTAGCAAAAGTAGAGAGCCAGATTATTAGTTGAATGGCTGTAAATGAAGAGTGGGGAATGTTCAATGAGACCAGGATGCCCTTGTGCACCAATTTCTGAAAGTTAGAGTGAATGTGCAGCAAGCAGTGAAGAAGGCAAACTGTATTTGGGCCTTCATCGCAAGAGGATTCAAGAACAGGAACAATGATGTCTTACTGCACTTAACAAGGGCATTGGTGAGGCCACACCTGGAATATTGTTTTGATCTCCTTATCTGAGAAAGGATGGTCTGGCTATAGAGGGAGTGCAGTGAGGATTCACCAAGTTGATGCCTGAGATGGCAGGACTGACATGTAAGGAGAAATTGAGTCAGTTAGATTTGTATTCACTGGAGTTTAGAAGAATGAGGGGGGATTTCATAGGAGCCGAGAAAATTCTAACAGGACTAGATTGAGTAGGTGCAGAAAGGATATTTCCAATGGAGAGTCAGAACTAATCATACTTAAAAGATAAGCAGTAGACTCACCAAGTTTAAGGGCATTTAAATGGTCATTGGATAGGCACATGGACGAGAATGGAAGAGTGTAGATTAGATGGGCTTCAGACTGGTTCCACACAGTGGTGCAACATGGATGGCCGAAAGGCCTGTAACTGCACTGTAATGTCCTATGTTCTTTAAGAGGCTAGGAGAAATGTCTTCATCCAGAGAGTGGTGAGCCTGTTAAATTTACTGCCATACAAAGTGGCTAAGGTTAACATTATGTGTTTTCAAGAAGGATTTTGCTCTTGTGGCTAAAGGGATTAAGTGATAGGGGGGAAAGGCACAATTAGGATATTGAGCTCAATGATCAGGTATGATCATAACGAATGGCAGAGGTGACTTGAGGGGTGGAATGGCTTACTCCTGCTCCTATCTTCTTTGTTTCTATGTTTCTGTTCTGCATTTGATGCTCCACTAGCTGAACTTTACAGGAAATAACATGCGCAGGAAAGACTAAAGAATGGAATAGATACTAATGCATTACACATGACAGATAGTTATACGTTCACCCCAGTGCACAGGTTATGCAATTCAGAACTGACCACATCTTTGTAGTCCAGGCTTCAAAAATAATTATGCTGCAGTTTGTTACCTTTGGAAGGACAAACCTTTGCTCATAATAAGTTGCTTCCTCCTAAATCTATGGAACTCCCAATCCATGCACTCAAAGGATGCTAGGAATATGCAGGACAGAGAAAGACCAATTCACTCTCTATCACTGAGGGAGGGCAAGAAATACGATACACCTTTCTATATGAATATACCAAAATAGAACAAAAAGGAATTCTTGCATTAAATATAGACAATACCTGAACATCTGTTATTCAATTTCATGGTTGGTGTGCATTTTACTCCAGTTAAGTACAATTGAATGATTTATACAACCAAGTAATTGTTTGCCAGTGTAATTTATATCAGATACTAAAAAATAAGGACATGATTTATCACAAGATAATTACAGATGAGAGAATCATTCAACCCTTCTTAATACATCCATCCAGAATATTCGAAAGTCTCCACATTCTCATATGAAATTGGCTGATAAATGTTTCCATGGTTTTCATCTTTTCCACTCTATCTGATAGCCTGCT
>NC_057728.1:62088285-62088402 GCF_004010195.1 Chiloscyllium plagiosum | reverse complement strand
GGGAGGGAAAGTTTGAAAAGCCCAAAAGGAGAGATACAGGGTCCACTTTAATTTCCGTTCCTAAAATTTCTGTCAGGGTACTTGCAGGTCCATAGGCAATGTACAAGAATGCCCACC